>NW_016107664.1:1573477-1684245 GCF_001604975.1 Cebus imitator
TTTTTTTTTTTAGGTTAAAGATTATCTTTTTTTTTGTTTTCTTCAGTCTTCTGGTTAGCATACCATAGGTAGTTGTGGTCATTAGAATGGTAGAGGGCTTATTGTCTCTGACTCCATTACAGCAACACTCAAGTAGAGAGTTTCACATTCAGGCACAGCAGGGCCTCTGGGTTTCTTGGTTCCACCCATTTCCCAGCCTCAGCAGGCAAGCCTTCAGCCCACCTGTTTAATCCTCCTCAGTATCTTGGGTTCCAAGAGTAGGACCAGCTTTTCAGAACAATCGCTCAGGTTTGGTCTCCAGCAGAGCAAGAAAATTGAAAGGGGGGGGATTTTAATTATGTATCTACATAGTGTTACAGTCCTCCTGGTTTGGCTTGACCCACGAAAAGTACTTAGTCTGGGGTGAGGCTGGGAATGGAGGGGAAGAGAGCTGTGTTAAGCCACTCATTTACAGTACTAAGGTAGCCTCAATGGCAAGACAGAGAACTTGGTGGTTTTTAATTCTTTCAGGGAAATATAGCAAGTACACTTTAAAAAAAAAACTAAGTCATTTTCTTTTGGTATATTTTCAAGGTACTCTATTCTAAGGAGTTTCACAGCAGTTTGAGCCTTATGCTGATTTTCTTTTGCTTTTGATTGTTTAAAAACTATAAACATTTGTCTTATTCTTGTGCAAAACATGCCTTTCTACTGGCTTATACATTGATAAAATCATAAGACTTTAATATTCATCCCACTGTTTAGACATTATCAACATATATTTCCTGATGAATTAATTTATTTATTCATAAATTCTTCAAACCAGTGCCCCTGTCTTTGTCTACACTGTAGACACAGATTTCCCCATTACTCTAACACATTGGTTCTCAAATCTTAGTCTAAATCAAGATCATGCAGAAAGGCTGTTATAACACATTGCGGGGCCTCAGCCCAGCGTTTCTGATGCCATAGGACCGTTCTTTGAGAACGACTTGCCTAACCCTGGTGACTAATTATCCTTGTTTGCCAGTGACAGCCCCAATTTTTGCGCTGAAATTTTCATATCCCTGAAAATCCTTTAGTCCTGAGAAAAGCAGGAAGACTGGTCACTTGTCTAACACACTTGGCTGTACATTGAAAACTCCTGAGTACTTTTTGAAAATACTGTTGCTTCCCACTCCTCACTCCTCCTGTCCCCACTCCCACCCTGCCGTCTATTTAATGGGTTTGGGGTGTGGCATGGGCATCTGGAGGTTTAAAAACTGTCTAGGTGATTATAATTAGAGATTTATTAACCACTGGTCTAATCACAAGGCTCATTCCTCATTGGAAGAATTTGGTACTAGCTATTTTTTCACCTGGAATGCTTTTCCTCTTCAGTGGTTCGCAGTCCTGCTTATTAGAATCAGCTGGGGAACATATAGACCATACCAATGCTCAGGCCCCCACCTCCCAAACTCAGTGAAACTAGTCTCTGAGAATGTGGTCAAGTCACTGATAGTCCTCAACTCCTTAGGCAATTCTCTTAGGCATCCAAGAATGGGAAATCTTGCGATCTTCTCACAGCTGGCTCCAGTCATTCAATGAAAAAGACCTATCCTTCCTATCCATGCCATTTAAATTCACCCCCACCTGCTTTCCCTGATACTTGTCAGTTTCTGAGATTTTCTTCTTCATTTAATTCTGCTTATTTTTTCCTTTCCCAAATAGAATGTGAGCTCCATGAAGGCACGAGCTTGATCTTATTAGTCACAGTATTACCAGTTCTCAGGAGTGTCTAGAACATGTAAGCACCCAATAAATGTTAATTCATGCCTTCATGCCTGCAATGTATTGAGTGCCATGCATGGCTCTGGGGTGAGTACAATAATGAAACAACAATAACAACAACAACAGACAAAATACTAAGTCCTTTCTGACTTCATAGAGCTCACGGTCTAGTGGACTACTTCCTTTTTTAAAATAACATTTTGTGATATTCCATTAGAATCTCAGAAAAGTAAATGGTGAAATAAGTCGAGGGGAAACATTTCACCACATGAAGATTGCCACTGGCATCTCACCATTTCATGGCAGTTACCAGCATCATGTTTCCATGGTTAGATGCACTTAGTGATCTATAGAAACTGAAGTAACATTTCAACCTTGCCTTATGACAACCTAAGCCATAGTTTCTGGGCTTTGTGAATTTCTTCTATTTTCACTGGCAACTTGGGGCTGTTGAGGAGCTGAGAGACAATGCAGCTTTCACCTCCACATGTCAGGCCCACAGTGGGATCCTCCTGGTGGTCCAACGACAGAGCCGAGTCTTGCTGCTGTGGTTGGGCGGCAGGAAATACGTACTCTGGCATCCTTCACATCAGGTGAACAGACACATGAAAGGACCCAGGAACGCAGAGAAAACACATAAACAAGTGGACATCCATTTTTATGGAAACAGACATAAATGGTATGAGGGTGCTGTAGCACGTGGGTGTCTAGATTCCAGAAGGCCTAGTCAGGAGACAGTGTCAGTGCTCAAGGGCAGAAATTTAAATGAAGGAAGAACTTCGTTGGGGAGGTCAGGACTAGAGCATTGCAGGCTGCATGAATGACACTGCAGAGTCTTGGGGACCTTAGCTGACATACCCAATGTGAGGCCAAAGCACATAGTCCCTGTACTGTTCTTAGGGAGTCCTACCTGGAGCAGAGTAGGATGGTTTATGGATTAGATAGAGTAAGCATTTCTTTCTCCTGCTTTTCCTTCTGAAATAATTCACCTATCAGGTCAGGTTTATTGCAAGATTAAAGAGATAATTGTAAAGTAACTTATCCAGTGATATGAAACAATCTGCATAGTCAGAGAAACACTGTGAGGAAAGAAACCTCAACTTTTGCCTAGATTATCTAGATTTAGTATGTCTCTAATGATTAAGTCACTGGAAATATTTCATCTAGAGCTTTGTTTTTGCAATGCAAAATTGTAAAGAGAAATCCATTAGTTGAGTGAAACGTGAGTGTGAACAAGGTATATTTTTCCACATACAATACATAGAATACATATTCTATGTACAAAGTATATACTATTGTGTGTATATAGTGTATATATATATATATATGTATCTACATATATACGTTTATCTCTTGATCAATTAGTCTGTCTCTTTCAGATGAAATGACAGTTTGCTGAAAGGTGGTGACCATTCTATACTACTTAGAAAACATATTTAAAATGTGTCCTATTACCATTTAAACTATTTGTGTTATTAGTGAAGGAAGTTTAAAAAAAAGTGCTAGAAAACTTGTAGCTTGCTTAGGTATAACATCTACCTAGCTATATTGTCTCTTGAATTGCTTTCATTTTATCACATATCACATCTCCCAAAACTCAGGCCATGCTGTGAAAGATCAAACCATAACTTCAGAATATCCCAGGTAGCATACTTGGCTTTGCCTTGCATTTTGTTTAGAGCCTCAGTAAGAAATCAGATAGTTATGACTCCACAAAGCAGAGGCATTGTGGTGGGTTAACAGAAAGGCACAAGACATTTCTTGATTAATTTTTGTAGTCATGTACCATGTATGATGTTTTGGTCAATGACAGACCACATGGACGGTCGTTCCATGAGATTACAACTATATTTTTACTGTACCTTTTTAATGTCTGATATACAAATACCATTTTGTTACAATTGCCTACAGTATTCAGTACAGTGATATGTATAGGTTTGTAACCTGAGAACAGGCTATACCATATGGCCTAGGTGTATAGTAGGCTATACCATCTATTAATAGATTTGTGTAAGTACAGCCTATGATGTTTACAAAATGATGAAATGTCTAACAACACAGTTTTCAGAAACAATTCCTGTTTTTAAGTAACACATGACTGTAATTGTAGATTAGTGTGAAGATGCATTAGCAAGACATCATGACACTATATTTTACTTTCATTAAGCTGTAAAAATCCCTTCATTAAGCACTAAAAATTGCTATTTATTTAATCATCATTTAATACATATTTATTGAGTGTGTTTTATGTACCAGTTACTGTGATAGGCACTGGGAATAATGGTTAAAATAAAATTTAAGAAAAGCAGTTTGTAATTAACTCGTGGAAGTAGGACATTAAAAACCTCTATAATTGCAGGTATGGTTGTACAAGAATGAAAATGGTGCTATGAGAGACTGATGTGAAGAACATAATTTAGATGTGGAAATGTGGCACTTAAGTGACATTGAAGCCTGGAGGTCATTAGCCAGCTAAGAAGTACTTTCCATTTCAGTGTTTCCAGAAAATCTGCAAACTTGACATACCTTGATTTACTTTCAAAACTAAAGGCAGAAATATAGTAACTTTTTGTTCTAGTTTTTATTGTTTTCTTGGGGAAAGATATGGAAATTAATTTTTCCCTAAAATACATTAATCATGAAAGAAGCCACATGGAGTAATTGTGGAGGGTTACTTTATTTTCCTTTCAAGATTGTGATTTTGTCATGCATATTTAACCCCGTATCTTCCAAGTGATGTGTGTGTGTGTATATCTTTTCCCTGATATCTATCAAAGACTATTTGCACAGGAAATAAGAAATAGGAACACCCATAGGCTAGAATATTTAAATATTTTCTGCAAGATGTTGTACAAATAGTGCCTAAATCATGGAGGCTCTGCTCATTTTGCCATTTACAGCCAAGAAAGAAAGTCCACCTGGAAAGCAACTAGAGAGAATCTCAAGGAGTCCAAGTCATTTCTTTATTTGTAAAAACTGGCCTAAGACATTACATAGAAGAGACCATTGGGCACAGAAATAAATGTCCCTGCTTCTGCATGACTAATCTGAGGAAATAAAACGGAGAAAGGAAACAAAACAAGGAAGGAAATATAATCTTTCTTCTTTCCACTTTGGTACTAAAAGTATTGAACAGGGACATGCACAGTCTTACCCAGAACTTACAGTAAATTACAGTTCTGGACAAACATACACCATTCTCTATAACAATAATAAGGAAAAGTCACCAAGAGAGATTGCTTTCAGAAACAATAAACAAATACAAAACCATTTCATTTTCTAATAGCGTCATCACAAATCACAAGCTAAAATAAAGTCTGAATGTGGAGACACTCCCTTCAAAATGGTGTTACCTGCAGGACTGTGACATGCCTACTTTGTTGATATAATCTGTATGTGATTTCCTGAGGGCATATTAACAAATTGTGTACTGGTTTTAGTGTCTCTCAACTATGAAATATTTGACTTCTATTATTATGTCACAGGCAGAACTGAAGTTAGTCAATATTTTGCCACTAAACTATTGTAATTGAGGCACAGGGTCTTTTTCATTATAATTCATAATAATGTTTTCATTAATAAAAGTGCCATAAATATAATTCATAATTTGGGTATTTGATAATTCTCTTTTTGTAGATACTAGTTTTATCTGTCCTGAAGGTAAGCTTGTGGCCCAAACTTGGAAATGCAGTTCCTTTCTTTGTATGCCAGAGCAGAAGTCCTGCTCATCCTCTGTTGATTGCTGCTGCAGACACCATCAGACACCATCAGCATTAGGTTGCTGGTTGCAGAGCAAGTGCTCTGGAGTCGATAACTTCAGCTTTCTCTAACCACTTTGCTTCAGCTTCCTCATCTATACATTGAAGAAACTCATTGTAGCTCCCTTATTGGGTGGGTCTTATCTCCATGGCTGTCACAGAGCACATACTCAGTGTATGTTAGCTCTGTATCCAAAAAGGTTAGAAAAGTGGTTTAATAATGTCAATACAGGGCATTTTCTATAATAATAATGCTGATATTGTTAGTACATCCTAGATATTGTTGGTTATTTTCAGAAGGAACCTTGGATCAGCTGTATTTATATGTAAGTAAACATTCCTTAAAAACTAAATCAAATAAGAAACGAACTGCCTCACTGTGAAAATACGGAATACAAAAACTAGCAGCTCAATAATTTACTTTACAACATAGTATCCTTAAATAACAACTAGCTGACATTGGAAGCTTTGGAAAACAACAAATTAATTGAATAGGGTGCTACATCTATATAGGAAAATATACTTGAAAGTATTTAAACTCAAGTAAAGAGCAAAGGCCAGAAAACAACCTTTGAATTTCTGTCATAAGGCAATATAAAAGTCAGAAACTTCATTGTTAATTTCAAGTGAATGAAATTATTTTTCTTAAGTATAGATGGAGATAGATTTTTCATTTTAAAAAGAATTTTAGAAGCTCTTCTTTCCTATATGTATTGATCTTTCCTTGGCTTTTCTAATAAATACTTTTTATTATTATACCTTTATCGTAAAGTGATCTTTGAAAAATCACATATCCTTGCCATTGATAGTCCAAATATATCTTCCCTGGAATTGTCTGATGATATTTAGAGTCATTGAGTCAATGATTTTACCTTCACATTCAAACAATTACGTTTAAAATGAATTCTTAAACATTCAGGATTGAAGAGAATGTTTCCACATTAAACTAATGGCTCTTTTGGTATCTACTGCACGGCTTAATTTTTACTGCATATGTAAAAATTAGCAAAGCATCTTACAGATTATAATAATCTTGATGGCTTGAAATGGATGTATTGCCATCATAAAGTCATGAGCCCATCTACCCTGAGTCTTTGGATAAAGACAAAACTCTAGCCTGCCATGCACCTGGTCAGTTGTGCAATGCTGACCAATACACAGCTGCTAACAATAAGGGTATTGTGCTTATGTAACCCAGTTCAGGATCTGATGGTTAGTCTCTCGATACATGCTGAAACACTAGGGAATTTTTTCTTGCCAGGATGCCTGCTTCATGGAAAATATTGTGTCTATGTTGAAGCATACACTTACATCTCTCTATATAAGTTGATGGACTTGAATTCTACCAGATTACATTAGTTTTCCAAGTCAGTTTTCATGGGGTTAAGGCTCTTTCGGTCAAGAAAAGGTCATATGTTGTGGCATCGAATGTAATTTTAGGAATTGTTTTTTGTGTACTTGTTTTACCAAGTTAACAAAAGTCTGTATTATGTTTCTTCTCATTGATGTGGGTGTGTCCTTGTGTGTGTATTATTTGAGAGAGGCTTCCATTTGTTGAGTGATCTTCATGCAAACATCTTGGAGTGCTTTACAAAAGAATTTAAAAAATTAAACCAAACAGGATATGAAACTGTGCTGCCAAACAAGTAAGTCTTTAGGCATGATTTAAATTTAGTTAATGACATAAAGAGCTAAATCTGTGAAAGGAAGCAAGTTCCTTGGATCAGAAAAAAAGCAGAAAACAGATACTCATATTTTGTCTAAGTCTTCATTTGAGTAGCTCCAAAAATGTTCTTTGAGAAGTGAAGTTGGAAAATCCCAAGCTAAGTGAACTCCAAGGAGCAGTGTTTTAGGGGAAAAGACCAGATAATAGTTCCCATGTGCATAGTGATCTACAGATTGCAAAGTGTTTTCCCAGCCATTATCTCATTTGACCATCACAACACTCCATCAAATTAATTAAGGACTGTATTACCCCAGTTTACAGATGAATAAACTGATGACAGGAGAAATTAAGGAATTAAATGAGGGTCAACAGCTAGACGGTGATAGAGCTGGCATTGGCATATGGGTATTGGTCTAAATCCCACGTTGTATATATAGTAACGTGAGACTCCACTGTGGCAAACTATTTACACTGAAAACTTTTCTCCTGCCATTATAGCTGCCTTGGGAGTAATATTAATGACTCTGACTTCCCAGGGTATTGTAACATTCTGCTTCCTCTCAGGAAGTTCTCCTGACATTCTTATGTAAATAGAAAAGTAGAAAACCAGGATCTTAATCTTAAACCATGCCTTAATCTTTCCAAACATTTAAACTGACTTTGATGATTTACCTTTAAACTCACCCTCCAGTGGTTCTCAGAATCCTTCTTGAGAAGATGAGATTGAAATGATCCCATCAGCTCTGGTGGTTATAGGTGGCTTCTCATGGTAAGGGACTGTAGTGGGGAAAATGGGGAATTCTTAATGAGCTCTCTTTCCATTGCTGACTTGAATCAAATGAAGTTATCCTTAAATATTTGAGGATTTATAAGCATTGTGGTCTCAGACAGTGAGTCATGACTTTCTGCCAGAGGGGTGGGTGATATAGTATGTGGATTGATTTATGAGACATATAATGGCTTTTTAAGGTATATTCTGAAATGAGTCTTCCAGAAGTCAAGTTTTGTTGTTGTTGTCTTTGTTTTGCTTTCTTCTCTGAAAGCACAATTATTTTCTCATTCAAAGTTTGGATGTTAAAAGCTTACATTTTTCTTGAAACACCTTTAGCTTGAGACACCTTTAGCTTGAGACAAATCTAGGAAGAACATTGTTTTCTGATTCTGTAGATATTTTGACAAAGTAGATCCTCCTGCTTCAGCCTCCCTGCCAATTATTTTATTTTTTGTAGAGGCAAGATCTTGATATGTTTCCCAGGCTGATGTCCAACTCATAGGCTTAACCCATCTTACACCACTTGGCCTCCCAAAGTGTTGGGATTTCAGGCATGAGCCACCACATAGGCCCCTAAATTTTGTTTTGTTTTGTTTTTTGAGACAGGGTCTCACTCTGGCACCCAGGCTGGAGTGCATTGGTGAGATTATGTCTCACTGTGGCCTGGACTTCCCAGGCTCTGGTCATCTCACTTCAGCCTCTCAAGTACCTGGAATTACAGGTGTGCACCACCACGCCTGGCTAATTTTTGTGTTTTTTGTAGAGATGAAGGTTATGTCATGTTGCCCATGTTGGTTTTGAAGCCCTGGGCTCAAGCAATCCATATGTCTTGGCCTATCAACGTGCTAGGTTTACAGATGTGAGCCACTGTGCCTGGCCAGCTTCTAAATTTTAATGACTCATTTCTTTTTTTTTTTTTACCTGCCAGACCTTGATAATCATTTCTTCTTTTAAATTCCTTTTATATAATTTTCCAGGTGGTTTAAGATCTCCTAAAACATTCTATATCATTGCTTAAGATAGAATGTGTTACACAGAATAGGAACTCAGTCCATGTCTGCTGATTATTAGTTTTTCCATCTCTAAATGAAATTATATAGTTGTAAGTGTTAGGTAGTATTTTTAACTTAGAGCTTAAAATGGAAATTGCTATGATGATTAAAATATTCTGTATCCTCATTGCCCAATATGGCAGCCACTAGTCATTTTGCTGCTAAACACTTGAAATGTGGCTCCTGTGACTGAGGAACTGGATTTAAGTTTTATTTAACTATAATTAATTTAAATGCATAAAGCCACATGTGAGTAGTGGCTACCAGATTGGATGATGCATGCTATAAGAATGTGCAGAATGGCAATCTAAATGTGAACTGTAAGTCAGAGAAGTCCTCCAGGAGAAAGAGGAACTTGGATCTCGCAGAAGGGAAGCAGAGAAAAGGGGTGGTGTTTTCGTGTTTGTTTGTCTGTTTTTTGAGACAGAGTCTTGCTCTGTCACCCAGGCTAGAGTGCAATGGCAGGATCTCACTGAATCTTCCACTTCCTGGGTTCAAGCAATTCTCTTGCCTCAGCCTCCCAAGTAGCTGGGATTACAGGTGCCCGCCACCACACCAGGCTATTTTTTTTTTTTTTCTTTGTAGGGATGGGTCTTTACTATCTTAGCCAGGCTAGTCTGGAACTCCTGACCTCATGATTCACCCACTTCGACCTCCCAAAGTGCTGGGATTACAGGCATAAGCCACTGCGCCTGGCCAGGGTGAGATATTTTAAGTAAGGAATATAGTAAACGCTCTAAGGTGATTGACAGTGTTAAGTTTGGGATTAGTTTCAAGACTGCAGGTAGAGCAGAGTTTGAGCACTAGGGACAGTGATAATAATAACAGCAGACACTTATCCATTTACAGGCCACATACTAATTTAATCTTCATAAAAATACTATAGTTCCGAGAATATAAGTAATTTGTTCAAAGGTACAAGTTGATATTGGATGGGAGATTTGAACTCATATCTGCCTAGCTCAAAAATCTAAGCTCTTAACCACAATACTATGCTGCCTTATGCTCTGCCATGCTAAGAAAGGCTTACAAGTAGGAAATAGCATTTCAGCTAGTAAATGAGTAAACAAATAATGGAATATATCCAATCAATGGAATACCACTTAGGAATATGAAAAGTAACAGAACTACAGATATATGTAACAACATGGATGAATCACAAATCCATTATGCTAAATGAAAGAAACCAAAGTTGAAGGGCTATATACTATATATTCCATTTGTATGACATTCTAGAAAAGGCAGAATCATAGAGACAGAAACAGGCTCAGTAGTTGCCAGGAGCTGGCAGTGAAAGGCAGAGATTAACTGTAAAGAGACACAACAGATTTTTGGGGGGAAAATGATGGAAATAGTGTATACCTTGATGGTAGTAGCGGTTACATGACTATACATTTGTCAAAACTCACAGAACTGTGAACAAAAAGGGGTGAATTTTACTGTATATAAATTGCACATCCATAAAGTTGAATAATAAACAAAGACAGGCTTACAAGTAGATCCAAGTTTATTTTCTCAATATGGTTAGTTATTGTAACCAGCGTATTTTGAAAAATAAATAATTCTAAAATTTTTGTGTCTAAACATGTCTTCATATTTATGGTATATATAAATATACATAACACATATAATAGAAAAATGATGTAGAAATTAAAAACTCATAAAATATGTGTGTACATAAAGCAGTTAAATTTGCATTTAACATGAGTTGACGCATTAAATGTTTATTCAATTTAATGTTTATCTGTCATTGGCATGGCAAAGCAGTTGGAGGTGAAAGAGGAAGAGGCATTTTAATTAAACATGATTGGTAAGATGTCATATGACTTATCCCATTTTCCTTTCATTGTTTTTAAATGAAAATAGCTACCATATGAAATCATCAATTCTTTTAAAGCTTGCTTTAAAATTTTTCAATACATAATGACATTTTCATTTTCACTCATATTTCACTTATATAAACTAATTATATGAGACAATAGTATAATGGATATCTTTTAAAGACAGATATATTTATATCCTCCTTTTATATTTATTCCTTTTTCCTTTTTTTTTTTTTTTTTTTTTTTTTTTTTTGAGCCAGGTGTCTCCCTCTGCTGCCGAGACTAGAGTGCAGTGGTATGATCTCAGCTCACTGCAACCTCCTCCCACGTTCAAGTGATTGTCCTGCCTCAGCCTCCCAAGTAGCTGGGATTACAGGCATGCATCACCATGCCTGGCTAATTTTTGTATTCTAACTCAAGTAATCCACCCACCTTGGCCTCCCAAATTGCTGAGATTACAGGCATGAGCCACCGCCCCTGGCCCTGCTTTTATATTTTTAAGAAAATTCTTATGCAAAATAAACTTACTGAAGGTCTTACATCACTTTCTCATCACTAGTTTTGTTGCGTATTCATAAAACTATAGATACTAATATAATTTTTAGGCAGAGAGCACCTCAACATCTTCACCCTCCCAGTCCATTGTCCACAGCAGGTAAGGGATTATTCCTGTTTTATAATTGAAGAGGTGACATATAGAATTCTAACTTTCCCATGATCACATTTTTAATGATTAGAGTTTTAGGTTTAAAGAGTGATCAATCTTAATAGAGAACTATAAATACTTTAATTAATGATTATGATTTAAGTATTTCATTTGATTCTTCGCTTTAAGCATTTCTCTAGGTTCAAGCTTTAATACCATCATATATAATAATACTGCAATAATCCTGGTTAATCTTAAAATAGTCTCACTAGGGAATGTGTAAATTATAGGATATGTTATTCTTTGAATGAATTTCATGTACTAATGTGAAATTTGAGGTAATGAATGTGAAAACAGTTTGAAGGCTATAAAGCCTGAACAAATGTTATTATTTTCTTCCTTGTTTTTATCTTTCTACTATTTACTTGCCATTTTCCTTAGAATCTTGAGTAATATTCATGCATATATTTGCAGAGAAAACTCATATCTGATATTTTTGCTTGCTAGGAAATAATTCTGTATTTGTACAAATAAATATATAATGAAACATACATCTACATGTAGCATATTTTTGGAGTATGATCTAATTAAAATAATCTAAATAAAAGTCTCTTTTTCTGAACTGATACAAAACCAGTAATTGGTGTCATAGCAACCTGTCACTCTGTTTAGTAATCTTGTAGCATTGTTTAAATATGTATGTGTGTGTGTGTGTGTGTGTGTGTGTGTGTGTCCATCTATCCTTAAGACTGTGAGCCAAGACAATCTTTTCTTATGTACTTCCTTTATTTTTCTTCTTGTAATGCCACTTTAAAACATTATCTTAATGTATTTTGTGCTACTATAACAATACATGAGACTGAGTAATTTGCAAAGAACAGAAATTGATTCTCTCACAGTCTGGAGGCTGAGAAATCAAAGATTAAGGCACCTGAAGCTTAGGGCCAGTTTCTCCGCTTCCAAGATGCTGCCTTGATCAGCCTTCGAGGATGCACCCTGCCATTCTAGAGGACAGGAATGCCATGTCTTCACATGGTAAAGGACCAGAAGAGAGCAAATACATTCCAGAAGCCCTTTATATAGTGAGGGCAGAGCCCCCAGTATGTAAACATATCCCATTAGGCCCCACCTCCCAATGCTGTGGCATTGGTGATTTAATTAAATTTCAAGCACATTAATTTTGGGGAACAAATTCAGGCCATAACAGATATATAGGGAGAGCAAAAGTAATAAGTAAGGCCAGATAATTTACTAACTCTCAATTTTGTTATGGTAATGTTAATATCTTCATTAATATATTTCTTAAGTTAGTGAAAACTTAAACCAAATAACCAAATGGTAAATTTGTTAATGCTACATGTATTGTAGATCCTCTAATGCATTTCAGGCATTTTGGATATATTCTTTTGTCCTTTGTTCATTTCTAACTAGAAGGCATACCTCATTTTATTGAACTTCACTTAATTACAATGTGCATATATTGCTTTTTTTTTACACTTTGAAGTTTTGTGGCAGCCCTGTGTCGAGCAAATCTATTGGTGCCAATTTTTAAACATATACTCACTCTGTGTCTCTGTGTCACATTTTGGTAATTCTCCCAATATTTCAACCTTTTTCGTCATTAATATATCTGTTATGGTGATTTGTATTTAGTGATTTTTGAAGTTACTCTAGTAATTGTTCTGAGGCGCCATAAACCATGCTCCTAGAAGACACTGAACTTAATAAATGTGTGTGTTCTGACTGCTCTAGTGATCAGCTGTTCCCTGTCTCTCTCCGTCTTGTTAGACCTTCCTATTTCCTGAGAGACAATAATATTAATATTAGGTTAATTAATAACCCTACATTGGCCTTGAAGTGTTCAAGTGAAAGGAAGAGCCACACGTCTTTCACTTTAAATCAAAAGCTAGAAATGATTGAGCTTAGTGAAAAAAGCATGTGGAAAGCCAGGATGGGCCAAAACCTAGGCCTCTTATGCCCAACAGCCAAATTGTGAATGTAAAGGAAGGAAATAAAGAAAAGAAGCCATCTTCATAACATAAAGGTACAATGTAAAGCAGCAAGTGCTGATGTAGAAGCTACAGAAAGTTATCCAGAGTATCTAGCTAAGATAATTGATGAAGGTAGCTACACTAAACAATAGATTATTAATGTATTCAAAGTAGCCTTTTTTTGGAAGAAGATGTCATCTGAACTGTCAAGGCTAGAGAGAAGTCAGTTTCTTGCTTCAAACTCAAAGAAAGGGCTGACTCCCTTGTCAGGGGCTAATGCAGCTAATTACTTTAAGGTGGAGCCAGTGCTCCTTGACCATTCTGAAAAATCTTAGGGCCTTTTGGAATTATGCCAAATCTACTCTGATGGATCTGGACAAAAGAAAGTAAAAACCTTCTGGAAAGGATTCACCATTCTACATGCCATTAAGAACATTCGTGATTCATAGGAGGAGATCAAAATACCAACATTAATAAGAGGTTGGAATAATTTGCTTCCAGCATTCACAGATGACTTTGAGGGACTCAAGACCTGAGTAGAAGTAACTGCAGATATGGTAGAAATAGCAGAGGATTAAAATTGAAAGTGGAAGCTGAAGATGTCACTGAATTTATGCAATCTTATGATTAAACATGAATGGATGAGAAGTTGCTTCTTATGAATAAGCAAAGAAAGCATTTATTGAGATGGAATCTACTCCTGGTGAAGATCATGTGAACATTGTTGAATCTACAACAAAGGATTTAAAATATTTCACAAATTTAGTTAATAGAGCAGTGGCAAAAATTTGAGGGAATTTACTCCAATTTGGAAAATTCTACTGTGGGTAAAATGCTATCAAATAGTGTCGCATGCCACAGAGAAATCTTTGTGAAAGGAAGAGTCAGCCAATCGATGCAGTAAGCTTCATTGTTCTCTTATTTGAGGAAATTGTCTCAGCCACGCCAATCTTTAGCAACCACCACTTTGATTAATCAGCAGCCATCAACATCAAGGCAAGACCCTCCACCAGTAAAAAGGTTATGATGTGCTGAAGGCTCAGTGATGATTAGCATTTTTTAGCAATCGAATATTTTTAAATTAAGATGTATTTTTTAGACATAATGTGATTGCACACTTAATAACTTTCAGTATAGTATAAAAATAACTTGTATGCACTGGAAACCACAAAATTCATGTAACTTGTTTTGTTTTGATATTCACTTTTACAGTACTTGCTTTATTGTGATATTTGCTGTTTATCTATTTTTTTGAAAGAAAGAAAGAGAAAGAGAAAGTGGGAGAGAGAACAGGAGTCTTGCTCTATTGCCCAGGCTGGAATGCAATCTAAAAATAGGTATTAAAAACCTCTTTTATGCTGATAATTGTGCTTAACAGCAGAGAAAGGAAGGAATAAGGGAAGAAAATAACAAACAGCCAACCAATACTTCATTTAAGTCTGTGAAATGCTATACAAATGCTAAAGAGTGATTTACTTCCAATTATGTGGTCACTTTCAAAATAGGTGTAATATGATACTGAGAAAAATGTATGTTCTGTGGACCTGGGGTGAAGAATTCCATAAATATTCAGAGTTTACTTGTTCCAGTCTGAGTTAAAATCATAGATGTCCCTGTTAATTTTCTATCTCGTTGATCTGTCGGATATTAACAATGTGGTGTCAAAGCCTCCTGCTATTATTGTGTAGGAGTCCAAGTCTCTTTATAAGTCATTAAGAACTTGTCTTATATATCTGGGTGTTCCTATATTGGGTGCATATATATTTATGATCATTGACTCCTGTTATTGCATTGATCCTTTTACCATTATGTAATGTCCTTCTTTGTTTCTTTTAGTCTTTGTTACTATCAAAGTCTATTTTGTCAGAGACGAAAGTTGCAACTCCTGTTTTCTTTTCTTTTTTTGTTTTTTTTTGCTCTCCATTTGATTGGTAAGTCTTCCACCAGCCCATTGTTTTGAGTCTTTGTGTGCCCTTGCTTGTGAGATGGATCTGGATACAGCGAACCGATAGGTTTTGACTTTTTCTTCAATTTGCCTGTCTGTGTCTTTGATTGGGGCATTTAATCCATTTAAATTTAGGATTAATATTGACATTTGTGAGTTTAATATAGCCATTTAATGCTAGCTGGCTATTTTGCCCATTAGTTGATATAGATTCTTCATTATGGAGATACTCTTTACCTTTTGGTAAGTTTTTGGGATGACTGATATTGGTTGTTCCTTTCTGTGTATAGTGCTTCTTTCAGAAGCTTTTGTAAAGCAGACCTGGTGGTGATGAAATCTCTGAGTGCTTGCTTGTTCGTGAAAAATTTTATTTTTCCCTCATTTATGAAGCTTAGTTTGGCTGGATATGAGATTCTGGGTTGAAAATTCTTTTCTTTGAGGATATTGAATATTGACCCCACTCTCTTCTAGTTTGTAGGGTTTCTGCTGAGAGATCTGCTGTGAGTCTGATGGGCTTCCCCTTATGGGTAACCTGACCTTTCTCTCTAGCCGCCCTTAGAATTTTCTCCTTCATTTCAACCCTGGTGAATCTAATGATTATGTGTCTTGGGGTTGCTCTACTTGAGGAATATCTTTGTGGTGTCCTCTGTATTACCTGAAGTTGGGTATTTTCCTGCCTTACTAGGTTAGGAAAGTTTTCCTGAATAATATCCTGAAGAATATTTTCCAGCTTGGATTCATTCTCTTCATGACATTCAGGTGCACCTATCAAACGTAAATTAGGTCTTTTCACATAGTCCCATATTCTTGGAGACTTTGCTCATTCCTTTTTACTCTTTCTTCTCTAATCCTGCCTTCTCATTTCATTTCATTAAGTTGGTCTTCGACCTCTGATAACCTTTCCTCTGCTTGATCAATTTGACTATTAAAACCTGTGCATACTTCACGGAGTTCTCATTTTGTATTCTTCAGTTCCATAAATTCACTTATATTCCTCTCTAGATTGCCTATTCTCGTGAGGATTTTGTCAAACCTTTTTTCAAGGCCCTTAGTTTCTTTACATTGGGCTAGAACATGTTCTTTTAACTCACAGAAGTTTCTTATTATCCACCTTCTGAAGCCTAAATTTGTTAATGGACCACACTCGTTCTCCATCAGGCCTTGTTCCCTTGTTGATGAGGAACCGTGATCCCCTGCAGAGGGAGAGTCATTCTGATTTTGGGTATGCTCAGCCTTTTTACGCTGGTTTATTCCCATCATTGTAAATTTATCCACCTGTTGTCTTTGTAATTACCGACTTTCAAATTAGGTCTCTGAGTGCACGTTCAACTTGTCGATTCCCAGCCTGGAGTCTGAGCAACTCACTGTGCCGTCCAAAACAGCGGTGTTAAGATTTGTGGTGCTTTTCTGCCCAGGAATCTCCGGTCTGGCTTCCTTCTTGAGTCCCTTTTTCAATCAGCTGAATAGACAACTCTGCCTTCCCAGAGCTCCGAATGTCGACCAAAAGGGGACCCAGTCCCATTTACTCTGTACCAAGAACCGCCGCGCAGGGGCACCAGCAAAACCGCCACACCGGCCACAGGAGTCGTGCTGGTGACCCATGGGGCTCCTCCGCTGGGAATCTCCTGGTTGGTGAGCAACAAAAATTTGTCTGAAATTGTGGCGTCCTCTCGTTCTCTGTGCTTTCACTGGGAGCTATAATCCTGAGCTGCTAGTAATCAGCCATCTTGGATCTCTCTCCTATATTTGCCTTTTTTTCAGTGGTCTGAGCCAAACTTGTAATATCTCCAAGGTATGCCTATATTTGTCTGCATAAAATATAGAAAAACTTTTCAAAAGACAAAATTTTTTTTACTGTAGGAAGTGTCAAATTTACATTAGAAGACAAATCTTTCGTCATATTAAACAACAGGTTTAAATATGTGTTGAAATGTTGGTTTAGATTTTCTTTAAGATCACTTTCACCCTTGTGAATTGCTAATCACCATAATTATGGGCTGTCCAGTTTAGCCATTGTTAATGGAGGGCCCATAGGATAGGGATCAGGTCCCACTGTCTCTCTTACTTTGTGGCAGAGATTCAAATAACATAATGGTGACTGCTGTCCTGGGTTTTCAGACCACAGATGAGGCATCCTAAGAGCATTGGTTGGTTGTCTGGAAGAGACGTCCATCCTCTCCGGTTGACTGTCTGGGTCTGCACACCCTAAGCAGAGGAATTGTGGGCAGAGAGTATGCAGGGGAGGGCTAGAGGAATGATGAAGGTGAATAAAGAAGGTTGGAAACTTCGTATACTATAAATTGCAAGATTGCTAATCTAAGGACATGCATATGGAATGGAGGAACTGTGTGATATTTGGAAAATGTGTAGTAAACTTAGAAGGAAAGTAGTGCCAGGGGCTTTCCGATTTGTTTTTAGATTCTGTATTTGGGTTCTGCTGAGGAGGTACTTACCCTGAGCCAGGCAACATTTTGAATATGGTTTTGACTGAGATATTCTGATGTGTACCAAAACAAAACAAAAAAAAGGTAGTAGCAATTCTGTGTTTTGTTTTGTTTCTCTATGATCAAGGAGATAAAGAGAGATCTTTATCCAATTGCTGGTTCTCATTTCTAGGTCTTAGGTATTGTTTCTGGAGGTCAGGGATATCAGTTGCACACATTTATCAGTGATAAATAGTGATTTTTACATTTTGACACTTTGTATCAAAAACCTCTCTAAAGAGCTAAATGAAATGTCCTGCTTAGAATTAAGGGTACAAATAAGTGTCAGGTGATCGAACCAGATGAGGGCCTAGGGGAAAAGCATAGCTTTGGGTCAGATTCTGAGCAGCTGGTAGGACAGAAAGGGGAAGAAGTGAATGATTATGAAGGATGGAGGCCAGTAGAACATAAGAGTTCAGAGTCACAGAGGCTGACTTGGCCTTGGAATCCAGAGCAGGGGAGGAGCTGAACAACCAGCTCTGTCCTTGGCCTAGAGCCCATGAGATTCTAGCAGGAACCCCTCTCCCTTTTCTCCTGTTTTAACAATTTCTCTCCCTTGCCTCCCCAAACCTACACCTTCCCACATGCCCAGCAACCTACCAGAGAGGTAGACATGGTCAGACCGTATTATCCTTGGTTGGCAATTTTAGGGGCGGTAGGTGGATTTTGTTGGCAATTAGAAAATGGGCATTGGCAAAGGACAATGCACAGTTGTTGCCTTCAAGAGTGGCCTGAGTGTTTCACGAATAAGAAAGTTTGAGAACTCTCTAATAAAACTCAATAAACAGTGTCAACAAAGATTTTTGGGTTAAATATCTCAGTATGGGCCAGGCATGGTGGCTCACACGTGTAATCCCAGCACTTGGGGAGGCTGAGGCAGGTGGATCACTTGAGGTCAGATTTTTGAGAATAGCCTCGCCAACATGGCGAAACCTGTCTTTACTAAAATACAAAAATTAGCCAGGTGTGGTGGCATACTTCTATAATCCCAGCTACTTAGGAGGCTGAGGCAGGAGAATTGCTTGAGCATGGGAGGCAGAGGTTGCAGTGAGCTGTGATCGTGCCACTACACTCCAGCCTGAGTGGCAGACTAAGGCTGTCTCAACAACAACAACAACAACAAAACTTACTATGATTTTCCAGATAAAATGTTATGTAACTCTCAATATATTATCTGTTCTACCAAGTCACCTCTACCATAATTATGAAATATGATTACCCTTCCTTTTCATACCAAATTATTATGACAGGAACCTCCACTTGCAAAATTGCTGGGAATTTGCCCATTTCAACTCATTCTCAAATGATTTAATTAGCTCACTTGGACAAGTTAGTTAACCTCCCCATGCCTCAGTTTTCTCTCTAAAGTTGGGAGTCTGAGTCAAACCATGGCCCCAGATTTACCTTCCTTACTATGAACCACTTCCAGGATTATTCACAGTGAGAACAGCTGGGCAGACCCCTCCTTTCTTCACAGGATTTTAGTCAGGTCTTTTGTGTCATCAACATGACAATCAAAAAGTAGGCCATCATTGGTGAATTTCCCAAATCCTACATTTATCCATGGTCAATCTAAAAACAGAACACAGTGCAGCTGCTTTGGTTAGAGAGAGAAACTCAAAGCCACATCTGCTTGGCTTCCCTGCTCACCTTAACAGCCCTTCAGTCCACTCTGCTAAGTTTAGAATGAAGATTAGATCTTCAAAGCATCATTTCTTTAATAGTTTAGGAGTGGCTGAGAGTGGTGGCTCACACCTGTAATCCCAGCACTTTGGGAGGCCGAGGCGGGCAGATGACCTGAAGTCAGGAATTTAAGACCAGCCTGACCAACATGGAGAAACCCTGTCTCTACCAAAAATGCAAAATTAGCCAGGTGTGGTGGCATATGCCTGTAATCTCAGCTACTCTGGAGGCTGAGGCAGAAGAATCGCTTGTACCCTGGAGGAAGAGGTTGCAGTGAGCTGAGATCACGCCAATGCATTCCAGCCTGGGTGACAGATTGAGACTCCATCTCAAAAAAAAAAAAAAAAAAAGTTTAGGAGTACTTTATTGACAAAAATCTCCTTTTTTCTGTCATCATTGAATCATTCTCACTTTAGAATAGCCATTGACATGAATATGAAAAATGAAGTTGCTTAAGACATCAGAAAAAAATAGTTCTCTGTATATTTAATATTGTAAGAAATGAAAAGATTTAAGGCTTGCAATGTGCTAGGTGCTTCAAAATATATTTATACTATCTGCTACAACTCTGTGAAAAACTATTGCCTTCCATATTATAGTTGATAAAAATGCTCCCCATTTCCCCAGCAAAAGTGAAGTAATTTGACTGAGGTCATAATGCTACTAAGTGATGGATTTGTACGGTGCTGAAGGCCACATTCTTTCCATTCCCTCCTTTCCATTTGTGGAGCCTTCAGAAAATGTATTGTGATTCTTTAATTTCTGTTGTAATATATTATGATTCATTATTGCAGAGAAGAGTTGAGTAGAGTCAGTGAACATTGAAAAGCATTGCCTACAAAGTTGGAAGCATTTAATTGACACATTGTCATTGACAAAACTGACATCACCTTAGAGGCAGAGGACAGGTCCTCACATTGCTTTTGGGACAGGGGCATGGAAAAAGAGAAGCTTTCACCAACTCCCTTTATTTTCTTTATCTCAATGGCTCCTAAATATACCTCTCTTCTCTCTTTTTTCTTTTCTTTTTTATGTAACAAAAAAGAGTACAGTACATTTTTAGAAACTAGTCACAGCTATAACGAGTGACACCACTCCTGTCTTAAAAATCATTTAGCTGTCCCAACTCATTAGAGGTCAAATGTAGTAACCAGAATATGGAGATGATCTTTGCTATAAAGGTTCAAACTAACATGGACTCTTCACCGTGAGCTGGGTTGGATTTAGATATTATATCAGTGGTTGATAGCCTATGATCTTAAGTTTGGTAGCTTAAGCAACTTGTATTCATCAAAGTTACTGGTACCTTTTTCCTCTGCAGCTGATGGAAAACATGTCCTATTTAATTGGAAGGAAAAGCATCTTAAAATAACACTGAATCTTGGACATGTTGAAGAACAAATAGTTACATTTCCATGTAGTGCGAAATCCTTATTTTATTTGGGACATGGCTGACATGTTTATAAGCTAAGTTTCTTTTCAAACTAGAGACTCCCACAGATGTCTCATCTGGGAGGACTTATGAACTGTGTGACTTACTTTATTGTTATTGTTAATAATAAAACAAACTGTTCAATTTAGAAATCATTTCTTATCCTTTTCATTGCTTTTTGCACATTTCCTTTGTAGTTATAAAAGAATCCTTTGTATTTTAATAGTTTATTCATTCATTCCAATAAAAATAGCTAAAAAGTAAAATTACAATAGGCACTGGGAGTACATTATGTCCTTGGAAACCATATTGGTACTACTGATATTAAAAGGACCAGACAGTCACAGAAAAAATCCTACCACCACTTTTCTGAATATACAGAGATCAGTTTGGTAACATTGAATGTTGCTGCTGCAATGTAAATTTTCATTTATAAAATGGGACTCCTTAAACATGCACAAATTATTTCAAGTTGAATGCCTAGAAAGTCAAAGGAGAACTTAAGGCCCTATCAGCTACCCAAGAAAACATGACTCTTCCCCTCCATGAATGGGCCACAGACTATTTGGCAGGTTTGGCTTTATATATCTTTGCAAACTTGGACATGTGTTTTATTGAACGCTAGGGGTCGGATAGATGCAAATGGATGGAGATCTTCTTTTAGATAATATATGAGGTGTTAAAGTTTACATTTGCCTCTTGTCTTCATTGCCTTTCCTGTCACTTGTCTTCCCTGTTACTTGATTTAAAGGCTGTTATACTGGTGCATTGAACAGATTAGTGAAAGTCTTGGTAATTTTTACATTATACAGATTTATTCCTGTATTAACACATTCTATTATTTAGAATCAAGTGATTTCTGTAATTAGTAGCAAACAGATTAGAAGATCCGTGAGATCAAGAATCATGTATTTTCCACCTTAATCATTTTATTTACCAATGCAACCTAGTGGTTGCATCCAGTGGATGTAAAATGACTATTTGATAATTGAATGAAATAATGTTGATTTCTGGATGGAAATATTGAAACACGGGGCTTCAAAGTTATACAGCAAGTAGATAAGAAGATAGGAACTAGATCTTATATCTTTTTGTTATTCTAATGAATCTTTGTTTTCTATCAGATTCTGTTTCTCCAAAAGATAATCCTTAATATATAAAAATCAGATTGTTAAAAGGTAGGTTAATTTTCCCCAAATTAGTTATCAAATAAAGAATTGTTCTGGCCTGGCTTCCTTAGCAAAACATCTTGGAGATATAAGTGTGCAATTGTTGTACAACTTCAGGTTCAGATAAGTTTTTTTTTTTCCCTAGAATCTTTCAGATTGGCTATGGAGACTCACATCTATGAACAATGTGCATTTGATTCATTTAAACTAAATTAACAGGAAAACCTGTTTCAGTAAAATATAATTCAATTTATTGTAGCAAGTGCGATGTACTTTACAAGCTTGAGGTACAAATAAGGTCATGTGGTAGTCATCAGTGCTGTTTACCAAATATTTCCAGCTTTCTGACTTTTGGCACTGTGGCAGGATTGCACTTTCTGGCTTTCTTATAGTGGGGTGGGATGATGCGACTAGATCTGGCCATGGTGCCACAAACAGAGGGTTGTATGTCATTTCCAGGCCAGAGCATTCTGTATCCTGCTTGAGACCCTGAAGAGCTCTTATTCTCTTTGGCATGGTGGACGGGTAAATGCTTGATACAGTGACTTCTTTGTCAGCCTGGGTTCCTGAATGATTAAAAGGAACAGAGTCCACTATTGACCCACAGTTGAAATATAGCATGGAAGAGAAATGAACTTTTGTTGTTTTAAGCCACTGAGATTTGGGGTTGCTGTTCGTGTAACATAATTCAGCCTATCCTGACAGATATAGGTACTATTTTTTATTTTTCCAGCTAATCTTTGAGCCCTTCAGATATCATCTGCCTCCCCTATTAGTTTCTCAAAAAAAAAAAAAAAAATCAGTGTATTATTTTAGCCAAAAAGGTCTGGAAAAGACTGAAAAGTATTTTTTTTTTTTTTTTTTTTGAGATGGAGTGTTGCTCTGTTGCCCAGGGTGGAGTGCAGTGGTGTGGTCTCAGCTCACTGCAATCTCCTTCTCCCTAGTTCAAGCGATTCTCCTGCCTCAGCCTCCTGAGTAACTGGGACTACAGGCACGCACCACCACTCCCAGCTAATTTTTTGTATTTTTAGCAGAGACAGAGTTTCACAGTGTTAGCCAGGATTGTCTCAATTTCCTGATCTCATGATCTGCCCGTCTCGGCCTCTCAAAGTGCGGGGATTACAGGCATGAGCCACCGTGCCTGGCCCAAGACTGCCTTTTCCCCATCTCTATCACACGGTATACCCATGGCTTCTCATAGACAAGTGGATTCTCATTTGCTAGAGTGATAATACCCTTGAAGAGCCAGTTCTCTGCATATGTAGTGCCACATGCCAAGATATCAGCTGTTTAAATTTACACCCTTAGCTGTTGCTTAAAGCACAGTAGTGCAAAAGGGTAACTGGAACACAGTACTCAATATACTGGAACCGTGTCTTTCTCCTGAGTACTGGACCATGGTGGGCCCTTCTCTGCCAGTAGACTATAGTTAGAGTGATGATTCAGCTGAGAGATTCCAATTATCTTTACTACCAAAAGGGACTGAATCAATGGCCTGAACTTTGTTCAGGGAGCTGGACACATATACAATTAATTCATGTATGTCAGCATGCCAGGTCATTACTATAGAGGCAGATCATCTTTAGAAAGGTGAGTGGAGGGAGGATTCATAGAGGTGATAATTATTTTGGGTATTCATGTATATGAATTTCTTTTTCTTAGCAGAGAACTAGAGCAAGTCACTGCAGGAAGAGAGACTGTTAACCTAGACATGAAATCCAGAGTGGGAACAAGCATGCAGTATTCAAACATCTGTTTGGTGGGACATCAGGATCTGTTGATGGGACAAACATCTGTTGGGATGCATGGGATGTGAGCCATAAGTGTAGGATATTATTTCAAAAAACCACGTGGTCAAGAAGGTGACAAAAGATGGTAACTTTGACCAGGGAATGACAGCTACCATCCCAAACACAGGATATGTGTAGACAGTGTGCAGATTTTCCAACCTCACATGTGTGATACATGACTCTCAGAATGGAGGGTGTTGAAATTTGAGAGAGGGAGAATATTAGACTTTCAAAATATTGACAAGGGGATAATGATTTTTAAGAGCATCTCTCTCATCTCCAAGACCATCTTCTTTTCTGTCCACGATTCTAAACATAATGGTGGCTGGAGAGTTGGAATTGTAAGGGGAACCTAAACGGGGCTCACCTTCCTTTCCACTTCCTTCAGAATGAAATGCTGTCTCTTGTTGCTGCTGCCAACTTCCGATGCCACAGGAAGCAGCTCTGTTTTGTGGTCAGATGAGAGAGGGAGGTTGAAACCAACACTTTAAGGGAAGCCTCAGAAGCTGGTGCTCGAGATTTGCTTGCTACCCAATATTATCCTTGCCACAGGATACCACAGGGTTGGTATAGGGTTTCTCAGAAGTTTGTGGGTAGCATGTGTATTCTCATTAATTAGGAAATTAGATTGTTGGCTGTAAATTGAAGGGTAAGGAATGTTTTTATTTAAAATTGAGGAAGTGAAGTGTGGGAGGGTAGATGATAGCCATGCTTTTTACACCAAATTGCAGTGGTTTACTTGCTTTTGCTTTGAAGGTCATATTAACTTCAGCACCAAAGCTGGTCCCTTAGAATGCCTTTCAGTCCTCCTAAGGATGGATTCATTTTGTAAGATTTCCTGTATGAGCATGATTCTGGGTAATATAAAAGTTGCTTTATAGATTACAAGTTTTCTTTCTCTTCCTCCAAATTGCCCATCTGATTTTCTTTAATATTCTCTCTTAGATTTTCTAGAAACAAACTTAAAACCCAATTGCTTTTCATTTCTAAGCTAAGTTTCTTTAGGCTTACCAGCTAGTGGATAATTCATAATAAACTATAACTATAATATCGCTTCTACCTCACTCATGTAACCCTGGGCCTCTAGCTATACTTTCAAGCAGTCCTTTCTTATTTTCCTCATTCTAGCTCCCCTAACTGGAGTTCAAATCCCAGGAAGTCAGGTAGGGGTAGTACTAGATGTGTCAGGGTCCAAAGAACCAGCATAATGCAGTCTGGAAACTCTTCCAAAGTGCCCATAGGGTGCTGGGATCCCTGCGTTTCTCATTGTGAGGAGGCTGTACCAGGTTCCACACATGTGAGGAGAATGCTTCTCTTCCTCTTTGCAGTTATACTTTGTCTGTTGGGCTCTGGCACAACATTTCTTGTGCCTGTCAGCTTTTCCTGCAGTTCTTCTTTCTATGGGACTGATACTACGACCCATATCTGAAGTTGAAAGCAGTCTGCTCTGTCAGTCACAGCCTCTTTCTGGATTTGTCTACAAAACCATTTCATTATTCTTTTTCAGGAAACTTCCCCCAAACAAACAAATAAGGGCAAAAATTTCCAACAACAGAAGAATAAAAGCTGGAGTTCCTATCCACTCATTTATCATGTGTGTGTGAGAATCTCAATGTAGACTCAAGCTGGATTTCTGTGCATCTAAGAAAGTTACTAAACTCAATTCTTCCATTAGCCCAATCAAAGAAGTTGTGGTGAAAACCCTTTCACCAGAATCCCACACATCATTGTTGTTAGATGAATGGGTTACCAGGGCTGACTGATAACACATCGTTTGCAGAATGTCATCTGAGGTATTCATTTTGTTAATGTTACAAGGTTTATGAGAGAACCTCTGTACATCTGCTTCATCTCCAGGGCTTTTACATCAGTTTGGGGTATAAAGCTGTAACAAGTCCTGTTCATTTTTCTTTGTTGAGAGACATGGAGACTTGGTACTTAACTTCCTAATTGATTTGAAAATTTGAGGCTCAAATACTTTTGGGAAGTAGAAATCATGAAAACCAGAGTAAATCACTTCCCCCCCCGCCCTTGGTCAAGGGAACATATAGATTCAGAATTTCTGAAGAATCAAGGTAGAGTTTTTTTTTTTTTTTTTTAAATAAGCCTTGTGAATTGGATTCAAATTCATTTCATACAAGAGAGTCGATATGTCTGAGGCATGAGGATGATGCTCAGAATTGTCTAGTTAGAGACAATTTTGTTTTGTTTTTAAGCTATCTTTACTTTGATATGGGGGCAGGGGGCAGCTAAGTACTTTTTAAGGTACTTTATGTTCAATACTGTGTTCCATTATTTTGTGATCAAAGCATGAAATGTGCCACTGTCATTCTAATATAGCTACATAAATGGAATACTATAAATCTGAAGCCAGTTCTAGAAAGAAAGAGGAGAAAGGAATATTTTTAAAGCCCCATATTAATATAAAATTCAGAACGGCTATAGGAGTAGACAAAGAACATTCCTTCAGTTCATGTATGTGCAGGACCCTTTGAATGGCCAGATGTATTAGTAGCAAATAGCTTAATATTGGATATTTGGATGTCTTAGAAAATAGCTTCCAGGGTAGTGATTACATAAGGTGGGAATCTGTAGAGTTTGACATCAGGGTGTATAATCTAAAAACTCCTTGTTATCCTAGTTTATCTTTTGTCTTGTTTTGACCTGAAGCTCCTGGCTCATTTGATTGGCAAAGGGAGAGATCTGGACCTGCAGATATTACGTTTCCCTGTGGACTGTAACCATCAAGAACTTATGTCCTTGCCACAAATCTTTGAGGTCCTAATGTAATAGGTTTCTGAGTGATAAAATATTACTGCTTAGAAACATTTTCTGAAGGTTTTGAGTCTGTTGTGGAAACAGTTACATGAGCCACGAAATGCCCTGGCTTTATGCTTTACTTCATTACCATGAAATTCCATGATGTGGAGTATCATAGGAACCTTACGGTTCTTCATCTAATATTTGACAACAGCAGTTCTGCAGCAGAAAGCTCAAACCTCTAAGATAAGCTTGCCCAGTCTGTGGCCTGCAGGCTCTATTCAGCCTAGATGGCTTTGAATGCGGCCCAACACAAATTTGTAATTTTTTTAAACATGAGGAAAAATTTTTTAAGCTCATCAGCTATCATTAGTGTTAGTTTATTTTATGTGTGATCCAAAACACTTCTTCAAATGTGGCCCAGGGAAGCCAAAAGATTGGACACCCTTTTTCTAAGGTCTAACCCTTCAAATAAGATCTAACCCTTCAAATGGCCAAATTCGAAGTGTATCTGAAAATCCAGGATTGCCCTTTGCCTGAAAGTTCTCATTTTAAAGCACTCAACATTTTGACTTAGAAATAGTTTCTTTAGCCTTTTATAGACATACCCTTTCAATTTTTACTGTGGAGACCTCTTCATAAAACAATACTTAGAATTTTAAACCTGGTTTCACTTTAAGTAATCTCAGCCCAACTCTGCTGAGTGAAATAGATTTCTTTCCTCTCTCAATTTTGTCTGCTGTAATGTGGGATCAGATTATAGGTCTGCCCTCAAACCATGATTATATCCTTATTCAAGCCATGGGAAAAACCAACCAACCAACTCCCAAACCTGAGTTACTGAAACAGTAGGAAGTCATAGTGCCCTCATGAAAACCTACTAGAACTGTTTCCTTCCCTTCTGGGATCTTCTCTCTTTTTGTCATCCATTCTAATCATTTCTAGGTATACTAGCTCTCCCTTCCAGGAAGATTAGCAGTCCCATCCTAGACATCATTCATGGTAGTGGCAGCATTCTCCAACAGTATGGCACTCTTAGGATATTCCCACTTGCTTCTAGAAATGGTAGAAATTTCCCAGACACTCTTGGGTGGCTGCTTTTCAGAACTGCAATTGTGATGGGATGTTGGAGCAAGGAGCTGGCGTCATAATTTTGAGCATAAATAGGACTGAAGAGAACAGAACTCTCATGTGAACTTCTAGGAAGAAATAAATATATTCTTGATTTATGGTTATTCTCTAGTTTGGTGTTGATGTGTTTTTAAGAATATCTAACCTCTATTTTTCAAAGAAATGCAGCCTAAGAGTATAGAAAATATGTTGATTTAAATTTGATTTTCCTAGGTTCAGATTCCATATTTATGCTTGCATAATTGGATGTTAGAGACTAAAAGGGTTTAGATACATAAGAATGTATATTACAAATGTATAATGATAACAAAAATGCTTTCATTGGTATTCTTGTGTGTCCAAGATTATCTATAAAACAAATAAAAAGCAAGTGATTTCCTCTACTTGATTTGAAGTAGTCTGCGAATTTCTAAAGACAAAGATTGCATTTTATTGATCTCAGAGTTCCCAAAATAGTCTAGTACAATGAATTAAATATAATAGCTGTTCCATAAATAATTTTGTGTAATTAAGTTTCTGTATAATGAATAATACTTTTATGATTGGAAAGTAAGATAGTAAGTCGAATCACTTGAGATTTTATTCTGCATTTAGATGGTTCTCAGTCTTGTGGTCTGCATGAATGGTAGCCCTTAGGGTTGTTCAAGGCATGAGGGACTGCCTGGGTTTAGGGTGTAAGTCAAGTGGACTAGATATGAGAGAAATTCCCCTTCTTATTCAGTATGTCCTGCTTTTCAAAAATAAGTTAATGATCTTGCCATGCCCTATCATAATTAGTAAGCATGAAATTTAATTTGACATTTCATGTTTGATATGCATAAGCTTGCCCCGCTATTTTCTATTTCTAGAATGATCTTCCCAACATGCAAATCTGCTCATGTCATTTCCCTGTTTAAAATTCCTCAGTGGTTTCTCATGAGTTTAAGATATAGATCATACCATTAGCGCTACTTACAGTGAGTTACACCAACCTTCATCTTTCATTATCCCCAGTCCCCACTTTGTTCTTCAGCCCATCCTGAGGTTGTCACCATTTTTCAGTAACCATTTTCTCTCCTGCTTCTAGACTTTTGCATTAAGAGTAGGGGAGGTTCTTCAATGTGGGGGTAAAATTCTGGGCAGGCTTCTCATTTCTCTGCTTGAGGCATATTTTGAAGGAAGAGAAAAGTATTTTGTGACTTCTTTCTGAGTGTTTGCCAAGGCCCCTCCTATCTCCTCCCTCTTAACAGGCTTCATGGTTAATAGAGCAGAAAAGCCATCTCCCTGCAAGGCCTATGATTGTTCCCTTGCTAGAAGCGTGGGAACTTACAGGTTTCCTTGAATGTTACATGAATCTGCTTGGTTTATTTTATATTTTCAATTTTTTCTTTCTAGGTCTCTGGTCCTTCCTCTTGCATTGATCAACAGAAGCATCTGTTTTTAGAATGTGAGAGGATGTCACGTTTTCGCTCCTCTTCTACGAGCTCATTAACTATAAGTAATGTACTTAGGTGAAGGACTTTACCCCATTTAGCCTTTTAATAGGCTGGCGATCTTAACGTTACAGATCCGATGCCTAGAATACCTAAACCAAATCAGCAAGAGTAGAAAGTCATTTTCATTCAGTTTGGGGACAGGAGCCTGTTGAAAATCTCCACCTTGATCTTCCCTTATTCACTTACAGAAGGAAAGAATTAGAATGTAGGCTACAGCCAGTTTAGGATGATTTCTGTCTCTGTAAGGCCAAGTAGGAGTGAGTTAAAGCTTCCTTTTCCAAGAAATCATCACACTCCTAAGTGAAGAGCCTCACCTTTGCCCTCTCCCTATTTGCTCCCAAACTGGTATGCCTGAGAGCTGGAGGTTCACTAACACCTCATTGTGAGTGGGAAGAACAGAACATAATGCCAGGGAGCAGGCAAGGACAGGAGGTCAGCACACTGACCCGGGTTCAAAGGCTTGGGTTTGTTGAACAACTTCACCCAGTCCCACCAGCCAGCTTTGCTGGGCGGCGTTGCACGGTATTTGGGGCTGTGCGCCCTCTGCTGGACAAAGCCTCACACAGGCCCGCCTCTCAGTGCCTGGCCTAATGAATTTCCAGCTTTTGCTAACACAGGGGCAGATTTTCCTCTGGGGTGATGCTCTGCCAGTGTCATAGAAATACGACGGACATGGAAATACAGCCTTGAGTTATTTTGGGAAACTTTAAGTCAAAGAAACAAATGATAACTTACTTTATGCTCTACTCCAGTCAACTTCAGAGCCACCAATTTCCTGTCATTGTGGAACGTGGCTTTATATTTGCTCTGATGACATTCAATTCAGTGGCACAATACACCAAAGTCTACGACTTTATTTTCACAGACACAAATGAAACCGCACAAAGAATTACCTAGTAACTCACACTTTCTACTCAGCATATTCTGTGGTTTTTTGGAGAATACAAGATTTGGCATATTTGTGTCATTTTCCTTATGATTAACATAGCTCTTTCTAAAATCAAAGCTTTAAAATCTATTAGGATTTCATTCATTTATTTTTCAGTCACTGAACAGACATGAACGGGCACCCATTATGTACCTGACACTGTGTAGGACTGTATATAGCAGTTAGAAATGGAAGAGAAAAGAGAATGCCTATAATCTTGAGAAACTCCATCCAGAGGAGAACTAATAAAAGCATGCTAATAAAGGAAGTTATTAATTGTGAGGGAAACACAGAGATGGCAGTAACAACACTATGAAGGGGTAGGAGTTAGGATCTGCTTTGTAGGCAGGTGAGAGGTAAGTATTGAAAGATATTTGTATATTTGAAAGATATTTGTATGTTGGCCAGTAAGACAAGGTCAGGCATGGCAGATAGTACATGGTAAAAGAAATGGTGTGTGTATCTCACAGGGTCTTTTGAGAGGCTGGCATCCAAGAAGTGGAGCCTGGTGAGAGGTGGGATAGAGTGGTAGGTTATAGCTGGCTTGTGCAATGCCTAGCATGCTGAGCAGATGGCATTGTATCTAGATGGCATCAGAGAAGGCAAGTCATTGAAGAACTGTCACTAGGAGAGTGTGAGGACTGCTTTTCGTTTTAGAAACCTCTCTCAGGAAGGTAGTGGATGGGTAGAGGGTAGAGGAATGTCAAAAATAGCAACAGGAAGCTGTTTACCTTTTGTTGGAGCAGAAAAAACAAAAGAAAAAGGGCAAAGAGTGGGGCTCCTGGAAAAAGGATTAACTGGAAGGCTAAGAGGCGGGAAGTTGATTGAAGTTGGAGGATGAGTAAGAAGGAAGCATCAAGGAAGACTGGACGTGGGATGACACTGATTCCAGGAGAAGCTGAAAAAGGTTTGGTGCTGCAGTCATGAGTTTCACTTTGGGCATATGGAAACTGAAGTGACCATGTGTGAGGGTACCCACTACGCATATGGAAATAGGGTCTTCAGCTCAGAGAGAGAAAGTGCAAAAGGGTGAGATTTGGGATCCTAGAGCATTCAGGAAGTGTCTTTGTGTGGAAGAGAGGGCAATAGAGACAAATGGAGCCTTGCCTTGTTTCCTGCTTCCCTTTTACTTGGGAGATCAAGGTGACAGTTTCATTAACTGCTTTTACCACATTAAACATTATTGAGAATGTGGATTTGGGTAACATTTTGTCTTAATAAGAAACCTACTGAAAAGTAAGTTTTTCAAAAAAATGTTTTACATGATCAAGTCTTTATCATGGAACCTGTCAGTGTTAACATCTAGGATTTAATGTCAACCAGCGTAAGCTTTTAAAAAGCCATATTAAATCAGAAATGACTTAAAAATAAACTCTAGATGAACTTGATCTATTTAAGTTAAAGGATTAAGTTATATACATGATGGAACATCACAGATTGAGTTCTTTTTGGGTGGGCCTTGGAAAGGAAAAATGCAGAGAGATCTAATTTGTTTTGCTTTTGAAGAAGAATCATAATTTTTATGTGTGTACATATATGTATATGTATTCATATGCATAACTTGATGGGAAAATGCTTGGCATTCTAACCTTTTAATGAGGAGGGAAGTATTTAGAGATCATGTTGTAAAATTGTTTTCCAGGTAAGGAATCTGTACAATAAATTTGAGAAACACTGAAGGCTGTATTTTATGCTTTTTCTGGAGATTCATAATTTTTTTTTTTTTTTTTTTTTTTGAGACAGGGTTTTATGTTGTCAGCCAGGCTGGAGTACAGTGATGCAATCATAGCTCACTGCAGCCTCATCCTTCTGGGCTCAAGTTATCCTCTCACCTCAGCCACCCAAGTAGCTGGAACTACAGGCATGCACCACCACACTCAGCTAATTTTTAAAGTTTTTGTAGAGACAGGGTCTCATTGTGTTGCCCAGGCTGGTCTCAAATTCCTGGCTTAAGTGCTACTCTCACCTAGGCCTCCCAAGTGCTGGGATTACAGGTGTGAGCCATATACCTGCCTGAGAGTTATAATTCACACTGTCACATTAAAGACTCAGAGAAGTTCTGCAGGGACCTAGCCTTTCCTAGTCTTATTTGTTGGCCAACCCAGTATTTCCAAGAGTTTGGATGATGTTACTTTAAAAGTTTCCTTTATAATTAATTAAGTAAAGCAATGTAAATGTTCAAGATTTAGCCACAAAACTCAGTTCAATTAGTAAGTATTTGTTGAGCTCTTTTATTATAGTTACCGTGTTAGGTCCCCAAATCATAAAGATTATTAACAAAATAATAATGACAATAGTAATAGTAGCTAAGACTTGTTGAGTGCATACTAGGTGCCAGGAAATTTACTAAGTATTTTGCATACACCATCTCATTTAATCCTTGTAACCCTGGGAGAAAAGTATCCATTTTAGAGATGAGGAAATTAAGGCCCAGAGAAGTGAAGTGCTTTTCCTAAGGTCATAGACCTAGTGATTTACAGAATGGGTTTTAGGTGTGTCTCTACCTGATCCTGCTGCTCACATTCTTAACTACCATAGCCCTGTCTGTGGAGAATTTATGGCCTAAATAATGTCTATGAATATTTCCAGGATGGGCTTCCAGTATTTTGACTTGAGGATCTTCAACCTGTGAGTTCTATTATTAGTTTCTAATGTTCTGTATTACCCCGAAACGTCTTCTTAATTTAGAACTAAGGTAGCCCCCTTTTTCTCTGAATCTGAAGCTCTTTGTATCAAATGGCCTTTTGTTGGTATGTAGTATCTCGCTTCTTCCACGTTACGTAATGCAACATACATGAAGTAGATCATGACGTAGCTAATTTACAACTTTCCTACATGGTTCCTGAATGTTCCTTTTTCATTTTTTTAAGTGGAAAAATGAATACTATATTTTGAATCTTCCTTATACACTCTAGACGATACTTAAACATTTAACTCTTAGCAATTTGAGTGGAATAGGGTTTTCCTTTTGGGTTATTTTCATAGAGTAACTTTGGTTGTCCAAACATACTCTGAAATACATTGGGGATTATGGTTTCAACACATATAAGCCTAAGGCCAAAGTATGAGTAACACATGATATTTTGTTACATTTCATGAACAAACCACTGTTTTGTGGTATAATACAAAACATGGCTAAGTAGTTTAGATTACTATCAGGCATTACAAGGTTAGGTTTCCAATTTATGGGATTACTCAAAGCTCATTAGAAATATATTCTCTAGCTCTAGGGAATGCAGCCTAGAAAATAGTGGTTTCCCTTGTGAAAATGGTATGTTTTTAGTCCATTTATTTTATTTTTAGTTTATCTCAATTATGTCCTTTTGTACGTTAGTACAATAGTTGAATTCACAAATAAACTTACAAAGTCTGTTTTACCGATGAGCAAGAAATGGTAAAAAGAAAAGAAGGAAAATACATTGTTGTTATTTATTAACTTAAACCCTGTCTTCAGAATGTCACAGACACTCTGTCAATGAAACCAATATTTCAAATTACACTTTTCAGAGCAAACCAACTGTGATTGGTAGAAAAGCTCTGACTTATTGTAGTTCTGTCTCTAGCATACACTACAATGCCAGTTTGTCTTTCTTATATTTTTTGGCTTCCTCATTTAGAAAATGGGCCTCGAATCCTGTACTCTGCTATGTGAATGTTCTTTCGAGGTATGCTAGGAATAAAATGAGCTTCGCAATTACATGTAAATGGGCTCCTATTCTTTTGCTGTATCTGTGATCTCGAGCACATTATTTAACCTCTTTGAGCCTTAGTTTCCTTCTCTGCTAATAGTAGAGTCTACATGATCAGATAATTGTGTAGATGAAATTAGGAACCTGTAAGTACCAGAGACCCGGATGGATGCAGGGTAGCTTCTCACTGCATGGGAAGTTCTTTCTATTCTTCCTTACAATAGAAATATTATCATCACTTTATTCTTTCACACACTGTTTCTTAACTTTTGTTTATTTATCAGTACTTCAAAATTGCACTGAAAACTCTTAAAACATAACAACAAAACAACAAATGTGTATTGTGACTATATATGTAATACCTGAAGAATTGGGCCAAATTTGATCCAGCATACATTTACTGACCTTTTGCTGTGCATAACACATTGGAGTAACAAATGAGAGCTGATTGCTTTCTGAATTCTTGATAAATCCACATTTCGAAATGCTAAGTATTTTTGTTTTTTAATTTTTTTTAAGTCAAATCAAAATGCATTATAGGCCATTACTTTAAAAGTTTCCTTTATAATTAAATAGAGCAATATACAAGTGTTCAAGCTATTAGCCACAAAGGTCAGTTCAATTAGTTGACATTTATGGAGCTCTTGGTGTTATAGGTACCATGTTAGGTTCCCAAATCACAAAGCTTATTCATAAAATAATAATAATAACAATTATTTCTTTTGGTTTAAAATGGAAACACAGACCATATTTTAAAAACTGAAATACTGTCTTGTCTGCAGGACACCCCTTCCTTCTGGAGTGGTTTGGGGCCTAAGGGAAAAGGGCAGCAGCCATTGCTCTGGAAGAGACGTGTGAAGGAAAACCTTCATGTGGCATCCACATGAGTCTTAAGTAGACGCACATTAACTGAAATATTTATATATGTAATTTTAAAATGATCATTTAAATCTGGGCCTCTATCTGTAGTCCCTTTAACCTAATTCTTGCAGACCTTTTCTCTTCTTGCTTTGACCACCAGGAAGCTTAAAACAGAATCCGTGGCCCAATTATATTAACTTTGCGATATAGTTTTTAACTTGGGTGTTATTTTTCTTGGTCCTGATATTTGTGGTGTGTCTCATATTTTGTTGTCTATTAGTGAGTCATAAAATTTGTTGAGTAGGGAAGAGCATTAATATAAAAATAAATCAGGAAAAAATTCTAGGAAAACCTTTTACTAGAAGAGAGCTTGTTCTCAAATGGACTTGTAACGGTGACAAGACATTGGACTTGTAACGGGTGATTGGTTCAGCTTACACCTCATCTGCTCCCCCTTGGAAACTGCATTTATTTTGACAAAGCCAAAATTGAGTGTTTAGAAATGGGGTGTTCTGAGGAGAAACCAGCAAATCCTAGTGATTCTGGACTGCACTTGGGAGCCCAGTGCTGGTTTGAACAATAATCCTGATTTTTAACAGCTTATTATGTGTGGTTCCACTTTGGGCCAAGGGGATTTAGTTGTGTTTAAAACTTTGAATTCCATCATGAACTTCGGTCTTGCCTCATATCAGTTTAAGATTAATTATGGTAATTCTCAAAGCAACTGAATGTGTGTCAGAATTTCCATCTGGATCAACACTATTCCTCTGATCCAGAACCCATGTCCGGGGAGGCTGGGTGAGGAAGTGGAATTAGGGGAAAGACACGCATTTTAGGCATTTCCCCTGAGTGTGCTTGCTTCTGACACCAGGCCTTGCCTGCCCACTGTTGACAGTCCCTTCTTGTATATTCGCTGTACATTTCCTGGCGCCCTCATACAGATTTTTAGTCAGGGTGCATCAGATTTAGTAATACGTCTCCAGAATAACCATGTGCTGTGAGGTATATTTCATTTTCCATTACTGAAAATGAAAGCACTATTATGCTATGAATCTGTAAACAGTCAGTCATTACGTGTATAAAGTAAAATGAATTAGCATAATTTTTTAGCAAATACAATTTTCTTTAAAGTGCTATTTGTTTTTCCAGTCTGTATCATAATGGTTAGTATTGACTCATTTAAAATAATGCCATAGGACATTTTCCATTTTAAATTATTAATGGTGGGGCACGATTGAAAGAGGAACAAAACATACTGAGTGTCCTTTCGCAAACTTCATGAAATAGGGTTACTGGATCTTCATGTGGAGCATTGCTTTTATTTTAATTCAAATGTGGTCTCTACACCTTGTGCCCCATTTCTTCTCTTGGGGCAGTAATTCTCTCATAAGATATACTGAGTTAGTTAGTAAGATTGCATAGTAGTAGTAGTAGTAGTAGTAGTAGTAGTAGTAGTAGTAACAGTAGTACCCCTAATGACAGCTATCTCTTTTTGGGTATCTGCCAAGCCTTCTTCTAAGTACACTACATATATTAGGTCATTTAAAACTCTTTAACGTGTAAGTCAAAAGTTCTTATTATCTCCATTTTATAATCCTATTAAGGCAGGCATTTTTATTATCCTCATTTTATAGGTAAAGAAACTGAAACACAGACAGGTTAAAGAAGCTACCCAGGGTCACACAGCCATTGAATAGTATAGCTGATATGATCTGCGCAGCTTGTATGGAGAGCTGCTGTAACCACTATCACAGACTGCCTTCTAGTCATTTTTTATTGTTAATATTTTATAAATTTATGTCTCATTAAAGTACTGTTAAAAACCTTGATTCCCCCTCCTTTTTTTTTTTTAACAGCACATCACTGGTTAGTAATAACATTCTTAAATTACAATAATGATCCTAATAATGTGTTAGGAAGTTTTTGTGTATGTTCATCATGTCTCTGGTGGTTAGCATTTATGGATAGGCCATTGTTCAAAGTTCTTTATATGCTGTAAAACCTTTAATCCTACTATTATTTAGGTAATATTAGATAACAGTATCTTCTTCATAGGTTGTTGTGAGAATTAAATATGTTAATCTATGCAAAGTGCTCTTGAATGTGTGGCTAATAATAAGTGCTCTGGAATGCTGATCATTATGATCCATATGTTACAGCTGGGGAGGCTGAGACTTTAGTGAGGTTGAATACTTGCTCGCAGGCCATTACCTACTTAGAGACAGAGAAAAGCTTTGAACTCAGACGCTTGCCTTCTAGAACACACACTCAACCACCACACAAACAAGAAATATCAGGACCTTGTCTTTCTTTATTTTGGCAAAATAAAGGTTTTGTTTGGTTTACAAGAAGCAGCATGGTATCAAGATTAAGAAGACAGGATCTGGAGTCAGCCTGCCTAGACTGAAATAGCATCACCCTCCCTTGATAGCTATGCAACCTTGGGGAAATTTACCTAAACTCTTTGTGCCTTGTTTTTCTCATCTGTATAATGGGAATAATTACAGCTTGTATCTCACAGGGTGGCTATGAAGATCAAATGAGAAAAGCCTACAAAACTTAGTTTAGTGTCTGGCATATGATAACATTCAAATAAGATTAGCTAACATAATTATTAGAATTGTATTTGCATTTCTTAAATATCTTTCGAATTTCAAAGTTACCGATTGAATCTTTGGAGCCAGGCTGGGCGCAGTGGCTCATGCCTATAATCCCAGCACTTGGGGAGGCTGAGGCTGGTGGATCACTGGATGTCAGGAGTTCAAGAACAGCCTAGCCAACATGGTGAAACCCCGTCTCTACTGAAAATACAAAAATTAGTCGGGTGTGGTGGCGTGTGTCTGAAATCCCAGCTACTCTGGAGGCTGAAGCAGGAAAATCGCTTGAACCTGGGAGGCGGAGGTTGCAGTGAGCCAACATCACGCCACTGCACTCCAGCCTGGGCAAGAAAGCGAGACTCTGCCTAAAAAAAAAAAATCCTTGGAGCCAAATTCAGTGATACTCTTATAAACTATGCCAGACTCCCCCTGACAGTCTTTATGTGTGAAGCCTTTTACTTTGAAAGCCTATGGGCTGTCATAGCAGGGTTTTGGGGGACAGTTACCATTAGGCTGCTTTCACAGCTGAAGTAGCTAAAAGGGGCACTGGGTGAAGATGCCCTAATGATTCACATGGCCACATTTATTTTGGGCACTTAGAAACTATGTTTAGACAGCTTATTCTCTGATTGCGTGGGGAGTTAGACTTTACTTAGCTCCATCATGACTTTTTTTTCCACAACTGGGATAGAGAGAGAGAGAGAGAGAGACAGCGAGCGCGAGAGCGCGCATAGTTGATCCGCCCACCTTGGCCTCCCAAAGTGCTGGGATTATAGGCATGAGCCACCATGCCTGGCCTGCACCCAGTGTTTCTAACTACATAGTAGTGCTTGCGATGAGGTTTATTGGATTTTATTAATTTTCAAGTTGTTTCTGTCATGTTTTGAATGTCATATCTATGCTAATTCTTACGTCTACAGTTTTTAGTCTCCACTCAGCCTACCATTTCATTCAGGGAATTACTCTGAGGTAGGGTAAAAGATAAGCCAAAAACCATAAACAACCCCAAGGCTGGTTTTTTGTTTTTTTTTTTTTGTTGTTGTTGTTATTTAAAAACTCACCTTATTATCCAATTGACTTTGAGGAATGTTTATTTTTCTTGCTTTCCCTAAATTTTGTTGAGTTCTGCATTCAAAGAGGACACTTTCCCATGTGTCTATAATCAACTTCCCTGGTCTGTTCCGTATAAGGCAAGTCAGAGGATGTTAATACATGCTCTGCTAAAGACATGTACTGCTTTATGTTAGTTTGGGAACCACCAGCACATACAATGTAAGCAGGCTTCTTATCTGCTGGACCTTGAGAATCCTTTACTAACCCAGTGTAGGTGTCTGTCTCCAAGAGGAGACAATCATACACTGTGTTTATTTATCATGGCATCTTTATTTCTTGCAGCATCTCACAAAGTCAGTGTCAGAGGACCATGCTTTGGGAAAAGTTAGTTTATGTGGCAGTCATTGCTATAGATGGAAATAGGGAAAGTCACGCCAGCTTAACAGTAGTTGTGCTGTTATTTTTAAAAATGATTAAATGAGGTCATATCACAGTTTATTAAAAACAAACACAAAATTCTTGAAATCAGAACTTAGTAGAGTGTTTTCTTTTTCCTATATTGAAAATAAAGAGGAAAATGATAAAGGCAGGTGCAGTGGCTCACGCTTATAATCCCAGCACTTTGGGAGGCCAAGGCCAAGGTGGGCGGATCGCCTGAGGTCAGGAGTTTGAGACCAGCCTGGCTAACATGGTAAAACCCCATCTCTAATAAAAAAAAAAACAAAACAAAAATTAGCCAGGCATGGTAGCAGTTGCCGTTAATCCCAGATACTCAGGAGGCTGAGGCAAAAGAATTGTGTGAACCCAGGAGGCAGAGGTTACAGTGAGCCAAGATCACACCATTGCACTCCAGCCTAGACTACAAGAGCGAGACTCCATCTTAAAAAAAATGACAAAAATTTAAAAAGAATTTATTTACAAACTGCTAATTCTATATGGAATGTTGAATTCATCGCAAATTTTATCTAATAACATACATATTCTATCTATAGTCAGATTGATGCCCAGGGAACTACAAGCTCGTTGGTTTTCAAAGACTTTTTTCACAGTACAACATATATAGATTAATAAGCAATTTTTTAAACACAGATTTTAACTAAAATGTTTTATGGATATTCCCAGCTACCCAGAAAACCATTTTTCCAGAACCTCTCAATCTCAGTAAACAAAATTATTTATTGTGGTGATATGTTAGTTCATGCCTTTTAACTCTTAAGTGAGAAAATATTTAGTTTTTGCTATCAAGATAGGAACCTAGGAGGATCCTGAACCAGAAAGCCAGAAGGCCTTGGTGACCTTGTTAAATTCAGATCCCAGTGGGCACTATGCCTGTTACAGAATGGGAACCCAACACATTGCTGTGGAATGGACTTTTTCTGCCTGAGCTCATCTGCTGTTCAGTGAGAAGTTGGACAGAATACATGACCTCCTAGGTTCTTTTAGTCATGGAAATGTGGGTTCCATGGTATACTGTGGTTATTCGATTGTTTAGCGAATGCATAAGGATCATTTAGGAGCAAATAAAATTTAAGTATAAGCTTTAATTTTAAGAAATGGGGGTTCCTCCCTTCTTCAGCTTCATCTTCCTGGTTGTGTGTGCCATGCATTCCTATGTGCCCTCTTCACTGCATGGAAAATAAAGCAAGTGATTAAGAAGAGTTTGCTCTCCGTGAAAGACACCTATACCATTTAATATGTTTAATAATATTAGGGTTTAATTAATGCACTTATCTCTTAGAAACATCACCTGCTTCTTTTCCCTCAGAGGTCTCTATACTTTAAATTTCAAGATCACTACCTAATGTGAAAAATAGCATAAATATATGACTAGAGAATGTGGTTAGTGATTATTGAATGCCTATTATGTGCCAGATGCTGCACAATGTATTTACAGGGGTTTCTTTATTCTTTTAAGAAACCAGGGAACTTGGTATTTTAAAGTACTTTTTTTTTTTTTTTTTTTTCTTTTTGAGATGAAGTCTTACTCTGTGGCCCAGGGTGGAATGCAGTGGTGTGATCTCGGCTCACTGCAACCTTCACCTCCTGGGTTCAAGCCATTCTCATGCCTCAGCCTCCCAAGTAGCTGGAATTACAGTTGTGTGCCACCATGCCAAGTTAATTCTTGTATTTTTATTAGAGACAGGGTTTTGCCATTGGCCATGCTGGTCTTGAACTCCTGACCCTAAGCAATCCACCTGCCTCAGCCTCCCAAAGTGCTGGGATTACAGGTGTGAGCCACCATGCCCAACATTAAATTAGTTTTGTACATGAGAAAATCAAGGCAAAATAAAGTGATTTGCCCAGGATCCATATGCTAGTAAATGATGGAATAGGAATGAAAACCTAGTTATCCTCAGAGATAAAACTATTTCGGGGAGTAAGTAGTCCACTTGAAGTGTATGGTGGACTATGTAACTGTGGAACGAGTGAAACAGGGAAAGGCTTTGATGGTGGTCATAAGGGACTATTGTCCCTCACTCAGGGAGAAGTCCTGTTGGGGAACAGTCTTCAGTAGAATTAGGGTACAATCCCCTTCCCACCTTGCCCTCTGAGGGGAATGGAGGCATCAAGTAGCATTTTGTTCTGAATAATGGGGCCATGGGGAGAACAAATTTAACAGCATCTTTCTGTTTCTATCTGACTAACATTGTTTGTCCTGGCAAAGTCTGTGTTTTCCAATTTGCATGTGAAAGAACCCAGATATTCAATAAATTTTTCCATTTCAAATATGAAAAGGCTATTTTTAGTGGATTAAAGGTCAGGCATAATTATGACTTTTTTCATACTATGCCACAGGCAAATAAGTTTTGTCTTTTTTTTTAAACCTACACTTTATTTATCTTTTTCTTCTTGTTTAATGTTTGAAAAAAAAAAAAATCCAAAGACACTTGCCTCTATGTCCCACTATTTTGAAGAAATCATTCCTAAAGACTGGAATTATGTCTTTGAAAGATGGATGAACACTATTTTAATGTCTAGCCAAAAACTTTTGTCATAAGGGGGCTTAATGAATACTTTTAGATGATCAAGGTTAGATGAAAGCATTGAGAGGTCATCCAGTCCTAGGCTTTGAATAAGATTTCCTCCAAAGTTTCTGTCAAGCTTGAAGCTTTATACTTTTATGCTATCTGAAGTGTACCCATGAAATGTCTCCTTTTGACGTATTTTTGAAGAAGAACTTTGACTCACAAGAGCTCAGATGTCCAGTAAAATTCTGATTCAATTGGTTAGATTTGTGTGTGTGTGTGTGTGTGTGTGTGTGTGTGTGTGTGTGTGTGTCTGTGTGTGTTTTCTTACTCTTTGACCTGCTGTTCCAGGAGAAAAGAAATTTAACTACTTGAAAAAAGGCACTTGACTTTTATGAATGCCATTATAGAAATAACTTACTGGGATTAAAAAGTGAAATTTTAAAATATGAGAAGACTTAAAATGTCTTTGAAATGCTATAACTTTCAGATTTTGTCTATAAGTTGGTTCTAAATATTGAAAAACAGTTAAGTACATACTTTTTTTTCCAATGGAGAAACCTGTGACTATAATTACTTCTCAAAGCTTTCAGTGACATAACCCTTATGCTACTCATAAAAAAAATGCTAAAAAGATTGTTTTTTCTTACATTGTACTGATTGTGCAAATTCATGTCTTCCTTCAGTTTTTTTTCATATTAATGTCATTGACTCTGAAATACCTTTTTTCTTTTTGTTTTAATTGCCTTTCTTCTACATAATTGAGAGAAAAAAATATTTTTATTTCACCATATTCCTGCTGCCTAGTCATTCTGTGTAGCCATTTCATTCTTTCTCTAGAAGACATTCTTGGAGTCTTCTGATTTCCTTTTTGAATTTTGAGTGTTCTCTAGGCTTGTTAAACAGCTAATGTTCTGAGAATTATTTTCAAAGAACTCTTAAGTTGGTTTCAACATTCTTTATTACTGCTGTCTTTCTTCTATGATATTTTCAATTCTTATTTCATTAGAACATTGATGTCTTTACATGGATGTCTCATAAACATCTCAAATTTTCTTGCTAGACTTGCTCTACTCACCGTCTTCTTCATCTTCATTTTGTGGCAACTCCATCTTTCCAGTTGTTTTGGACACAAATCTTGAAACTACAGTTGACTCTCATACTCCACATCTCACTCAACAGGAAGTGCTGTAGCTTTACTGCAAAAATGTATTAGAACCTAACCAGACCTCTACTGTAACCACGAGCAGCAGCAAAGTGGTACCCATATTACAGTCCTGGATTTGCACATGACCCAGTAACTTTGTTATCATGACCAAAATGGAACTTTAGAGGAGACATTTAGGATAGTGGCATGTCTTGATACATTCTGTGTTGAATATGAACTTTTCCCTCTTCAAAGAAACTTGATGGCATTTGGTAGCTATTTTCAAATAATTTAGAGACTGTCAGAAGTAATTTTTGGATTTCACATGATCTCTTATTTGTTTGTATAGAAATTTAGTTCATAAACACTATACATGGTTATCTGATTTGACTTTTATAATCTTGTAGGTATGTATTTTTATCACTGTTTTGCAGGTGAAGAAACTGAGGCTCAGATACTACATTATTTGAGCTAATCTTGTTAATGGTGATGTCTTCAGAATTTAAATCTGATTTTTCTGTTTCTAAATTTTATTTTCTTTGTGTCATTTCTGTCCTCTAAGAGACATAATTAGGAAATAATGATAAGTCTGAACTTGTAGATAGAGAATTCTGTTGAACAAAGGTGGACACTCTCCTAAGCAGAACCATCCATCTAATGTTAAAATGTGCTGAAAACCCACCATCTCTGAGGCATATTCTAACATTCAACACCCTCTACCTCTACCTCCTCTCCCACTCTGGCCAGGAATACTATGGGAATTCTGCTATAGCTAGGTGATGCCTTCCACATTTTCTTTCAGAGATGAGATTCAGTTATTTACAAAGGCAGTGGGCATGTCTGCTTCTGTAAGAACCCATTACATCAGAAATATAACCAGGCCTCTTGCAATCTCATTTTAATAGAACTATTTTTAATTAAATAATTGAAACATCTACATTACTAGTCATGACTACTTCTGCCCTGATTATTAATTCTTTAATATTTGTATTATTTTCTTCCATCCTATAGTAGGCCAGTATATTTAAAATGAAGGATAAAGAAATTTTCTGATGAATAATTGGAAAATATGTTGTTTATTTTACATTGTCAAATGGTATACATCTATTAATTTTGTTTTTTTCTTCATCTAGAGAACTTAAAATTTTTATATTAAAATCTAAATGAAGCAAACAATTTCTGCCAATTTTATGATTTATTGTTTTTTGTTTGACAGCTTTTATATATTAATAATGAATGACCTTTCCATCAGCTTTACAATTTTTGTTTAGGATTTTTTAATATGTGGGAGAGTGCATTTTCATTATCTAGCCTTTAAAATCTGATATCAGAATAAAATTTACTTTAGTTTTATAATCACACATGAATATAAATATAAATATAATCCTATCTTTTATCTCAAAGATTTTTCAACCCGGCAAAGCCATTTAAAGCTTTTTTCCCCTCAGATTCATTTGTGATGTCATTTGTGATATCAGCCCCATGTTAAAAGAGGGTTGATATTTTCCATTAGTAGGCTTATCATACTTTATATAATGTTTCCTTCCCATATTACTTTCAATTCAGCTTTCAAAGTTATCTACAAAGAGTTTTCATTTTGCCTGTGACTTCACATAGCAACAGGATAACTTAGTGGCTTTCCTCTGTATTCTACCTTTACAGTGAATGAAAATAGCTGATAGGAATTGATACTGCCAGGAAAAAAACATGTCCAATGTCCAATTTCTATACTCATGCTTCCATTCTCAAGAATGTGGCAGTGAAGGAAGATTCTGCTTTTAGAATTAAATTGGCCTATCTTCAAGTCATGATGTGCATGATGTGACGGATGTACCTACCTGTCAAGTTGTGATTGTGCACATCTCTACTCATGCTCAGTGATATCACCTTGGTATGTAGAAATACCCCCTTGTTGGGGGTATTTACTCCTTGGAACCAGCAAATACTATGGACCAGGACTCTCCTATCACCCAAAAAGAGCTGTTTGTTAAGCATTTACCAGTACAACACTTGTTCAAGCACATTGAATTTATGTGACTTTGCTCAAGATATTTAGACTCATTTTTTATCTCTATAAAATAGAGGGAAGCTAGTACTTTACCTATGTCACTCATTTTTCAATTTGGATAACTCTTAACATAGTATGGTATTTAGCATTTGGTGAATGCTGTAATAATAATGAGACGGATAAAAATTATTTCAAACATGAATAGATTGTTGGTGTTACTTTATAGGCCTGCTTTAGTTGCTGTTAGCTAAATAGCAAGAGGAATACGTTTGCAAAACACTAGGGGAAACTTCATCTATCTTTAGGTGGAAATAGTCTTGGTGAGTTTTTAACTTACTTTGGTTTAATTCAGCATCTATTTTTAGTATTTGTCATAAGGCAAACCAATATGATAAACAGAGCGAGGAGTATGTTTTGCATTTTGTATCCTGTTTCCTTTTGTTTCTTCTGAAACAGTGAGTAAAACAGTTTTACAAGTAAGCATCAATGATTTTTTTAGCCTATATTTTATTCCATCATCAAAGTCTTATTTACTTGTATACAGAATACAAATTTTATATATACATTTGTGTACTATTAGTACTGTATTTATTATTGTAGCAAGTTGAGGAATAAATGGGAAGTGAGAAACTGAAGACAGACAAGGAAGTCAGCAATTCTAGCCTAGCGAATACAGCAGCAAGAACACTGTTCCCGTGAACACTGGAGAGCTTTCTTATGTGTGTTATTTTGGTTTCTCCTGTCTTTCTCCTTGTAATGATCAGTGATGGAAATGAGCCAGTGTGGATATTCTTAGAGCCGAGATGCTGAGCTGCTTTTTATTCCATGGCTTGAGGCTTAAACGCACAAAGTCTCCAGGGAAGAGTGGGTGGGAGTAGCTACCTAAGGAGAAGGAATAGGTTAAATCTTTGGGGCCTTTGCCTTAAAGCAAAGGAGAACAGAGTAGGCTGGTGTCTGCTTGCAAATCAGCCCTGAGGCTGATCAGAAGGGGCCCTGGTGAGGTTTTTTGACATATGGAGCAGTTGGAGAAATCCAGTGATAAAAGGAAGAAGGTTGTGTCAGTAGCTTGAGAAGAAGGTAACAGGCAAGAGAAAATCAAGGATGCAGGATGTGAAATCAAATGATGGAAATTTCTGGCTTAATGTAGACCATCTGGCTATCTTATCTTTAAATGAATGATTTCTCAGACATTTTTCAACTTATATCTACAATGACCATATGTCCCTGAGTTTTTAGGATAGGCCAGACTTCAAATATTTCTGCCATTGTTAGACTGTTGGTCCCAAATTGAGATTGGAAAATATGATCATTATTCTTACATCCCCTCCCCCAACTTCTGTTACCTTTATCACAGGCATTTGAGGAAAGCCTATGGAAGCCTCCAACTAGTTAACAGCATCATTAGGCAGCTGTCCACAGCAGTAGATCCCAAACCTGACTGTGTATCAGAATCATCTGGTGACATTAGTTAAAATACTGCTTTCTGTGGCACCTGCCTCATTCCTGTAGCCCCGGAAATTCATATTCATTTGGATGTGAGAAATATTCATATTATTTGTATTTTTAGATTTATTTGTATTTGTCTCATGTATTCTGCTCATGAGACACCCATCCTTTGAGGCAGGTTTTTGGAAATCAGTGTGCCAATCAATGCCTTTCACATCTTTACCTGAGCATTCAAAATCTCTTACAACAGGGCTTCTCATAGTTGGGCCTTTGACTTACGGTGATCTTTGAACTTCTGAAACTTGATAAATTTGTGAGTATGGGTTCATGAGCAGTTCCCTGGGAGAGGACCACAGCTTTCGTCAAGTTCTCACTGGTGGCTGCATGGTCAGCAATACAAAGATCATCCAGAATGTGGAAGGTACTTTTTTTCATTCATCTCAGACTTAATTGCCCTCATGTTTGTTGTTGTGATTGTTTTGATATTTTTTTCATCTTCTGAGAATTAATTTCTGGCTAAAATTCACATGCACATATGCACACTGCTATACCCACCACTGGTGACTTGTTCTTAAAATGATGACTTCTTTCAGGCCAATATTTTCAATTTTGTCAACCAATAACATTTAACAGGATGTGTGTGTGTGTGTGTGTGTGTGTGTGTGTGTGTGTGTGTGTGTGTCTTTGAAGGGTGGCTGGCTGTTGGGGTGGAAGATCTAATTAGGCCTCCCTATTTTCTCAGCTATCCTCTCTTCCCTCTCTCCCTGGCTTTCCACGTGCATTTCCCAAAACAGGTTCTGAGTCTGTGATCCCATGAAATCCCGTCTGGTTTAAACCTTGGGCTAATCTTCTGCAGCTGTGTTGCCTCAGCTGTAGGGAGACTTTTTCCTTGACAAGCATTTGTGGTTTAGGGAGCCAAACAATTGATTGGAAACTTCAGGGCTATGAGTTCTAACTCTTGGTCTGCTCTGACACAGTGTGTGACCTTGGGCGATTCATTTGATCTCTGTCCAAACTCTCTGATGCTTGATAACAGGATTTTCTAGAAATCTCCCTGCCAATAACGACATATGGAACCACTCCTTGGTTCCACAAGGGAAGGCTACACTTCATTATCTTTCAGGCTTTTAACGCTCTTTCTCCATTTGCCCATCTCTCCATGCCAGGGACCCCATAGTTTTATTGTGTCTGTTTTCCTAAGTCTCAGAAACACATTCCTACTTTTCTTCCCCAAAATACATCAGCAATGCTACTCTATTTCAGCAGTCCCCAGAATTTTAAACTTTGTCCGTAAATATTTATCCCACAATACTAAATTACCCAAACTGCTTTGGAACAGGTAACTGTGCAGTGCTGGACTCTGCCCTGAATTTCACATGGCTACTGTAAATAGGAGAGCTAAATTTCTCATTTTTCTGCATTCTACAAGTACAATTTATTGGTTTATGAGCCTCCACAAATCATTTTATACTCCCTCTTCTTTTTAACGTCTCCTTTTATAGAAAATGATTAAGTTAATACATTTTATTAAAAGCAATACAATTCCAAGAATTTTTTTTGTAGAAAATATGTACTATTTTAGCTTTTGGACTTTGTTAGAAGATTATTTACTCAGATAATAACCTTAAACTTGCACTTTAAGTTTTAGGAATGATCACACACATGTGCATGTGCGTGTGTGTGCATGCATGCACAAACACACACTCACATTTGCATGTGCGTGTGCGTGCGTGCGTGCACACACACACACTTCCCAGTGTGTAATCAAGAGTTTTTGGGATGGCATAGGAGAAAATTATGTTTTGTAAGGAGCTTTTACAATGGCTGGTTCCTTGTTTTAGAATGGCTGAAGAAATAGAGTTGTAAATATTTCTTTCTTACTACTGTAATATTTTGCTCTGCTTTCTGCCTCAAGATTCCATGTCTCTCTGGGGCACTGGGTTTTCATATTTTCATCATTTTATTTCTGTTAATATTAATTAGGGTTCTTGGGCCAAAATACTAAGAAAAGTCAGTATGTTGTTCATAGTAAATCAATCAAATGGACATGTGTTAAACAGGTCATGGACTTATGTCTGTTGTGTGTCATATGTCAGATACTCTGATGTTACTGGTTACTCTTCCTGGATGGAGAACGTTCCTTCCCTGGCACTTCCCTCTATCTCCTCCCAGTCCACATGGGGCTGGCACAGAACACCCACCTCAGGACTCCTCCCCCAGTATAGTCCTCTTGCTCTAGACGATCCTCTCCTCTCTCTCCACAAAGACCTTTTTTAGGCAATTGCCAAACTGAAAATGGTTTGATAACCTCATATCTATATGTTATTATTTCTGTGCAAAGGAAGAGGTATATTAAAGTCACAGTAATAGTTAACACTTATTTTTAACTCTGTGCTAGTCCTTTCTTTGGTACTTAACATGTAATTTTACAATTAATCATCCCAATAACCATATGAAGATGTGTATGCCTGTCTACCTACTATATATTAATAGATGAAGAATGAAAAAGCATTAAGATAATTTTCCTAGAATCACAGGATGAGTGAAGGCAATCTGATTTGAGACCTTGTGTCCTTAATTAATGTGCTGATAAGCTGCCTTTTTGAAAAATAGCTAAATGTAACTCTGCATGTGGTTTTAAACTGCAATGGTTAGACTCCTTTCACAAGTAGAACTGCTCTTTGATTAAGAGGAAAGTCGGGAGTGAGGAAATCGAGTAGGTAGGGCTCTGCCTTCCCTCCTCCATCTCTCTAAAGCGTTCCTGTGCGCACACACACACACCCCCCAAAAACTCCAAGCTGAGCAGACCTTCTTTTATGTTTTCACACTGGACTTCCAAGTAGTGTTTCATCTGAAGAAAGAGTTTCTCTGTAAAAAACAAACACGCTTTGAAAATGACTGCCTGCTACAACCCCGCTTATCATAGTGCATTCTTATCTCCACCACCCCCCACCCCCGCCACTGGAAATGCTAATATAACTCAGATGTTTGCTGAGGTCATCCTTGTCTCTGAGGTCACCCTGTCCTTTGAGATTGAAATAAAATTGCCTCAATCCCCCATTTCATATCTCCTAAAAGGTTCCAATGCCATCCCTCAGATTTCTGCACATTCTTGGACCTATTCTCGTGGGTAGTTCTTCCTGGTGAACTCTTGACCTGACTGCATCTTACCTCCTCTGGCTGCATTTTTCTCTGTGCTCCACGCTGACCTAGATGTGGAACTCAATTCTTTTTCCTTAACATACAACCCCCTTCGTCCCCACTTCACTCCCACAGAGAAATGTTCACGAAGATTTGCAGGGCCATCGGTGAGGGTTTATATCCCAGCAAAACATTTAAATTGGATATCAGGATCCATATTCTTAAGAAATCTGAAGTCATTCTGCCACTGGAAGGTTCTTATTGATTACATTCTTGTGCATCACCAGGTTGGGCCCCCCTCAGTCTCTCCTTCCTCTTCCTCATCTTCCTTCTCTTCCCCTTTCTCTTTCTTTTTGCCACCCATCAATTCAAAATTCCTCTTCACTTGTTCAGTGAGGCTTCGATTGCTGCTTACTTCTTATCCATGTCTCTCTGAGCCTCACCTCTTTTACTCCAGGCAACTCATTAGGGTACTTTTCAAAACAAAGACTGTTTTCTATCCAGGAGAAACTGTGGTGCAAACTATTAAAATAAATTTATTAAGATGAATTCCAACCAGCCCCTGCAACATTAATACAATATAGCGGATTGGAGGGCTTTAAGCAGGCCAATTAACAAGCCCCACCAGAAGCTAACTTAAACCCTCACTGTGGAACAGTCAGGGCCCACGTGCAGGGCAGGTGAATGCTTTCTTTTTCCAATAACAATTTATTAAGACTGATTTAATAAAATTATTAAGCAGTTGATCAGCATCAAGCATGGTGCTAAACACTTCCCATTCTTTAATTGAAATTCACATCCTGTGAAGTACATATTTGTATTTTCTTTTAGCTAATGAGAAAAGTCAAGCAATTTGCCCAAAAGTCACAGTTTTAGAAAGTAGTACAGCCTTCGATGGGCCCTGCACTGACCCTCCTTTTTCTTAACTACCATACCATGCTATTCAACCACCTTGTGGCCAAAAGGACGTTCCTTTTTCTAAATGTTCCAGTCCACCTTCCAGGACTCCTTGCTCTCTTCAGGAAGTTTCCCCCAGACCCTTTTTTATTTTCCTGCCTTTAGAGAGAATTTCACAGAATTTCAGAAGTACAACTACTTTCAACTCTCTTCTGGAAATGGGTGCTTTCCACAGAATTCAGGAAAGAATGAAATGTGCTAAGTAAACATTTTTATAAATAATGAGAAAATTCATAGGGAGTGTGTTCTTGGGGTCAGACAAACATGGTTCCAAATCCTAGTACTGTGTCTTATTTGTGTCCTCCGCCAAGTTGCTTATCTTTCCTGAGCTTCCATTTCTGTATAACATACACAATCATACCTGCTTCTCTAGCTCAGTGCTTGGCACATGGAAAATGCTCAATAATTACTAGCTTCTTTCCCCATGCATGTCTAGTTAAAGTTCTCATATCAACACATTTACTATTTGTTTAAAACATCAAGTGATTTCAACACTGGTAGTTGAAGGAAAGCAATGTGATGAAAATGTTCTATTTTTCCGGTTTTCCTTATATTTTTATGTGGTATTGTAAAGTCCCAACAAGGGGAGGCCTGCTATCCCACTCCTACGTTTGGTGCAGATTGAAAGGCATGTAGACAGAGGATGTGGATTCACAACCCATTGTTACTGGTGGAAGACGTCTAGGTTCTTGGCATTTTGAACAAAGAATTGGACAAAATGCACAAACAGAGCAAGGAAAGAATGAAGCAACAAAACCAGAGATGTATTGAAAATGAAAGCACACTCCACAGTGTGGGAGTGGGCCTGAGTAGCCTTCAAGTGCCCCAGATACAGAATCTTCTTGGGTTCAAATACCTGCTAGAGATTTCCCATTGGCCACTTGGTGTTCATCCCATGTAAATGAAGTGGTGGCCCACAACCAGTCTGATTGGTTGTGGGAAGCAACCAATCAGAGGCTGAAGTTGCAAAGGTCACACTCTAATGCAAACATCTGATTGGTTGTGGAAAACAACCAGTTAAAGGCTAAAGTGAAGTTACAAAGTGGCACTTCTATGCAAACAAAGACTTGGCCCACTGATTGGTTGCAAAAAGCAACCAGGGGTACTGCCGATTTCCTATCTGCCTTGCAGAAAAGGTGCGGGTTTGCAAAGGGAGTAGTAGCCTCTGGTCCTTTTGTTACTTTGGTGTGGAACTTTAGGGTTTTCCTTTCAATTTAGTTCTAGGAAGTTAGTGTGAAAGGGCCTTATGTTCCTTGCCTCCAGACACTAGTCTCCTGCCTCATGATGACATGAACTTCTCTGCCAGGGCTAGATGGCAGGAGGGCTCTCTAAATGTGTCTGGCAGGAATCGAGGATGGCATTGACATCCTCAAATTGAAACATGTGGCCTGTATTCATTTGAATATAACAGTTTATTGCCTTTTTGACTTTGGGTTTTAGGTTATCAATACTTAATATATTGAGTGATTTTATACCCAAATTTGCTGTGCAGTAGGGTCCTGCCTTATCTGTGGTTTTGCTTTCTGTAATTTTTGTTACCAAAGTCAACTCTAATTGAAAAATGTTATATACAATAAGATATTTTGAGAGAGAGAGACTATATCCACATAACATTTATTAAAGTATATTGTTGTAATTGTTCTATTTTTATATATTAAATTTTCCACTGGGGGTTTTGGTACATATCCCCTTTGGATAAAGGGGACAACTGTGAATGACTTGTTGTTTAAATAGGCTTATTCAGATGCAAGGTGCTTACCACAAGTATGCTAGGTGGTTAGATCATTTAGCTCTAATCCAATTATTTGTCAGATGTCTCCCTCAACAACACCCTCACAAAACATCTGCAGTGTTCTTGTTTAGAACCACTGGTTTTGTAGCTGTGATTCAGTAATCAGAGTATGCCATTTATTTTTATTTTTAAATTTATTTATTAAACTTTAGGTGCATACTATATCTGGGATTTCTCCCCATGTTATCCCTCCCCACCCTTCCCTCCCTCCCCACCCCCACCACTGTCTCTCCCCTACCCCCCCAACTGCCCCCAGTATGTGATGCTCCTCTCCCTGAGTCCACATGTTCTCATTGTTCAACACCCACCTATGAGTGAGAACATGCGGTGTTTGGCTTTCTGTTCTTGTGTCAGTTTGCTGAGAATGATGGTTTCCAGATTCATGCAAGTCCCTGCAAAGGACATGAACTCATTGTTTTTTATGGCTGCATAGTATTCCGTGGTATATATGTAACGCATTTTCTTTGTCCAATCTATCATTGATAGGCATTTGGATTGGTTCCAGGTCTTTGCTATTGTACACAGGGCTGCAATGAACATATGTGTGCATATGTCTTTATAGTTCTTTGGGTATATGCCCAGCAATGGGATTGCTGGGTCAAATGGAATTTCTGTTTCTAGATCCTTGAGAAATCGCCACACTGTCTTCCACAGTGGTTTAAATTGGGGGTTCCTGTCAGGTAGGACATCTAGATCAGGCCCTCCAGCCAGGTGAGAGCACATTCAGGAATGCCTGCCATCTTGAATGGAAAGATCTCTCCTAACACCATATCCTGCCCCTTTCTTCTTAACACCAACAACTACAAGTTTAAAGGAGGTGTGTGTATAAGATAAAATAATCTTCTCCTTTCAGGTTTTTAATTATCTCTGAAAGTGGATAATATTCAAAGCTTTAGAATTTACTCACTTTTGTGTGTGTGTGTGTGTGTGTGTGTGTGTGTGTGTGTGTGTGTGTTTTGAGATGGAGTCTCACCCTGTCACCCAGGCTGGAGTGCAGTGGCATGATCTTGGCTCACTGCAACCTCTGCTTGTCAGGTTCAAGCAGTTCTCCTGCCTCAGCCTCTCTAGTAGCTGGGATTACAGGTGTGCACCACCACACCTGGCTAATTTTTTGTATTTTTAGTAGAGACAGGGTTTCACCTTGTTGGCCAGGCTGGTCTCAAACTCCTGACCTCAGGTCATAGAATTTACTGTTTCAGCATCCTTGTTGTACAGCATTGGTTCCCAAATCTCGCTATCCATAATGCCTGCCAGATTCTTAGGTCCCTCCTCACAGGTTCTGACTGAGTTATCTTAGGATGGAATCCAGGAATCCTGGGCTTTCCAAAGTTCCTTCTTGAGTATTTCAGTGCAATTCATGCCTCTCTTTCAGCCACATATAGCCTGTCACTTACCAAGCATAATTTATGTGGTTTGAAACACATAAATGAATGATATATTTATCCAGAAAGAGAAAAACCTGTGCGCCACTCTTCAGGACATGTCAGATCTAAATAATTTAGCCAGTCATTTGAAATAAAAGAATGTGTCAAACAGAGTAAAGTAATAAACCAAGAGCGAGGGTAGATGCTCTACCTGAAGGTTGTCAGAAGGTCAGGGAGAGCCTCTCAGATGAGGAGCCTTGAGGAAAGCCTTGAAAGTAGATTCTGAGTTTGTCACACAGATAAGAGAACGTGGGCTTTCAGGATATAGCAGTGAAAATAATGTGTGTAGATCTCAAATAATCCTATGTGGCAGGAATAGGGTGTTGGATAACGACAGAAGGAGGTGGTCAATTTTGAAGACCATTTTAGAGGGAGAATATGTTACTCAAAATCATATCATCTGTGAGTAAATGAGATGGGAATAAAGTTAATTTATTTGAGAAGGGGCCAGGGAAGTTATTGTTCAGAATTAGTGATAAGAGTTAAAGACGGCCTCCTCTGTCAGATTTATGTATTAAGAAATACTAGTTTTAAAATTTATATGTTTTATTCATGTCAATTACATGTAAATTTTAGCATATGGATAAATTTTATATTACGTGTAAAATTACCCTGGAAAAATAATGTTCATGACCCTTGAAAAGATCCATCGATCCACAAGAGGAGCTCATTTTGTGACCTGCAGAGCTGGAGTGAGAAGCTACAGGGTTTGTGAGGAGACATTCTAAATTTTTGAGACCAATTTCATGGGAGAAATAAAAGCCCAGCATTTCAGGAGAGAATGGTTTTGGGGATTACCTGCCTGTATGGCCTGTGACTTCTGACTTCTTGCTTCATGATTTTAAACCTATACTAAGGCATGAAACAGTCCTCACCTCCTCCTCAACCAGCCAGAGCAGTCCCACGCTTTGCTCCTGCCATCACTTCCCCTAGCCTGTTCCTTTATGTTACAGGGAAACCTGTCTCCTGTGAGCTGCTTTCTCATTTCATCTACTGTTTCTCCTTCAGTGGCTATTCCTTAACCCAAACCCAAAGTCCTCTAATACCAGCTACATATGAAGTCACACCACAGAGGGAAGCCCCTGCCCTACTCCCCGTTGGCCTTCTGGAAGTGGGGAACTGGGTCTTTTTCCTCTTTATCTATGGGTTGTTTAGTTGACATTATAAAATACTTGCTCTCTGCTCACAGCCGCCTGATCCAATATCTGAGAATTGAGATGCTGTTTCAGAAGAAAGAGTGACCAACAAAAAGGATACGTGGAAACTGGAAAATAGCAAAACCTCTTTTTGTAGAGGCTTCTTAGGATTTGAGCATAGTAAATGCTAGAAAAACAAAAACACAAAGTAACTTTTTCTGACTAACTGTATGCCAATAGCTTTCTGAATCCTCATGTCAGAAAGACAATGTGATACATCTTCTGTCCCCCAAAGGGCTCTCAAGTCTAATAGAGAAGGTAAATTTATAACAAATACTTTAAAGTTGTATAATAAAGTATACATGAGATTCTGAGCTAACAGAGTGGGGATTTATAAACTTGTCTTTGTGTATGTCTGTGTGTCTTTGTGTTTGTGTGTGTAGATGTGTATGAGGCCCACATATGGGGTCGGGGGTTGGAGACTTGCTAATTTCATACAAAAATCTTATGGGTATCAGTATCTCTGTTTATAGATTAGAAAATTGAGGCTTAGGGTGGCTGTGTGATTTGACCACATCATCTAATATGTGGTTACTTGACATTCTTACCCAAATGTTTCTGAGTGTAAAGTCCAAAGTTCTTTTATTTCACCCTACTGTTTCCTGTCTCCCTAACCTTGTGTTCTAGAATGATTGGAAAGAACAAATACGTGAAAACAGGAGAGCGTATTTGTTTTCATGAGCACTCTATTGTGGCATGAATGTATGGCACAGCTTTACTTTGAATGATTCTGGGTTTCTTTCAGCATTATTTCCATGTAACAAGAAACCATTTAGTTTTCAACATAGACTTCTGATTTGATTTATGCTTAATAACACCCTTTCTTCCTAATCTTGGCTGTTTATTGATGGTTATGGGTTTGGGATATAAAATGCATCCTGAACAGGAGTAAAGATTACCATGTGACATTTGTTTTTCCTGCCACCAGCTGTTTAGATTTAGTTTTATAATTCAACAAATTCAACATTTGATGGTTTTTACTCATAAAAGAACTAAAGCAGCAGTTTCCCAACAAACTGGCAAAAGATAGTCCTTTTATGATCTGAAATCCTGTGCCTGGATTGGCTCTGGATAACCATAGAGGGGATGAAGTGATCCATGTTTAGACCTTGCTTTATGAACTTAAGAAGGTAATGCTACAGACTTCTTAGATCAGATTCTGCCTGAAGATATCCATCTTTCCTGAGACACAAGAGCAGTTCCATCTCAAAAGCCTGGGTAGGGTTTGACAGATGTAGCTAGAAGAATACTGAGTTAAGATTCCCTTGACCATGGACAGGCTCCTGTCTTTTCTCCTAGGACATAGCTAGAAAACTAGAAGACCACTGAGTTGATATTCCCCTGATCATGGACAGGCTCCTGTCTCTTATTCTAGGAAAATAGAGATTTACCTCATTGCTACATGAATTTGAACTTTTTCTTTTGAGAATCTGGGGTCATGCCCAACTTGCTTTTTGAAGTTACTGGGTTCTTTCTTCAGACTCTGATGTTAATCCCTGCAGATGCTCCCATGCCAGAGCCCTCTCTAACTCTTCTCCTGGAATCCTAGCTCCCCAGGAGCAGGATCTCATTTTCCACAGGATCTCCAGGGCCTGGATATCTGGGTGCTTTGTACATACTCTGTCCACCATAAATATGTGTGGGATGAATTTAGCATAGGTGGACACTCAGGATGACCCACTCTGGTTTGACATTGTGTCCCTCATGGGATGGAAGGCCTGATTCATTCCTGCCCTGTGTTAGCATCATTCTGAAGCCTTGATAAGCTCCTGTGCTGGCCTTTTGCTGGAAAGTAAGAATTATGGCCTTAGACAGTGGGCCTTGCATGTAGTGTATAACTGGTAAATGCCAAACCTGCTTATCTGAATCTTTTGCCTCTGAGTCTTCTTAGGTGGTCTGTGATTGCCATGGGTAGTGGTGTTTAGGCATCTGTTTCTCTGTACTTTATTCATTTTTATTTTTATTTTTTAGTCCGTTTTCATCATCTGTACTTTATTTTCCATTTGTTAGTCACTCAATATGAAGACATACTAGATAGACATGAAAAAGGAATATGGAGTTACCCCACCAGTTTCTTTCTTCTGACTTTCTTGCCATTCTATGTCTGAGCAAGAAGAAAAAGAATGTTATGTATTTGTTTCTATACAGATAGTGTAAAACCATATTCATTCATTCATTCATTCAAAAAAGATCTGAATGTGCCGTATACGTCTGTCACACAAGTAGTTGAAAATATGATTTATTTTTCACTACATCTTCAAAATAGAGATTTAAAGTCTTCCATTCAGAAATTTTAAGCAACAGAAACTAGTATACAAGTTCACTTGAAATTTAAGTGCATGAATATTCCTAAATGCGATTAAGGTTGCCTAAATTTAATGACCCGTACATTTCATGAATCTGGTTATAGGCTATTTTAAAGAGGTTTTTCTTTAGCTAATTAAAAAAAAAAGCCAAGCCAAGTCCTGAGTTTCCAGTGGTGCCACATTCATTATACACATATTTGTGGGAACACAGTATCTACAAGGCACTATCCCTAGGAGGATAGCTTCAAAAACTATGACAGAGAGAGAGAAGAGAACCAAGTGATTTATAAGAGATTCATCACATAGCATAAGATAACTATATTGTAAAATTGGCTAGAGGAGGAATTGTGTGTATCTTACTCATTCTTTTTAATCACCTGTTGAAGATGTTCAGTAACTTTGCCTCTGAGTTTCTGTACAGACACTTCTAAATAATATCAGAAACCTAAAGTGTCCATATTGTTTTCTCTTTTAAATCTATTGAATACTTATTATTGAAGATTGAAAGAACATTTATCCTTTTTTTAAAAAAGTAAAATAAACATTCAATGATATATCCTATATGCAGAAATCAATTTCTTTGCAGGAAGATGGGCCTACACTGAAATGGGCTGACTTGACTCAGATTTTTGAAAATATTAAAGTTTGTTAACAATGAACTGACATGTAGACAAGTGTTTATATGAAGTCTTTTGTCATTCAGTGCATGTGTCAAATCACCTGCACTTTTAGCCAGGAAAGTGATACCTTTTAGCAGGTGCTTGGTACAAAATCAAGCAATCACGACTTGTCTTTGAAAGTTATAACCAAAGAACCTATCCTCACCTGGCCAAACTTGTTTATGCTGTGAAGCTCAAGCAAAACCCACCAATTCCAAAGATTTAAAGGCTCCTAAATGTACAGTTTAGGAGATATGTGAAATGTTCATGTTCTATGTGAGGAATACATGTGTGATTTTCTACATGTCTTCTGTTTTGCATAAATATACATGTGTATATATTTAAAAGTTAGCACTGGATCAAATATTTATCAGACATTTGCATTACCTATAATACTTGCATCATAATATTATTTTTAGTTCTTTATTAGAGCAAATATATCATTTTATATAATGATAGACTTATTGTCTTTTGTCCATCATGATAAATACGAAATTTTATCTATGAAAATATAGGGATCTTCACACTAACTTGAGGAAATGAAAAGAATTACTTTTATTCTGATTCTTTTCTCTATGATCAAAATGACAGAGTGAGTACATATGGGGTACAAGGCAGGGAGTGCCTCTCCATCTACTTGGACCACAGAGAGTTGGGGGAAAAATAGAGTTTCACTTATAAAGCAGAACTTAAAATACAAAATTCTGCTGAACAAAAACACAGTGAAAAAACATACGACGAGCTGGTGCTGAAGTGCCTGGGGCACTGAGACTAGAAAGAGGGAGCTAATCTAACCCCTGTCGTCCAAACCCCATGAGGCACTAAATGCAACCCACCGCAGTGTGTCTCAAGGGCTACTGCTCTGTATGATGTCAAGGGCTGTGGTAGAAATGATGTGGCACAGACAAGAATTGGCTACTTGCTCATTCCAGTGGATTTTCTAATGGTGCCTCCATGTGCTCCCACAGAGACTAGGTCTGTGATTTCCTCCTGGCAAGATCCTCAAACTTCTAGTATAAGACCTGGTTTTGCGCTGTAGACTGTGGACTGAGTCAATTGTGAAACAACCTACTACAGGTAGGCGAGTTTAGGAAAAGATAAAAACAATGAAACAAAATTTATTAGGCAAGAAGAGCTTACAAGACCAAATTTTAAAACACAAGAGAATTTAAGGCTGTGATAGATAGCCAGTGCACCCAACAAATGGGAGGAGTTAACACCTAAGGAACTAGACATTATTATGCATTGCTCAGCTTACTGAATAAAATTATTTTATAAATCTTTGAAAAGATAAAAAAGAAATGAGTATCCAAATTAAATAGTAATAAGAGATTGTTGAGAAAAATAAAATGTTTTAAAACTAATATGAATGAATACAGCCAATAACTCATTACTAATCTTGTAATAAAATTTCCATACAGCTTACATGTTCAGAAAAGACTCTAGGAGAATAAATAATAGATCGGACACAGTTGAAGTGACAGTTAATGAAAATGGGACTGAGGCTGGGTGCAGTGGCTCACACCTGCAATCCCAGCACTTTAGGAAGCCAAAGGGGGCAGATCACTTGAGGCCAGGAGTTCAAGACCAGCCTGGCCAACATGGTAAACCCTGTCTCTACTAAAAGTACAAAATTTAGCTAGGCTGGGTGGCCAGTCTCCCAGTCCCAGCTACTTGGGAAGCTAAGGCATAATACTCACTTGAACCCAGGAGGCAGAGATTGCAGTGAGCCAAGATCGCACCACTGCACTCCAGCCTGGGTGACAGAACAAGACTCTGTCTCAAAAAACAAAACAAAACACAAATAAGGATTGAGTCAATTACATAAAATATTGAAGAAAGAAAGAGATGTGTATAATATGGAAGAGTAGAGCATCAGGGGGATGGACTGAGAAACAAAATACAGGAATTTCAGAAGAGTTAAGAAAAGACAATATACAACAGATGACAACAGCTAAGAATTTTCTAGAACTAAAAAAAGTCATGAGTTATCAGCCAGAAAAAACATTGAGTGCTAATCAAATTAAATCAACACAAAATAGCAATAAGAATCTCTATATAAACACATTGTATTGAAGCTCCAAATAAGGGAATATTTTGAAACATTTATTTCTTTCAGTCCTGTTGTTGCCAGAACAGAGTGTCTGCATTATTGTTTCTTCTTCTGCCACCAAGATCTCCTGTTAATCTGTTTTCATTGCCATTATTTATTAAATGAAGGGGCTAGTTATCAAAATAGCCAAAAGCTGAGTTTTTTTCTCCCAGTGTATGAATATGAGTCATTATTGTGCAGATAATCAGGTATCACTAGATGATTCAAGACTGTTGATTCCTTCCTCCCTTAACTTTGGATTTAAGTTACTGTGGACTTACTGACTTAAATATTCCACAGCCATATTGTCTCTAGGGTTCCCTGGAGTTGGCCTGTGAATTTTTTGCTTGATCTATTCTATGGGATACATGGAGCACAGATATTCAGCTGATACATAACTATGTGATGTACTGGCCAGCATTTAGCATGATTGGTTGTTATTCCAAATCTCCATTGCTGCATAACAGACTACTCCCTAATTTTGTGACACAAAATGATAACATTTATCTTGCTTATAAATCTGACATTTGGGGAGGGCTTGATGAGGCCAGCTTGTCTGTTTCACATGGTGTCAGCTGGGGTGGCTCTAAAGTTGGGGGCTGGAATTAGCCAAAGGCTCTCTTACATGACTAATCGTTGATGCTGGCTGTTGACTGGGTCTTCAGCTGAGGATGTGGCCGGAACCCCTTTGACCTCTACATGTGGCTGCTTGGATTTCTCAGCGTATGGAGGCTGGTTTCCAGGGAGAGGTCGGAGGAAGTCAGGTGGAAGCTGTATTGCCTCTGTCTGAGCCTCCAGTTTACCTAGTGCCACTTCTACCTCATTCTATTCATAAGAAGTGTGTGACTAAGGTAGGCCCATAGTCAAGGGAAGGGAAGCCTTTTGATGTACAGGAATGACAAAGAATTTACAGACATTAAAACCACTATAGTCCTTATACAAGGTGCCTAGAATAGGCAAATTCTTAAAGACACAGTAAACGAGAGGCTGCCAGGGACTAGGGTAGGGTGCACAGGGAGCTTGTGTTTAATGCGCACAGAGTTTCTATTTGGGATGATGAAAAAGTTCTGGCAGTGGAGAGCAGTGTTGGTTACACAACATTGTGAATGTATTTTATACACTTAAAATGCTTAAAAGGATACATTTTATGCTATATATAGTTTACCACAATTTAAAAAGCCACATTATCTGCATCCATTCTAATTAATCATGCCTATTTTGCTCTTAAAATTTAAAAAATATTCCTTTTGGATACATGTATGTCCCAAAAATATTCAAAAAGGTATCCCTAACCCCTCCTTTTCTGGCAAGGATTTCACAAAGGGAGAAGGAGATATTACTAGTGAAAGGAGTGATGACTTTTGCTGTGTACTCCTGGGGCTAAAAGATCTAGAAAAATTTGGGAATAAGCTAGGTCCAATTTTATTTCATGAGCAACCCAATAGGGGAGCTACTTTTAATATGCAGGGATGACTGATGAAGCTCATGTTTCCCATTTATGTTTGATGAGCTCATAATTTTGTTTCCCTCCAGGGAAAACTCACTAAAATATCTAAAAAGGGAATCGTAATGGAGTTTTTCAACTTCTCAATCGAGCTTCCTTTTTCTGTTTGCTGGGAATGGGAAAAGCCAGATATCCTCATGGCTCACAGAGTTACACTGGGACTTGGTGAGAAAGTGCTAAGACTGACCACTTAGTGAACAGAAGGTCCTTTGGTGTCTTGCCACACATGGCAATCTCCCCTGAAACATTTAAATCTAATAACTTGCATTAAAGAGAGGTGTGGCTGAGGCATAGGAACCAGGATCTCTGAAGGAAGAAAGAAGTGTTTGATAGGAAACAGGGAGTATCTCTCGACCCCAGGATCAATTTTTTTTTTTTTTTTTTTGAGATGGAGTTTCTTGTTGCCCAGGCTGAAGTGCAATGGCGTGATCTTAGCTCACTGCAGCCTCTGCCTGTTGGGTTCAAGTGATTCTCCTGCCTCAGCCTCCCAAATAGCTGGGATTACAGGCATGCGACACCACACCAGGCTAATTTTCCTATTTTTAGTAGAGACGGGTTTCTCCATGTTGGCCAGGCTGGTCTCGAACTCCTGACCTCAGATGATCCACCCACCTTGGCCTTCCAAAGTGTTGGGATCACAGGCATGAGCCACCATGCCTGGCCAGCCCAAGGTCATTTTGTGTAGCACCAGACACCAGGGTAGTTCCTTCAGTAAAAACATCTTTTTTTGGCATTTTTTGTTAATTCTCTAACATCAGACCCTAGTGAGAAACTGCCAGAACACATGGCTCTCTAGACTGGGAAAATTGGCTATTCCCACTTCAGTATGATGGTCCTCCAGTAGGAAACCTGAGCTTAGTCTCACCATGTTTTGCTTCTAACTGAGAACCTGGACAAATGCTTTCAAGTATTTACCTCTCTTGTTTCTTAGTTTTATAAAAGTGATTATACTCACACATTAACTGTAATTGGTTATTATGCTAATGGCATGAAATGTTCTTTGAGATTGTAATACGGTGGTTGGAAGATTTTTTAAAACGAAAGGTTTAGAAGGCATAACGTTTCTATACAATCAGCCAATGTGGAAGGAAAGCTTTGGGCTCAGTAACACAGTGTTTCTTCTTCTTCTTCTTTTTTTATTATTATACTTTAAGTTCTGGGATACATGTGCAGATCTTGCAGTATTGTTAAATAGGTATACACATGTTGTGGTGGTTTGTTGCCTGCATCCCCCTGTCACCTACATTAGGTATTTCTCCTAATGTTATTCCTCCCCCACCCTCCCCAGCTCCTGCTATTGCTCCTTTAGCCCCTCACCCCCCAACAGACCCCAGTGTGTGATGTTCCCCTCCCTGTGTCAGTGTGTTCTCATTGTTCAACACCCACTTATGGGTGAGAACATGTGGTGTTTGGTTTTCTGTTCTTGTGTCGGTTTGCTGAGAATGATGGTTTCCAGATTCATCCATATCCCTGCAAAGGACATGAACTCATCCTGTTTTATGGCTGCAAAGTATTCCATGGTGTATATGTGACACATTTTCTTTATCCAGTCTATCATTGATGGGCATTTGGGTTGGTTCCAAGTCTTTGCTATTGTAAATAGTGCCGCAGTGAACATAGGTGTGTATGTGTCTTTATAATAGAATGATTTATAATCCTTTGGGTATATGCCCAGTAATGGGATTGCTAGATCAATATCATGAAAATGGCCATACTGCCCAAAGTAATTTATAGATTCAATGCTATCCCCATCAAGTTACCATTGACCTTCTTCAAAGAACTGGTAAAAACCACCTTAAACTTCATATGGAACCAAAAAAGAGCCCACATAGCCAAGACAATCCTAAGCAAAAAGAACAAAGCTGAAGGCATCATGCTACCTGACTTCAAACTATGCTATAAGGCTACAGTAATCAAAACAGCATGATACTGGTACCTAAACAGAGATATAGACCAATGGAACAGAACAGAGGCCTTGGAAGTAATGCCACACACCTACAACCATCTGATCTTTGACCAACCTGACAAAAACAAGCAATGGGGAAAGGATTCCCTGTTTAATAAATGGTGTTGGGAAACTGGCTAACCATGTGCAGAAAGCTGAAACTGGACCCGTTCTTTACATTTTATACAAAAATTAACTCCAAATGGATTAAACATTTAAACATAAGACCTAACACCATAAAAACACTAGAAGAAAACATAGGCAGTACTATTCAGGACATAGGCATAGGCAAGGACTTCATGACTAAAACTCCAAAAGCAATGGCAACAAAAGCCAAAGTAGGCAAATGAGATCTAATTAAACTTAAGAGTTTCTGCACGGCAAAAGAAACAATTATTAGAGTGAACTGGCAACCAACAGTATGGGAAAAACTTTTTCAAGCTACCCATCTGACAAAGGGCTAATATACAGAATCTACAAGGAACTAAAACAAATTTACAAGAAAAAGACAAACAACCCCATTGAAAAGTGGGCAAAGGATATGAACAGGCACTTTTCAAAAGAAGACATTTATGCAGCCAACAAACATGAAAAAATGTTCATCATCACTGGTCATTAGAGAAATGCAAATCAAAACCGCATTGAAATACCATCTCATGTCAGTTAGAATGGTGATCATTAAAAAATATGGAGACAACAGATACTGGAGAGGATGTGGAGAAATAGGAATGCTTTTACACTGCTGGGAGTGTAAATTAGTGCAACCATTGTGGAAGACGGTGTGGCGATTCCTCAAAGATCTAGAAATAGAAATTCCATTTGACACAGTGTTTCTTCTAATGACTTATAGAGAGTATTTGTAAGTATTTAGTTGCATTATTATCTGTCCTGATACTGCTTGAAATTTTTAGAAGAGGCTATGGTGTATGTAGTTGAGCATATGTGGTGCATTTTATCAGAACTACTTATAATGTCAGCTAATTTGCCACAAAAGAGCTCCTGTCAGTCTGTGTCTCTTTAGCTTACCTCTGTTGAACAATAAGTTGCCTTTAGAGTGCAGAGTTAGTATCCACTGTCTTCAAATGTCCTGCGCTTGTTTTGGTGGCAGGTTTATAATTACAGTGCCTTGGCTGTGAGTGCTGTAGCTTACTACTAGTTAAGTGAATTCAAGTGGTTTATTTTTAAAAAATTGAGCAGATTCAAGCTTTTTGCTTTAATAATATTACTCTCATTTGCATTCTGAAATGCTTCCTTGATGAAAGAGAGTAGGTGAAGCTCTGGCTGGATCACTCCCATGAGAGTGTATTCTACAGGCAGAGTTCATCTATCCTGTGCATATTAAAGAATTCTGGTTAATCTCAGCACTTTGTGTTAATCTTGGCGCATGGCTTGTATCTGCTTTTGAAAAATATGAAGACAGAGATGACTGAACACATGTTCCCAGGTGGTAAAAGCTTGATTAGAGTGTTGCCATAAACATCCTGAGTTTTCTGCTTAGCGTGAGGAGGAGACCCATTACCCAAGAATAATATGAATTTGTCCTTTCTGCCACTGGGGTGGTGGTCAATCCTTGTGTGCAAAGTGCTGTAGAGGCCAGTAAGGGAGGAAGGGAGCAGGGTGTATATTAGAAAAATGAGGTAGCAGGGATGCAATGCCTGTGATGTCAGATTGCCTTCAGGAAGTGTGATGGGGATAAACAGGTCATAACTGGGTTAAGGAGAGGGAGTAATAGGCTGCTTCAGACATGATGTAGGTGGGACATGTGCTACAGACAAGGGCAATAGAAAGGCTTGAAATCCAAGGAAAGAAATTTAAGAAGAACCCATCCAGCATCTCTCATCTTATTCTACCTGGCCCCGCTGAAATCACAGAAACTAAAGAAAACTGAGTGGATAACATTTTATTTAAATAGAAATATCACACTATTGATATTGAATTGAGTGAACAATGGGATGACTTGAAGTTTAGGGGATGAAGTTGATTACTCAGCAAGTAGCTTTCTGTGGCATTAGTGCAGAATGCAGAATTTATACCATTTGGCCAGGTTCCCCTTTTGTCCTCTTGTATGCTGTACTGCCTGTTCATAGCCCAAATTTTACTGTTACTATTCCTTGTAGGTCTATCTCCTGGACTAGATTGTAAACTGTAATGGCAGGATCACATATGCCTAATTTACTGCTACATTCCCAGTATAGCGCCCAGCAAAAAAATCAGTGCTAACTAAATAATGCCAAAAGAAGAAATATAACACAGAAGAAAGACCACAACATCTCAAAGCAGATGAACCTGGGTTTAAATTTCTGTTCTATTATCAGATAAGAATTGACTTATCAAACATCTAACTTGAGACAGTCACATCAATTACTATGATTTTCAGTTTCTTTGCTTGTAAAAAGGGGGTAATAATGTATGCTTTTTCAGAGATTTTTTTTTTTAGACTGAGTCTTGCTCTTGTTTCCCATGCTGGAGTGCAGTGGCACAGTCTTGGCTCACTGCATCCTCTACCTCACAGATTCAAGTGATTCTCCTGCCTCAGCCTCCTAAATAGCTAGGATTACAGGTGCCTGCCATTGCCTGGCTAATTTTCGTATTTTTTTTTTTTTTTCGGTAGAAATGGTTTCACCACGCTAGCCAGGCTGGTCTCTAACTCCTGTCCTCAGGTGATCCGCCCAGCTGAGTCTCCCAAAGTGCTGGGATTACAGGCGTGAGCTACCGCACCCAGCCGGCTTTTTCAGAATGTTGTAAGAGTTAAACTCACTGTCTGTAAAGATTGTCATTCAGTTTCTGGTTCTTAGTCAATACTCAAGAAATGCTTTTTATTATTTATAGTAATAATTTTAAAGTCATCTTTCTCTGGCTCTTGCTAGAGAAGACTAATGCAATTAGAAAGCTATGAAGATTCAGTATCGCAGTGTTTGAATAGTATGCAAGAAAGTGTAAACTATCCTTATGGCACTTGCTAGAACTCATTTCAGAAGGATACAAAACAATGCTTGCACCTTCTTAATGAACATTTCCCTCAAACTTTTGGTGGCTGTCTTTTTCTATTAAACCCAGCAAGTAAGAAAATCAAACAATGAAACCAAAAAAGTTAAATCTAACCATGGGAAGTGAAATAAATATTTACACATGACTTCCATAAGCATGATATATATTTATACCTTTACTATGTTTTGATTTGTGTATCTTACCACCTCACGATATAAGCATCTAACAGCTGGGAACCTTATCCTGGATATATTTTGTATTTTACTTTATTGTGTCTAATGACTGTCAGAGTCCACCAATAAATATACTAGACTTAGTGTAGATACATGCATGGCTAATTCAACAAACATTCTTATCTAAAATTCTGTGTTTTTACTTGGCTGCTGTATCGGTAGACATGAAGACTCAGCCACAGCTGTCTTGGGAGGCTATCTATAAAAGTGCAGGTGTTCAGCATTAGCAAATATTTCTTATTATATGGATTGACTTTTGGCAGCTAGTAACAATGTTTCCTGAGATTGAAAAATGATTTTCTATCTTAAACAGTGGTTTCACATTACTGGAATGCTGAATTAAAACACACACACACACACACACACACACACACACACACACAGACACCCACAAAATTTTTCTCATCAAGTAGTACTGAAACTGTTTTTGTTAGTTGTATACATTTCATGATTTGTATATTTTGTAGTAGAATGCAAGCCTTTCCTCTTAACTATTGTGGTTAGGTTTACGTCCTTTGCCAAATGAAGCAGACTGTGAAGTATTATGAAGCATAATGCATCCTGGGGTTGTGTTCCTGGTAAAAGGGACTTCGACCTGGCTGGAAGCCAAGGAAGGACCTGGGGCTGAAGATATTTTCAAGGCTTTAAAACTATCAGGACATTTTGGTGTTCTACTGTTGGAGACTTGTTTACATCATCAGATATTAACAAATAGCCTTTTATCTCTGTTTACAAGGCGTTCAAATACCCTTTGTGATATATCTCTTCCCCTTCTTAACCTGAAAGTCGTAAGTGGGCAGAGTTTGAGGATCTTTTTAAAATGATTTATGGGAAGTTGAGAAATCCCTCCCTCTGAATTCCCTTCATTTCCTATATATACATCAAATAATGCAACCAAATGATACGATATTTGGCTTGGTATCTGTTAATTTCTAGGTTAAATCTAGAAATTAAAGTTTTTCTGTATTCTATAAAACAGAAGACTAAAAATTGAAAGTAGAGGGAAGGGACATTTTCCTTTTGGAACATTATAGAAAAAAATATGAAGATCATTTGTAGTGGGTTAATGAAGCTTGCATTTAATGCCTGAGCTTTTCACTGCTTGCCTGAGAGTTTTCCAAACCAGCAGAGAAATTAGTTTAGCTAAATAAGTAAATGACCAGAGGGCACTTTTGGGTGCAGTGAGGTTGGATAATTGAATCCAACTTAAGTACTGCTGGTTCTGTTACACAAATCGTTTTTCTTACTTTGGCAACACATTACTGATGTTTTGGAATCTTTACAAGGCAGGTAAGCCTTGATATCGAGGAAAACCAAACAAACCAATGTCAATTATTTGAGCTAAGCTTTACTTTAACAGACTTGAGTTACGGCCCATGGCAGGAAAATTAAAAAATGTTCCATGTGTAAAGGTTTCCCCTTTATCATCTTACCTTCTCTGTCCTTCAGGTCTTTGCAGGAGAGTGCGTTTCAGGTTTTTGTTCAGCTTATGAAAGGCTCAGTTTCAAAGGCTTGGGTTTTCACATCCATGTCAATATCACAGATTGAAATGTGACCGGGTACCTGGCTGCATACTTTCTTTAAACCTGAGCCAGTAATACCACAAAACATTAGGGGAGGTACTCTTTCATCTCACACTTTAAAGTGAGGTTTGTTGATGTAACCCAATTTCTAGTCTGCAGAGGTCACCCTGTAATGTAGTGTGATGATGATAAACTCATCAATCCTGTTTGATGTTTGAATTCCTCTTCCCGTGGTTTTTACCTCTACTTTGTTTTGTAAAGTAAGTTTGGTAATAGTGATATTCTAGCTTGCCAAAGTGTGATGATATGAATTCCCCTGACACTCGCTGGCTTTTTGAACCATGCACATACTTTTGCAGGGATTATACCATAGATATAATAATGAAAAGGATAATAGAAATAAATGTTTTTATATACTTTTGATGATGTTCTTGGGAAGAATAAGTGATCAAATGCAGAGATAGTAAACCCTGGTTCCTGGCCTTCCTATGTTCTCTGAAAGTAGTGAAAGTTCTTCTGTATTCTGTAAAGTGTTTAGCAGTTGGTATGAAATTAGTTGGTGGTCTCAGCAGTCTCTGTGTGATTGTGGGTGTGTGGGCATGAACTGAGGGTAAAGAGAAGGAAGGAATGGACAAGAACCAGAATTAACAGGAGGAACGGCATGATATAACTCATGTGACATGCTCAGGAGTCCTTGGTAGAACGCACAGAACCTTAAATAGAAGGCTGCACTATGCTTACTGGTCCCTGTCCTAAATTAAGAGGCAGGATCAGGGATGAACATGGGACTAAAGCCCGTTTTTTGGAATATTGGAAGGTCAAAGTCAATTGAGAACCAGGCCAGTGAAATACAGGTTGAAACATATAAAAGTGCCAGTATTTGGTCATTTATGATTTATAAAAACATGTGATTCAGTGTTTTCATTTCATTTGATTTCATGTTATTCAACCTAATTCTGCATGCAATAGCCAAATTATTTCTTTTTTTCTTTTTGTTTAGAAGCACCTGCCTCACCTTTCTTTCCTTGCTCATAGAAAGCCAGAGTTATAGGGAGGGGAGTAGGGTCTAATTAGCTGCTGCCTATTGTGACAAACGTCAGTTGTTTTTTGTTGACTGGTCCTTTTTGGCAAGGGGTAGGAAAAAAAAAACCAGAAAAATATACCATATTCAAACTATTGTGTTGGAGGTGATTGGAAGCTCCATTAGCTCACCACTTTTCCTCCAATTAAACCATCTGGAATGTAATTACTTGCCACTTTGCAAAGATCTGTATTACTGGCAATGGCACAACTCTTTTTAGTGATATTTTTCAGTGTGAACTTCCTGGCTAGGTACAACCTCCTCTAAGACCTGTGGGCATTAGTAGATGAGGTATATTGCAAGGTAAGGAGAAATTAGACTAGTAATAATAATGTAAGTCCCGTTCAAGTGAGTTGAAGCTCTCTGTGTTCATTTTAAGACCTTGTCAACATGAGGCAAACCATGATGGATCCTGGTAGTATACCTCCACCATTGATTCAGCTGTGCCATTTGCGCAGTCACATAACTTCTCTGCTTAACATTTTTCCAGTACAGTAGAACCACTTCAGAGGTCTGGAAACTACAGCATGAGTGGTGCTGGGGAGGAGAGCGGAGTCCTCTTGGTTGAGCCTGGGCTTCCCACACCTCTTATGTTTTTGTCCCATTCAACAAGAACAGCTCTGTCTTTTGTTTTATAGTTGAAGGAAGAGTTCAATGCTAAAAGGAAAACATTTGAAAACAACCGGATCAAAAAAATCTCTAGGCCTTCTACTAGCTCTTTGCAAAATTTTCTTCTATAAATATCAGAATGTACAATCTGACGATATATGCCAGTACAATGGAAGGAGGCTAATTTTCTTCCTTTCCAGGCATCCCTATTGAGGCCCGTAAAATGGAAACATCTGTCCTTCTGGAAATACTAGGAAGGGAGGAAGCTTTCACCCTTCCTGCCAGCCCCCTCCCAAAGGAAAGGGGGGACTTATCTGATTGCCAAATTGGGGGGAGTATCAGACTTTCTGTGGCTCAGCCCCCTTGGGGCTTGCTTTCTGTCAGCCCAGCTTGCCTCCAGGCAGGGCATGTTCTTCTTTCCTCCTTGTGCTAATCTTACTAGGCAAGCTGTGCCTCTGCCTCAGGAAAACCTGTCATTTGGAATGGGTGTGGGAAGGTAGGAAGTCTGATTGTGACCTCAGATACTAGCCACATTCTCTGGTCCAGCTTTACTAGTAATAAAGATGATAGATGATCCCTAGCTGACTCCTGCATCAGCTTCTCTGGAAGTTCTGAAACTGTAGGAGTGGGGAAACATGGTGGAAGTTTTCTGGGAGAAGCTCCGATAAATAAATCCTTATTCTCTGGCAGTTCATTATTGATTTCCCACAAATAGTGAACACCCGTGTCCCAATCTTAATCTGTCTTACAGTGCCTTTCATGTCCAGATTAAGATTCTGTCCCCTTGAATGTCCTCTCTCCTTATTGCCTCTCTGGTTCTGGGCTGTGCACACAGCTACCCCTTGATGACTGATTTCTGGATTACGGAGCCACTCACTGATTATGCTTTTGCTTTTCCTCACATTACCTCTGCAGTTCAGCTTTGATTCACAACCCTGTGAGCCACCATAGGTGGATCTGTGTTTCACAAGAAAGGTGTCAATTTTTAGACTTCCTATAGCTAGCTGTGTTTGCTGATCCCAAGAAACCATGCAGGGTGCTCAGCCCAGGTTAATGAGCAGTTGGCTCACCCACAAGTACCCTCTGCTCAGGCATGCTAAGCCCTTTCATCTCTGGATCCCTCCCTTTGTCCCATCGCTCTCAGAGCTGTCAGGCAGTTGCCAGCTATTAGGGAGCCCTGCTGCCTGGCATGAAGTTTGGCAGCTCCTGGAATTCCATGTGCAGGAGGAAGCTCCTGTCATTCCTTGTCTCCTCATTTCCTTTGTGGGCAGACCCTGTGTGGTGCTTGCCATCACCGAAACTTGCCCTCCTCAGACTGGCTGATGGGTAGACATGGGGTCTACCCAAGTGACTTTGTGGGTTCAACCTCCTCTCTGCACCTGGATCCATAGAAAAGGCAGATCTTGCACCACCCCTCAACTGCACTGTGGCTGTGTTTCTGTGTCAGCTGTTCTCCAGTGTTTACAGCATGATACAGCTCAACATGGTTCCTCTGCTGGTCCCTTCTTCCTGCCTGCTGCAGGCCTTTTAATCCTATGAGTCAACATCACTCTGCAGAGTAGGTATTGCTGTTCTGTACCCCTGTCCGCTATGTCCTGCTCCTTTTCCTCTGTTAGCGCCTACCTTGCAGGGAGAGACACTGAACTGCTGGTAGCTCTTACATGGGCTACGTCTCAACTCCACGCCTTCCCTCCTTTTGGCTGCTCTGCCTAAAATGTTCTCATCGCTCTCAGGGAGTTGGACAAGGAGATCAGAGCCCCATTATTCTAGACAGCAAGTAAGAGGACAGTCCTAGGAGAACACCAGAGCCTGGTGCTGTGGGCTGTGGCTCTCTTCTGTGTCCCAGGCTGGAGTGTGGTGAGGGAGGGCCCACCATGTACAAAAGCCAGGGACTAAGTGGACATGAAATGAAGGTATCAGGGCTTGCCTCTCTTGTATACTCCTCAGTTCATACTACGTGAGCAATATCTATTCAATTACTTGCAAAGAAGGCCGTCTTTCCCAAGATTTTTCCCACCCTACTTCCCTGAAGTATGGTGGATTTATCCTCCTCAGAAAGACACTGCCTTTCTGCTAATACTCATTTAAATACATGCTCATGATAAAGCACAGATACCTGGTCCAGTATAGACTAGATTCAGACTGGAGGAGTCTGACCTTTGGTATAGAAGCCTGGCAGGGAGTCTCTAGGTCATATCAGCCTCAATATCAAAGACCTGAGATCCAATGGGATCCAAGGATAGATCTGGTTCTACTGCACAGTGAGGAGGAACAGGTAGGAGGTCAGTCCGTCTGCCAATCAAGCAGGGGTTCAGGCTGAGGCTCTCTTCACAGTGGGAACTGTCTCATAAGGTCTCGCAAGGCAGTTCCAATACAACGTCCACATTTTCATCCTGAGCTTAGACCCCATGTCTCAATTCCAGATGTGGATATCTAACCACCTCTTTTCATCTCCATTGGGACACTAGATGCACAGGTATTTCAGTTACCACATTTTCAAGACTGAACTCTGGTCCCCCCCCTTCATCTTCACCACTACCAGATCCCCCCAACAAGATTTTCTCAAGTCAATCCCCAACCCCACCAGCCAGCCATTTGCTCAAGCAAGAATCCTAGCAATGGCCCTTAGTTTCTGCTTCTTTTCCACATACAATATAACTCAATTTTGGCTTTCCCAACATAAAGCTCAAATGCCTCCAATTCTGTGCTTCCACACTAGCTCAAGGCACCATTATCTTCACCTAGAACTCCTCATAGCCTCCTTATAAGTCTTTCCATTTCTACCCTTTTCTATCTATTTTTCAGAAAGCAGCCACTTTTACAAAAACATAATTTAAATAGTTGGATTTTTCTTTGCTTAAAACCTATCGATGCCTTCTCAGTGCAATTAAAGCAGAATCAAAATGTACTTCTTCCTGTGTCCTACAAGACCAAGTACTGCAGGATCTGGTCTTCGTTTGGCTAACTCATATCTTTCCTCCCTCCCCTGCCCCACTTGCTGGCTTCCTTTCTGTCATTTGCACTGGTCTAGTGCTTTCCTGTTCAGCACCTTCACACCCACAGAATTTATTTCCTCTCCCGGGCCACTCTTCCCCACTCTTTGCATGGCAAGTTACTTTCATCCTTGAAGTTTTTAATTAATTGTTACCTCCATAAACAGGCCTTCCCTGACTACCCAACCTAACCAGGTCACCTCTTCCTCTTGTTCTCTTTGCACCATATCATTTTTCTTGTTGGTGTTTATCACAATGTATCATATTGTATTTGTTTAGTGCTTTAATTCACTAAACTCGAGGGGGGCGGGTGCAATTATATTCCGCATCTAGTAAGTACAGGGCCTCCCACTCAATGAATATCTGTTGCATGAATGAATTAGGGTGAGCAGGAGGCTGATGCTGATTCGGAAATCAGGCACACCTGCCAGCGGAATTACTGCAGTGGGCAAATCCCAGATGACTCTGCTCTGAACACAGTTACTAGAGTTCAGTGAAGCTGGGCTGGGTACACCTGAGTGTCACAGACCTTCAGTACATGCAGCTTGACAGGCAAGACAGGAGCAGATAATACCAGGGCCCTCAGCACCTGTGGTCGTTTTTTTACTGGGTGCTGGACAAGTAACTGAAAGTCTAAAACACTAAATCATCATTAGATCAAGGCACCTGAAGGATATCAAAGGCTATCAGGAAATATATCAGACTTACTTGTGTATTTGATAGGGGAGGGACAAGCACAAATATCTAAGGGTTCACTTTTGGACTACTATACCTTGGTTGTCATTGAAGTTATCATACTGCATTTCAGGAGAGTGCACTCAATCAGAATATATTAGGTTGGTGCAAAAGTACTACTGATACTCTCAGATACTCCATAGGAAATTGCTGGTCAAATTATAGGTGAAAAGCAATTGATTTATTATTCTTACTGAATATATGAGCAAAAACCTTTCTAAAATGTTCTGAGACAAGTTCTATTGTATATCAAGCTTACATGTTAGGGCACTAAGACACATAGAAGTTAGGCCACTGGGCCGGGCGTGGTGGCTCACACCTATAATCCCAGCACTTTGGGAGGCCAAGGTGGGTGGATCACCTGAGGTCAGGAGTTCGAGACCAGCATGGCCAACATGGCAAAACCCCATCTCTACTAAAAATACAAAAATTAGCCAGGTGTGGTGGCACATGCCTGTAATCCCAGCTACTTGGGAGGCTGAGGCAGGATTTCTCTGTATATATACATACATAGATTATTAGCAGTCATATCTTTTTGCATATTTAAGTATTTTATTTTAATATTTTTAGTTTACATCATATCACTGATATTTTAATGTATTAGTCTTCCAAAAAGTTTTAGTAAGTTTTAAATATTTGATTATGTGGATGCATGTGGATTTGCCTGTTTCCTTATTATCACATATTTGTTTCCAATTGTTTTCAGGTGTACACCTTTTGAACACAGTACCTCGTCGTGGTGGGTTGAATTGAGCCTACCCCAAAAGATATGTTGAAGTCCTAACCCCTGGTACCTGTATCTGGTACCTATGAATGTGACCTCACTTGGAAATAGAGACTTTGTAGATGTAATTGAGTTTACATGAGGCCATACTTGACTAGTGTTGACCCTAAGTCCAAGGATTGGTGTTCTTACAAGGAGAGCATTTTTGTCCTTACAAGGAAACATAGCCACACACACAGAAGGAAGATGGCTCTGTGAAAGTGGAGGCAGGAATCAGAGCATTATTGCTACTTTCTTTCATTTCAGCTACAAGTATGCCAAGGATGACCTGGAGTCACTCGGGGCTAGAAAGAGACCAGGCGGGATTTTTCTTCAGAGCCTTCAGAGGGAGCATGGGCCTCCCAGCACCTTGATTTTGGGCTTCTAGAACTGTGGGAGGATATATTTTTGTTGTTTTAAGCCACGTAGTTTGTGGCAATTTGTTACAGCAGCTCTAGGAAACTAATATAATGATATTTTGTTCTTTGAACAAATTTATGAAACTTTTTTTCTTAAAAAGTTAAGAGAGTTATTGTTGTTTATTTATTTATTTATTTATTTATTAAATTGCATTTTAGGTTTTGGGGTACATATGAAGAACATGCAAGATTGTTGCATAGGTACACGCATGGCAGTGTGATTTGCTGCCTTCCTCCCCATCACCTATATCTGGCATTTCTCCTCATGCTATCTCTCCCCAACTCCCCACCTCCACTGTCCCTTCCCTATTTCCTTATTTGTTACTATCACTAGTATAATTGGTCTAAAACTTCTTTGACTAATTTATTGTTTTTTATATGCTTACTTATGTTTCCTTTTTTGAGCTTTCTGTTGCTTATATTTTCTCCAGTGTTTTGAAATCTGTATATTTTATTACCTTTCCATTTTCAAAATAATTTTTTTAATCTATATTTTTTAATTGTCAGAATTAAGATTCAAATTGCAGTAGTTGAGATGCCTGTGCTTGAGATTGGAAGTGAAGCAAATTTAATTTTTTCCTGCTTTGCCCCTTTTTACCACTTACAATGTGATAATAATACATCACATTTACTGAGCAGGTACCACGCCCCGTGATAGTCTTTACAGGTGAGAATGGGGAAGCATTGAGAGATGATGAAACTCGCGCAAAGTTACTAGATAACTTTTGCATAGCCACGGCCACTATGATCTCTAGCACTGTGCCATCACACCTTCCAGATAAATTCTGGGGTGGTAGACCTAATTATTTAGGACACTTTCTACATTAATTATATCTTCCATTTTTAGATTTCTTTTGGACATTTTATTTTGGTATTAAAGACAGATTGTTGATTTAATTGGTTGAATAGCTGATTTCTAAGTCTGTGTAGTACATGCAGACTTGATGGGATTAGTATGTATACAAGGCTCTTGCTCAAACTAAAGGTGTCTTCCTTCCCAAGACCAAGAGTAATTTTCAATTGTTCAAAATTTGTCCATATGGAAGAAGTTCCAGAATGCCAAGAGAGGGAGAGATAAAAGAATCATTTGGTATTTCCTTACTCTATTCATTATTAACCTGTAATATATTGCTTATTTATTGCTGCATGACAAATTATCCCAAAATATAATGGCTTAAAACAAACATTTATTATGTCATAGGTTTTGTGTCAGGAACCTAAGCATGGCTTAGTTGGATGCCTCCACCTTAAGGCCTTTCAGAAGACTGCAGTTGACGTGCTGGCCTAGGCTGCATTTCCATCTGAAGGTTCAATGGGGGGGAGATTTGCCATCAGGGTTCATGTCCTCATAAGATGTTGAACTAAGGGCCTCAGTTGTGCACAGGCCCTTGGATGGAGGCCTCTCTCAGTTCTTTGCCATGTGGGTATCTCAGTTTTGCAGGTGACAACATGGCAGCAGGAGGCCTTAGGACAAGGGAGAGAATGAGAGTGCTGAGACAGAGCCAATCTTCATCTTGGAAGTGACATTCTGCTACCTCTACCACACTCTATTCATTAGAAGGGGATAACTAAATTCAATCCATGCTCAAGGAGAGGGATTACACAGTAGTGTGTACCAGGATATGTGGGTTATTGGAGGCTATCTTAGAGGCCACCTATCACATGTTGGTTTCAGCTCTTTGCTCATGAGATAACATTTTAAAATGTAACTTTTGAGCAGGTTTGAATAATCTGGCATCATTTAGAGGAATCCAATACTAAGGGTTTGGTCCACCCCCTGTGTATATGTTGTGTAAGGTGTAATTTATCTCCTCTTATAATCTTTTAGGCAGAAATAATTGGCAGTGATCACATGGGCATGTTTTAGCCAACTTTCAGCAATAAATCAGATTAATACTCGATTTTCATTTGGTATTTAATGTTGCAAAGGGTATTTCTAGTAGTAACCAAAATTTGTTCCCTCATATTGCATAATTTGGTGAGGTTTTCACTCAACTTTGTACTTTTTAAAAAATTTTATTTATTTATTTATTTATTTATTTAGAGATGGAGTCTAGCTCTGTCACCCAGGCTGGAGTGCAGTGGCGTGATCTCGGCTCACTGCAACCTCTGCCTCCCAGGTTCAAGCGATTCTCCTGCCTCAGCCTCCTGAGTAGCTGGTATTCCAGGCATCTGCCACCATACCCAGTTAATATTTGTATTTTTATTAGAGACAGGGTTTCACTGTGTTGCCCAGGCTGGTCTTGAACTCCTGACCTTGTGATCCACCCGCCCTGGCCTCCCAAAGTGCTGGGATTACAAGTGTGAACCACCGTACCTGGCCATTTATTGTTAAGTTCCAGGGTACGTGTGTAGGATGTGTAGGTTTGTTACATAGGTAAATATGTGCCATGGTGATTTGTTGCATCTATCAACCCATCACCTAGGTATTAAACCCAGCATGCATTAGCTATTTTTCCTAATGCTCTCTCTCCCCCACCCTAACCCTTGACAGGCTGCAGTATGTGTTATTCTCCTCCCTGTGTCCAAGTGTTCTCATTGTTCAACTTCCACTTATAAGTGAGAACATATGGTATTTGATTTTCTCTTCCTTCATTAGTTTGCTGAGGATAATGGCTTCCAGCTCCATCCATGTCCCTGCAAAGGAAATGATCTCATTCCTTTTTATGGCTGCATAGTATTCCATAGTGTATTTGTACCACATTTTCTTTATGCAGTCTATCACTGATGGTCATTTGGGTTGATTTCATGTCTTTGCCTATTGTGAATAGAAAAATATGTGTGCATGTATCTTTATTCCCATTCCCAACAACAGTGTAAGCACATTCTTATCTCTCTGCAGCCTCATCAGCAGCTGTTGTTTCTTGACTTTTAAATAATTGCCATTTTGACTGGTATGAAATTGTGTCTCATTGTGGTTTTGATTGGCAGTTATCTAATGATCAGTGATGTTGAGCTTTTTTTTTTTCATATGTTTGTTGGCCACATGAATGTCTTCTTTGAGAAGTGTCTGTTCATGTCCTTTGCCCACTTTTTAATGTTTTTTTTTTTCTTGTAAATTTGTTTAAGTTCCTTGTAGATTCTGGATATTAGACCTTTGTCAGATGGATAGATTGTAAAAACTTTGTACTTTTAAAATGTTATCATTATGTGCTTAAGCATGCATTTTTCACTGGTTTTCCTGTGAACCACTAAACTTTAAACCACTGAAATTGCTTACCCATGACTTTCTTCATCTCACAGAAAATTTTTTTTTAATCTTTTATCTTTAATTGCTGCTACTTTCTTTCATTTCACTTTTTTCTTCAGAAACATCATTCAGCTTCAACTTGGATTTATGGGTTTTATCATTTGTAGCTCTCATTTCCTTCTTCCTGCTTAGTTCTTTTCTTTGTATTCTAAGAAACTTCGATCCATACCAGCACATTTTTATGTGAGTTTACGTATCATTGATTCTGCCCTTCCTTCAATGCATATTTTATTTCTAATAATGTAGTTTTAATGCCATTGCAATTATGTTTTCGTCACCCATTTTATTTCATCCTTCTATATTTTTACTTCCACCTGTTCTTTCCTTGAGATTATTTGATCCCATCCTAGATCCTTGACTTTTTGTCTTCATTGAAAAAAACAGATGTTTTCATGCAATTTCTACTCAGTCCTGAAATTAATGAATGTAATGAAGTGTTTTATTCTTCCTTATTTTCCGTATGCTATTTCTTATTCCTTTTTCTGCAAATCATTTTCTCCATATTGGTTTTCCTTTTACTTATCTTCAAACAAGTGTTCAGTTTCAGTATTTTTCAGTAAATAAGGAAACTAAACTGTCCTTTATACCCTGAAATTGAATTACTTTCTTAGTTGTGCATGTGGAGGGCAGATTCATTTATTTACCCATTTTCTAACAGGCTTACATTTATAGTGCACCTCTATTCTATCAACAGAACAACTTGTTCCTGCCCTGCGTCCTTACTTATCTGGTTTGGTGAACTGATTGAATACATGAAAAAATACATTTGTGGTATCAGGGTTATGTCTATCTCCATCTTCAGAGCTTTACTCTTCTAGCTCTAGGATCTCCCCCGTCTTCATTTTTACTACTCAATGGCCTTCTGGTTTTTGGTCTGTGTTTACAAATAGAATGGTACAGAGACAGATGCATCACAGACTAGGTCCAATAATCTAATAGTTATTGTACATTTTCCTACATTCAGACATAGTCTATTGATATTCATTTTAGGTTTATTTTACTATTTTTGTGTCTTCATGGATATTTGAACAAGAAGCGGGGGAAATTGCACTGGTGGCATCCACCAAACATTGTTTAGAAAGAAAAATCTGTATTGCTATAATAATGCTTTCCCTCTCTGATCTGTTTGCTATAGTGCTGCCTAAAGATCTTTGTAAAGGGCATAGATCATGTCACTTCTGTCTCAAAGCACCTTAATGTCCTTCGTATCCAAACTCCTTCCTGTGGAATATTTGATCTTCAGAACCTCATGTCTGTCTCAATCTGGAGATCTGCCTCTTTCCTCACACTCTGTTCCAACTCTCTGGGCTTTGTCCTTTCCTCCAAGTTTGTCTTGAAAACGCATGTTCAACTTTTAGGGCTCAGCTTCAGCTTCATCTACACCATAAAGAGGAGACTTAATGATTTTTTCTTTGTATCTCTGTTGGGCACCATGCATAGGTTGGTCTCAGCGCCTCTATCTCCTTATTACCTTTACTTGACCCTGGCTGGGCAAAGGAGGTTTCTAGTTTACCTCTGTATCCCCAGATCCTGGTTTAGCCTGTCACATATTAAATGCATTTTAAAATGGTAGCCTATTCAAAGAACTCCTGGATTTGTAACTACATTTCTTCTTTCTCCTAGTAAAATAAAAAGAGGTGAATTATGGGATTAGTTCTTCTCTTCAGTCCTACTTATCTTTTAAGGATTTAATACCCAATTCTTGAGCTCATTGTTATTTTTTCCCAAAATAAAATCTTCTTGTCCTTTGAAAGTTTATAACATGCATTATGACTTTATTGTCCATTACCACTACTCTGTGATAGTTGATACATCAACCCTCCTATCAGGAAAATGACTTAGTAAGCTAGTTGACTCTTGAATGGACATTCCCAGGTATATGTAAAAAGCCGAATTCAGTGGCCCCATCTCCTTTTCTCTCCCTTTCAGTTTCTTCTCCCCTCTCTTCTGGAATTGTTATGATTACCTGGGAGCTGCCCGGTCAGGTGAATGAGGTCCTAATCCTAGCCCAGATAGGCTGTGAAGCTCTGAGGGAACTGTTTGCATTTTTGGGTGTCTTACTTTTAACCCCTGAAAAACATTTTGACTTGGTTCATTGTGTTTTTTCACATGAAATACATCTATTAAGTAGCAGAAAAGTAGTATTGTTTTTCTCTTCTTGAAAGCTAAATTTAGTTTCTGTGGAAATGGTTTTGTTGCCACTAACAGTATTGCGGACTCCTGTGTGACACAGTAGCAAGTACATATCAGCTGTTAAGAAACAAAGATCTTGCTTTCCTACTGTAGACATATGGTTAAAACCACAACAACAACAATTTAAAAAAAAAAAAAAGGATACCAAAAGAATATTTTGTATACATAGAAGTCAAGAGAATTAGTTTCAAGTAATATATCACTTACTTTACCATAAGGTATCAATATCTCACAAACACTGAAAAGCATTGATCCAATTTTTAAAATTTTGATGTTAAATTAAGATGCTAGTTACTTTAGCAACAGGGAGATGGATAGAGTACATTAGAGAGTGAGAACTAGTCTTTTGCTGTTGTCACTTATGAGAATGAAAAGGATAAGAAGAGCTCAGGCAAAAAAAAAAATTCATTTCTAATTGCAGTACAACCCACAAGCTTGCACATCCTATAACGAGAAAGCTCCTTGTTAGCTGCCAAAATCTGCCATCCAATCTGTCTAGTAGTTGATTTCGTTATTACATTTTGATGTGCCCTTGACAAGCTTTAGCACACAAAAACTCAACACCTCCTCCTAAGCTCCTCTGGTACCAGAAAGATCAAGAAAGAATGACAAAGGCCTGTGCTTGGCTTTTTATTATTCACATAGCTAAAATGTTTATAAACAGAACAGAGTGTAACGAGAGCAAATGCTCAACCACATCAAGTGGTTCCCATGTCTTGCATGTCATTTAAATATCGATTTAATCTCATCCACCACTATATGCTTCACACAAAGACCCAAACCAAGTGCCTGAAAACTGTCCCTAGGGGCTTTCAAAATATGGACAAACAACTCTCTTTTCTTTGGATAATTGTGATGCCTTGTTCCACCACTTTGGGTCTACAGCATCTGGTGTTTCCGAAATCATCTTTAGATGTCACTGTGATCTCTTTGGTCAGCACTGGCCCACTCTCTGTCCCCTAACTCATCCTTACAGATTTACTTCTGCACACAGATTCAAGTGGGGAGAAATAGACAATAAAATTAGAGGGAATTCAATTATATTACTAATTTCATGAAATATAAACCTTAGAACAACTTAGGCAAAAGGCAATTAAAATGACCGATGCCATGAGGTCTTAACAAATATATTTATAGGGTAGGTGACTGTAATTGTAGACAACACACTTTTGGAGGCTGAGACGGGAACATAATTTGAGGTCCTGAGTTCAAGACCAGCCTGGGCAGTATAGCGAGACCTGGCTTCTACAAAAAAATAAAAAATAAAAAAATATAGCTGGGTGTGGTGGCATGTGCCTTTAGTTCCAGCTACTCTGGAGGCTGAGGCGGGAGAATCACTTGAGCCCAGGAGGTCAAGCCTGCAATGAGCCATAATTGGGTTATAGAGGGAGACCCTGTCTCAAAGCTAAAATAAAAGAAAATAAAAATCTTAAAAAATATATAATTATATACTCTCTCTCTCTTTTCCATTCACTAGTGTTAATGTGCTATAAATGTTCTGGCTGTGTTTCAATGTAAAGGTTATAGCCTGCTACTTGGGAGTAAAATATTGCTTTCAGTATTATTGTTAGCTACACTAAACTTCATAAGAAAGCAGAATTCTCTCCCCTACCCTGACAAAGTTTTACTTTGCAAACTTGTCCACTGGTAACCTTAAGTGTTAGGGAGGTGTTGGTTACAAAGCTGATGACCCACTCTGGGTCAGGATATTCCTTAATGCCAGGGACTGTGATTGTCCTACTTATGGAGGGTCAAGATGATCACAATATGTGAGTATTTACTATTTTTGGCAAGGTCAGGGGAGGGGGAGGGGACAGAGGTGAAATCAAAAAGGTTCAATTTGCCACAATCGTAAAAATATATGCCAGGAGATGCATTTTAAGAACTGTATTTAATGACAACAATAAACTTTTTTTTTTTTGTCATATCCAATGGAGAATACTTTTAAATCTACGTATATGCTTAATTTCTTGTATTCTGTGCCATACTACTGATGTTTTAGGTTGTAGGATATATAGAGCTTCATGTCTCATTATATTTGCCAAAAATATATTGCTTTTGGGGAAATAAGTTGTTAAATAATAGAGGGAAGAGAGCCAGGAGGGGCAAGAGAATTATCATTTGTCAAATACCTTCTGTAGCCAGCTAGTCTCATAATTGTTTGTTGTGTTACATATGCTATACAATTTAATATAATCATAATATAGATCTGTTTAAGATAAAAATTATCCATATTTCCCAGATAAGCAAAAGATGAAGTGAAATTAGGTAACATTCCCAGGGTCACACAGCTAGTATTTTAAAATCTTGGTCTGTCTTAAGCCAAAATCATGCTTATTCTCATAGTATCTTTTTTTTTTTAATAGATAAGATGTCTGAACACCTAGATTTGACCCTAACACACTGATACTCCCAGGAAAAATGTGTACCTCAAAGGGACATTCCAAAGTTTGCCTTACTTAAGTAACAACTGATTGAAACTATTTGTGGATATAGTACTAATGATTCTGGTAGAAATATTATGAGAAGCGAAGCAAGTAGATCCACTAGCTAGAGGTAGCCAGTTTGCATTTGAGATTAGCTGGCATTTGTGGGTTATTCTTGCTTGTTTTAAAAAATGTGATTAAACCAACTGTCCTAAGAAAACTCTTCCACATGTAACCAATTCCAGATGTAAAACTGATTCCCTACAATAATTGGTTAGTGTTTTACTTTCTTAAAACCTACTCCTTGACCTTTCTTAAAACCTACTTCTCTCTCAAACTCATTTAGATGCTAGTTTCCAGACTGAAATAAAATTTGGACTCTAAAATGAGGAATGTCTGCAAACTGAGAATTCCAATTTAATTTGCACTGTTCTCGAAACATTAGAAGTTGAAGGGAAGGAAAGAATGATGATCTCCCAAGGGCCAGAGATCCAACCCCACTCTTTGGTATGTTCCTGTGGCTTAGCCCCTCTTCCAGGGAAGACCCTCAACTGGGGCTTTCTTGGCTTGGAGTCATTTTGCTGCAGTTAACATTTAGTTCACACATCATTAGGTGAAGCCCTGGTTACAGAAATACACTGCTCTTGTCATAGCAGAAGTATGCTGCATGCACCTGCAGTTTGAAGTTTTTGTTGAGGGAATAGACTGAAATGAATGAAAAGATCGAAATGCTTACTTTTTTGTGACTCCACCTGCTATGGTATATTTTTGTTGGACAGAATAACTGGAGGTGTGTTTATAGCTTCAGGGAAAGGATACATTAGGGGTTACATGATTTTAAGGTGTTTTTTTTCTTTAAAGCTATAAATCAAATTTCCATGAAAACAGTTATATGTATATAACTGCTATAGGATTTGTGGAGATCTATATGTATCTATTATGCTTCTTTTCCCTTTGGTGAGTAAGAAAGGAATAATTTCCTTTGTTGTTGTCATCCCAGAAATAATGTTTCCATGGTAGTAGTATGTCAGTATCATATTTGTGTTGTATTTGTCATTGACAATAATTTCAATCAATGCTAGTCTATCATATCTATAAACTTACAATTATTAGATTCTGTTTAAGTGTATTTCAGAAAGCATATTCTGTATCAAGTACTCAATCAGGCCCTGTAACATTTAATTAGTAATCTCATAAAGTAGATTTTTTTCTTGAGATGGAGTCTCACTGTCGCCTGGGCTGGAATGCAGTGGCGCGATCTTGGCTCATTGCAACCTCCATCTCCTGAGTTCAAGCAATTCTTCTTCCTCAGCCTCGTGAGTAGCTGGGATTACAGGTGCTCAACACTGGGCCCAGCTCATTTTTTGTATTTTTAGTAGGGATGGGATTTCACCACATTGGCCAGGCTGGTCTTGATCTCCTGACCTCGTGATTTGCCACCTTGGCCTCCCAAAGTGCTGGGATTACAGGTGTGACCCACCGCACCCAGCCATGAAGTAGATTTTATAATCCCCATTTTCAAGATGAAGGACCTAACATCAAAGAAGATAAATGTCTGACTGAAGCTTTTGTAGCTCTTCAGTGATGGAGCTGGGATGAGAACCTCAGTCACACACCAAATCCAGTAATCCATGACACAACAGTATCAAGGAAAACTGTAAAGCCTCAAATGACAGTCAAATACATTGCCCCTTTATTAGTATGTATCAAGTCTTCAATATGCCATTTCTGTTCATGAATTCTAGGCCTTCCATATATTGGCATTTATGTTGTTAATCTCTGAATATTTACAAGTCAGTGTGAATCTATGCTATATAACCTCTTTATTGAGGAGTCTAAACTTATTGAGATAGAGGCATGAAATGGTCTTGTTTTTTTCCAATTACTGTTTCAATTCTGTTATGCTGAACCCTTCCTCCCTTTCCCATCTCTTAATATCCTATTGACATAAGTTTCCAGTTATTTTAATATGAGACCTAATATTATTCTAATCCCAAACTCAGCCTAAAGTCCTATCTTTTTCCCATTTAAGGGGCAGATCTGTCCCGGCTCTGATTTCCCTTCTCCCCATCCTCCTCAAGACTTAGATCCTTATCTGCAGGTAAGGGAACTAGCAGAGGCAGATACTCTTTTGTGTTACTCTGGTTACAAGGAGTAGGGGACATATCCCTGGCAGTATTCTGATTTGGTCTAGTTCTGTCTGATGCTATGCACTTTATTTAAGGTGAATGTGTCTCGGATGATGAATTGTCTTGGGATAGGCTTACAATTATTTGAGTCCCCTTTGTTGTGAGTACTCTCTCATAAAGAGGCTGTTCAGTTTTCCTTTGGCATTTCCAGCCATAAACTCCCTCACTCCTCTCTGAGGGGTAAGGGGGTAGATTCATGCTTGGCCTGGTGGCTTCTTGTATAAACCCATGGATTTTGCCTGGCTTTTCCTCTGCATGCTTCATCACATAAGCCAAGAAAGATTATAGAAAATTTATTCTGTTCTTTGAGGGAACTGGAGTGGTATGGAGTTTGACTCACATCTCATTCCTGGGAACAATACTCCATTTGTCCCTACAAGACCTATTGGCATGGCTGCTCCAGTGAGGCTCTCACTTCTGGAAGTTATTCATCTGGGGGCAGTCACTAGTCTCTGTTTATGAATGCACCCACACTTCTGGGACTGGATTAGGTAGGCTTTCTTTGATGTTATAGCTACTTAATATGCAGGAGAGATCACCCCCCAAAATTATGCTTAACTCAACAATGATACTTTATTATCCCATAGTTTCTCTGGGTCAGAAATTCTGAAGAAACTTGGCTGGGCAGTTCTATCTCAGGATTTCTCATGAGGTCACAGTTAGATGTCATGTGGAGCTGTAATCATCTGAAGGCTTTATTGGGGCTAGAGCATCTACTTCCAAGGTAGCTCACTTCCATGGCTGGCATCCTGGGGCTCACTATGGGCAGAAAGTCTCAGCTCCTCTCCGCCTATTAGTGGTGCTGCTTGAGTGTCCTCATGACATGATGCTGGCTTCCTCCCAGGATATGTGAGCCAAGAGACCAAGGCAAAAGCTGCATGTTTTTTGTGACTTGAGCTCATAGGTCACATACTGTCACTTCTGGACTATTCTAGTAGTCACATAAAGTAGCCCTAATTCAGCGTAAAAATGGACTACACAGATATATGAATGCCAACAGGATTATTGTGGGTCATATTGCAGGCTGGTTACCACAGTGGGCCTTCTTAACTTAACTAAATGAAAAACAAAGCAGCAGGAAAGAGAAGGCAATCCACCCTCCTAGCATGCAGTGCCAATTTCTACCAGTGACACACTGAGAGCCCCCAAATTTACATGGCTTGGCATGAGGGACACCATCACTTTCTCCTCCTGAGATGTACTCTTAGATGTACTCTACTACTCTACTATTCAATAGCATACAGTATACTACACTGCTCTGTGAGTGGGAGCCAACAGCTTAGTTCTCTTCTCTTCTTGTTCCTCTCCTTATTAAACTAGGGAGGAAATGTGGGGTAATGGTTGGTGTGCGAGGCCACTACATCTCAGTGATTTTTTTTGAAGAGGTCTCCAGCTTCCATTATAAGACATGTGATGGATGTAATATTGATTACAGTGACAGCTGCTGTAACAAATTTAACACCAAAATTTGAATGGCATATTCACTTTCAGTTTATATGTTTCTTATGTAAACTTCTCTAACTGGGAGAATTGCCCTATATAGTCACTGAGGCTGAGAGAGGCTCTCCCATATTCAATATGAGATCTGCAACGTCTCCTTGACCTTGATCTATAGCCAGTGAAATGAGGTAAAGGCAGAGAGTATAGGAAGTTTTTCTAAGCTTGGTCGGAACTTGCCCTCCTCCCTCCTGTTCCCATTCTGTTGGCTAGTTGGGACTTAGTCACATGCCTTCACTTAATTTCATGGGTGGGGTGAGGGCAGTAGCTACAGTAAGAAAGGGGAGCATGGACCTTTCACAGTCAGCCAGCTATCCCTGTCACAGGATGGCATTCACAAATGTAACATGATACATGCGTGAAGCATCACCCATGTGTGGAAGGCACAGCCAAGGGCTCTTGGGAGTGAGCCACTCTCTGCAGGGATGGGACCACATTCCCTGTGTTCACTGCTCAGTGGCGGAAGCCTCCTCAGCTTGGCTGTCACTGAGTGCACACACTCCTCACCAGGCCTATCATTCCTCTCATCCTCAGTTGCCTTTAGAGATCCCCATCTTCCATGGCTCTTACTGCTTTGTAACCATATTCATCATGTCTCATTTGCCACCCTCCCCTCTTTCCCTGCCTCTTCATTCTTCCCTGGTTGAATCAACAAGTTCCTTATAGCCTCAGCCTTATCATGAGAAATTGCCTCCACTTTCTTGCTCTAACTCCAACCTGGCTCTGTCCTGAGAACACTGCCTCTCCTAGGCCTCTCAAATGATAAGCCATGTTTTCTTCCTACTCCACATGTCTCAGAGCCAGAAAGAAGGCCAAGGAGGTATCACTTTTCATTCTGCTTCCCAAGTATCTCTCATTTTTCCATCTTTGGCATGCTTGGCATCAGAGTTTACTCTCTTAGCCCTCCCTGTTGACATCTGTTGGCCTCCTGCCCTCTCTTATTTACTGAAGTTGTTGCCATTTGGGTCTAGTCTCACCCCTGACTGCTTTTTTGTTCATTCTTGGCAATTTCCACAGCTAGGCAGATAATTAAAACAATATCTTGGCTCCTCAGTTCTCAGACCTCTTTGGCTTTGATGATCTTCTTCTCTGCTACTACCTGTTGGAAACTCACTCATGCAGGCATCCCTTAGATGTTGTAATCACTGGTAACATCACAACAGAGTTGTGCCACCCCAGAAAACTTTGATAAAAACAACCCAGTCTCTGACTTCCTCTGTTTACCTCACTTACTTTAATTCTGTCTTTCCAAGAACTCTCCCACTAATCTACAGCTGTACCTGTTTTCAATTCCTCATAATTCTCCTTGTATCCTCACCTCCCTGTCTACTGGCCTGGATTCCTGTGTCCAGCATTAAAACCTTCTTGCCACCCCTGTCCTTTCATTGTACATGACTGGGAACCCCCTGTCTCCTTGTGCCACACCTGCATTTGTGCTCTTGAACACTGTCAGTGAAAAAACATGCAACTTTACTGACTGGACTCCAAATTTACAACCAAAAGTGTGAAATGGACACTCCACACTGCCTGATGATCCTTCTAAGATGCCTAGGGGACTCACTTTCTTATTGTCCAAGACATTCATTTCACACTTTCTCCCTTCTCTTCTCCTTCAAATATTTTTAGCTAAAAACCTCAATCTATAATACTTAGAGCTAATTGATGAAATCAGTCAATAATTACTTTAACTTCCCATTGTTCATTACAGTGGAAAGTGATTCCTGCTCCTAAAACCAACTGCTTCACTTTTTTCTTATATCCTGTCTTTTGTATCTTCTGAAAGATTTGGTTACCATTATCCCCTTTCTGTCTTGCATCACCAACTTTTTCCTTTCTGCCAGATCATCTTCACTGGCAAACAAACATACTGTAATATCATTCGTCTTAAAATGAAAATCAAATCCCTTTAATTTGATCCTTCTTTTAAATGTCACCCCGTTACTTGGCTATTTTTCACGGAAAAACTCCTTGAAAACATTCTTCAAATTCACTGTGCCTAAGTTTTCCCCTCTCATTTCTTTTTCAGTCTACTGAAATTGGAATTTGACACCTACAACTCTATTAAAATAGCTTTCAACAAGATCTCCAGTGATCTATGTCTTGTCAGTGCCAATGGCCGAGCCCCTCCTATACTCAGCCACTCAGGAGCCACCCTGGTTACATGTTCCTTCTTAAACGCTGTCTTTTCTGGCTTTCTGCAGTGCAACATCCTCTTGGATTTCCTTCTTCTTGGTCTACATTACTGGCTTCTTTTTCTCTACCACGTTTTATGTGTTAGTGCTTCAGCTATACCCTCTCCCTTGATGACCTCGTTCAGTTTGAATTTTCTAAATCACTGATGCACAGATATCTCTAAATTGTTCTCTCCAACTCAGTGTGCCACTAAGGTCCAGACCTTTAAATCTAATGGCCAAATTGATATCTCTTCTAGAATTTGTAACTCTAAACTGACATGCAAAACAGAGCTGTTTCTTTTTGTCAAACATATCTCTCCCTTGCCCCAAAGCAGGCTTTTCTCTTCAGCAAATGGTGCCATCAGAGGCCTAGTTTCTTAAGCTAATATCCTAGGAATGTCCCTGAGGTTTCTTTTTGTCCGTTGACAAGTCCTGTTGATTCAACTTCCAAAATGTAGTCCTAATTCAACTCTTTCTCACCAGCTCCACTGCTGAAACCTAGCCTGCACTGTGTCACCAGTTTGGTCTACTTCAAGAGCCACCTAACTCATCTCCTCACATCCTCTGTTCTCCTCCTATAGCCCATCCTTCCCACATAGAAGTCAGACTGCTATTTTAAAGTTGAGACCACGTAACTTCTCTTCTTAGAATCATCCAACCACTTTTATTATCATAAAGGCCTACCTGACCAGACCTTGCCTTGTCCTCTAACCCCAGGTCCCTCCTCTCTCCCTCCTTGTTCACTGTGGTTCTGCCACATTGGCCTTCTTTTGGGACCTTGGACTTGCCACGCTTAGCTCCATCACAGAAACTTTGCACTTACTATTTCTTTGATCTGGAATGCTCTTTCTCCAAGGAGTTGTATGGCATTCTCCTCCTCTTTCGGGTCTCATTTCAAATACTGCCTCCTCAAGAAATCTTCCATAACCATAGAGGCTAAAGAACTTCCACTTTACATCATAGCACTCCGCTTTATTTTCTTTCTAGCTATACTGGGACCTGAAATGCTCTCTCCATGTGTTGTATTTTCATGTTACCTTTTTAAAAACTTAATACTTGTAATCATGCTCTAATACTTAATTAAGCTCCTTGAAGACAAATCCTTGCTTGTTTGCTTCTTGTGATATATCTAATGTCAAGAACGCAGCTTCCCACAGAATAGATGCTAATAAATATTTGCTGAATCAATGACTGACTCTCATAATTTCAGACATTCAATTATAACTCAGAATTCAATGGGATAGTCATTATTGTAGCAGCAATCTTGTTTTCTATATGTAGAAAACAGGCAGGCTTAGTACTTTAATGACATTATTTAAAAGGTTAGCATAGTGTTCAGCTAATGGCAACATATTAGTAAACCACTGTATCTTCATACTGTGATGAAGAACTACTGCCATCTTTCGTGAAGATAAGTAACTGATCAATCTTACAGCTTTTGTGTAATTTTTAATTAAGGATAATTTTTTTAGATAGCTTTTAACTTTTACTTTCACTTGCTTATTTTTTAACTTTCACTTGCTTATTATTGTAGTACATGTATATTTTTTTAGAAATTTGGAAAGTCTGGGAAAAAATGGTTACATGAATGTATTATTCACTTTTAAAGCCATCCAGAGAAAATTATTTCTGATATTTTGATGTATTTATTTCTCTTGCTAGTCTGCATCTCTGTCTTGGTCTCTATCTTCTTTTCTCACTATATTCACCAAAACACTTCGTGTGTGTGTGTGTTTCATTACTTAAAGGTTTATTTCTCCCACTCCAAGTCTCTCTTGGAGGTCCTCTGTGATGCATGGTCTCTTGTATGTTCTTAAATTAATCCATGCCGTAGGCATGACCAGTAATGTATTTCTAGTACTCTGCCCACCTGCTGGTTATCCCTCAGATTGTCTCGAGTGTATTCATCTGAGAATAGGGATGCTTCAATTCCATCCAGTCCCATGCATAGGAATTGTGTCTGGTAGAACCTTGTTCTTTGAAGGGTGATCCATGGCCCAGCAGTGTTGATATCACCTAGAAGATTGTTAAAAATGCAAATTCTTGATTTCCACCTATTATGGTTTAAATTGTGTCCCACCAAAATTCACATATTGAAGTCCTATCCCCAATACCTTAAAATATGACCTTATTGGGTCATATTTACCTTGCTTTACAGAGGTGATCAAGTTAAAATGGGGTCATTAGGGTGGGCCCTAATCCAATGTAACTATTGTCCTTATAAAAAGGGAAAATTTGGACACAGAGAATGCATAGAAAGGAGATGGCCATCTACAAGCCAAGTAGAGAGTTCTGGAACAGATTCTTCTCTTGACGTCCTTAGAAGGAACTGATCCTGCCAACACCTTCATTTTGGATTTCTATCCTTTAAAGCTATAAGACAATACATTTCTGTTTTTAAAACCACTCCATATGCAGTATTTTGTTATAGCAGTCCTGGCAAACTAATGTAACACTGCAAAGCTATGAATCGGAATCTGTATTTTAAGAAAATCTCCAGTGATTTTTATGCATGTAAATGTTTGGAAACATGGAGCTAGAATGCCTTACAGAGCAAGTCAGGGGAACCTAACTCTAATAGTCATTAACAAAAAACAGGATTTACTGCACTGGCTCAATCTAGATGCACACTAGGGTCACCTGGGGAGCTTTTAAAAATCGTAATACCAAGAGCATAATCCAGACGACTTAAGTATGAATCTCTGAAATGGGTCCTAGGTATCAGTAAGCTTCTCTGAAGAACTGAATGCGCAACCAGAGATGAGAACTACTGATTTATTGATGTATGTAAATGCAAAAAATTCTCTACTGAAGAACTGGGAACAAGCATCTTCACTTGTTTAACACTAGATTATGCTAAATGTGCAATGATGCTTATAATCTTTTAAATTTAATTAAAAGCTTTTTCTTTGTCATTTGTATGGCAATCTAATTTTTTCTTATATGTCCACTGTAATTATTTTACTAATGATGTATTATTGAATACCCTGGGGAATATTGACATATAAGACTGGGCCAACAAAATGAACTTTACAAAGCAAATTTAAAAGCACTAGCCTGCCTGGGCCTGGTGGCTGAGGCCTGTAATCCCAGCATTTTGGGAGGCTGAGGTGGGCAGATTACCTGAGGTCAGGAGTTCGAGACCAGCCTGACCAACATAGCAAAACGTTGTCTGTGCTAAAAATACAAAAAAATTTAGCTGGGCATTGTGGCATGTGCCTGTAGTCCTAGCTACTGGGGAGGCTGAGGCAGGAGAATTGATTGAACCTGGGAGGCAGAGGTGCAATAAGCCAAGATCATGCCATTGCACTCCAGCTAGGATTGTAAGAGTGAAACTCTGTCAAAAAAAAAAAAAAAAAAAAAAAAAAAAAGTCCTGACCAAAGAGAGACGAGAAAAAACAGGAAAATTTAGCATGAGTGAGGCCAAGTGAAACCCTGTTTCAAGAAGAAGGGAGTTTTCAAGGGTGGTGAGAGATAAAGAGAGGTGAAGTAAGAGAAGGGAATAAAAGTTTCCACTGAGTTGAGCATTCTGGAAGTCATTGTAGAGGAAGAATTACTCTCTACAAAGTGGTGACCAAAACCATTTTGCAGCAGATTGAGGAGTGGGGATTGGGGAATGGAGGCAGCGAGTGAAGACAAATCTTTTAAGAGTCTAGGTAGGACAGGGGAAGATAAGGTGGGAGCATAGGATGTGATGGTAAGGTCCTTGTTTATTTCTAAATTAATGTATTTTATTTTTTAATAAGTGTGTCGGTAAGTATAAATGCTGAGGTTGATAATTCAGATAATGAGAAGAAATAACTGGTAGATATAAGCCTCTGTATAGGGTAAAGAGAATAGGATTTGATTCACAATTTGAGGAAAAGCACCTTGGATGGGAGAAATGCCTTTTACTTGTGGCCTGAAGGAAAAAAAGAAAGAATGGGTAGGGATATAGGTCAGTTTTTTTGGTGGGTGGACAGGATATTTGGGGATTTTCTGCTTCATGTTTTCCATTTTTCCTGGGGACTAGTAAACAAGAATGTTTTCAAAGAATGAGGAAGGAAGTAGTGGGCGGATAGTGGGAAGACCAGTGATGTGAACAAGCTACTGTGTGGAATGGAAAAAAGAAAGCCAACCAGGGAAACCAAAAATGTTTTCTGCTTAGTGCTGAGGATCCAGCGACTTCAGATATAATACATTTATGTTCCATGTGTTTGTATGATTTCCCCCAACACTGCATAGGACAGGACAAATCAGATAACTAGATTGGTTCAAAGTCATAGTTTACTTGACGGTTATAACATAAGAAAAGAAGTGGATACAACAGATTAATGTAAAGAAAGATATTAAAGCAATGGATCATGGACTCACAACTCAAAAGATAAGAAAGTGCTCACGGGAGCACTTTAGGAGGCTGAGGCATGAGGACTGAGCGCAGGATTTTGAGACCAGTCTTGGCAGCATAGTGAGACCTAGTCTCTACTAAAATTAGATATGGTGGTACATGCCTGTGATCCCAACTACTTGGGAGGCTGAGATAGGAGGATCATTTAAGCCTGAGAATTCAAGGCTGTAGTGAGCAGTGGTTGTGCCACTGCACTCCTATCTAGATGACACAGCTAGATCCTATCTCTCAGAAAAAAAAAAAAAAAGTGATCATTGGGACAACAAAATGGATAAAGGGACTGAAGATTTTTAATGAGATAGAAAACATTTTATATGTCTATTAAGTTGATTATATGGTTTTTTAAAAAAATTCTGTTTGTGTAATTAATTTATTTATTGATTTGCATATGTGAAGCCAATGTTGCATCCTAGGAATAAAGCCTACCTGATCATGGTGTATTAACATAAGAAAAGAAGTAGATACAACAGATTAATTTCAAGAAAGATGTTAAAGTAATGGATGTGCTTTTTGATGTGCTAGATTTGGTTTGCTAATATTTTGCTGAGGGTCTTTGTGTCTATGTTCATTAGGAGTGTTGGCTTGTAGTTTTTTTTTTTTGTCTGTTGTGTCTTTGCCAGTTTTTGGTATCAAGATGATGCTGGCTTCATAGGTTGAGTTAGTGAGGAGTGTTTCCTCAGATTTTTGGAATAGTTTCAGTGGAATTGGTACTAGCTCTTCTTTGTATGTGTGGTAGCATTTGACTATGAATCTATATCTGGTCCAAGGCTTTTTTTTTTGGTAGGTTTTTAATTATGAATTCAATTCCAGAACTCAATATTGGTCTGTTTAGGGTTTTAGTTTCTTCCTAGTTCAATCTTGGTAGACTGCATATTTCCAGGAATTTGTTCAATTCCTCTAGTTTTTTTAGTTTGTATGCATAGAGATGTTTATAATAGCCTCCAAGGATCTTTTGTATTTCTGTGGGTTCAGTTGTAATGTTGCATTGTTGCTTCTGATTGTGTTTATTTGGATGTTTTCTTTGTTAATGTAGACAGTGGTCTACTTATCTTGTTTATCCTTTCAAATAACCAATTTTTTTTTGTTTAATCAATCCTGTGTACAGGTTTTTGGGTCTCAATTTTATTCAGAAAGCAAGTGAGAAAAAAATTGTAGGATATTATGTTTGATACCAAGAATCCTGATATTCATAAAATTAGAACATTATATAATCATAATTAAAGCAATTATTTAATCACGGTTTCAATGCTCGTTGCTAACCTTCTTAAAACTGAGATTTCATACTTGAGTTAATTTGCATTTGTCAGAATATAAATGGGGGTACATCTTTAATTGAATTATTTTACAGTATGATATACTGGTAAATGGTATTGACTGAGTCCTTTCACATCTTAGAATGTTTTCGTGCTGTCCTCACATATGAAGTACGGTTTGTCTGACTTCAGAATTTTAAAATTATTTCTATTTTCTAACAACCACGAAGTATTTAATGTTTTTCTGGCATTCATGGATTCATTCATCCTTATTTTTATTTTATTCCTTTGTAGATAATCTTCTAATTTGTATATGAATAGTTGTAGATTTATTATATGTAACTGAAGTATTTACCAAAATATTTTTATCTTGGGGATCTTTGCATTGATTCATTTTCTAAAACAGAATTTACTTTAAAAAAAAAAAATCAACTTTGGAGACTTCTGCTTCCAGAAAAGCAGAATAAATGTTCTTTTCTCTATTTCTTCTGCTAAGTAAAAAGGAAAACCCTGGATATTATATATAAAACAAACGTAAGAAAACTCTAAAAAGCAAAGAGAAAAGGGCATACTGGTTAGGCATCTCAAGATCCAAGAAGCAATATGATGGTCAGTTCTTTGCTTTTTTTTTTTTTTTTCGGTGGGGGGAAGTGGGACTTATACATTCCAGAGTTAGAGCTAAAGAAGGTGGCAAACTGGAAACACTAATAAATAGGCCATGGACAATGAAAATTTTAAGACAGCCAAAAGACAAGGAAAGAGGAAGCCTCACAAGACAAAAATCTTTCAATAACTGCTCTACTCTACCCAAACACCATTGGAAAAACTGTGACCTCATCCCCAATTACTCTAAGGCCAAGTTGGGAGCCTAGACTTCTATCCCTGCCAGGGTGTAATGAGACACTCCAATCCCCCTGACAGGGTGTTCAGAGAAGGCCAAGTAAAGAATCAGGACTTTCATCTCTGCCAGGCTGAGACCACATAGGGAGCTTGGAATTTTACCTCTGCTCAGCAGTAGCAAGTTCCTCTTCTGTGATGTCAATGCCACATGAGGAATACGACATTCAGGGCAGTTTTAAGTGGAGACCTACTGGGGAGCCAGAACTCCCACTCCTACCTAGTAATGAGTGGCTTCCTCCTCTTCAGAAGGTCTAACTTAGGCCAAATGGGAAACCTAGACTTCTACTCTAACTTGGCAGTACAGAGGTGGCTGTATTGAAGTAGAATTAGATGAAGCCAGCTAAAATGGAAGGTTTAAATAAGGTCCAGAGTCATATAACATAATACCCAAATTGTGTAAGTTTCCAAACAAAAAAAAAAAAAAAAAAAAAAAAAAAAAAAAAAAAAATAAAAAAAAAAAAAAAAAAAAAAAAAAAAAAAAACTCATCTAACCAAGAACTAGGAATATCTCAAATTCAATGAAAACAGACACTCAATAGATGCCAACAGAGATGCTACAGTTATATGATAAATATTTTAAAGCAGCCGTAATTGAAATACTTCAAGCAATTATAAATATACTTGAAAAAATGAAAATATAGAAAATCTCAGCAAAGAAATAGAAAGCCTCAGAAAAGAAATAGAAGCTCTAAAAAAGAACCAAATGGACATTTTAGAACTGAAAAATACAATAACAACAACAACAACAAAAAAAACCCAAAGCAAAACAAAAAACTCTCAACTCAATGGCAGATTTAACAGCAGAATGAAGAGAACCAAGAAAAGAATGAGTGAACTTGAAGATAGAACAAAAGAAATAACCCTTAATGGACAACAGATCGAAAATAGACTAGAATAGAAAGAATAAACAGAGTTTCGGGGACCTGTGTGATCTAACAGGCCTGTTGCTGGAGGCCAGGAAGGATAGAAGAAAAAGAGTAGGGTGAAAAAAGTACTAGAAAAAATTTGGTGAAAAACTTACCAAATTTGTTAAGAGACATAGTTGTAGAAATTCAAGAAGCAGAGCACATCCTGAATAAAAACCTAAAGAAATTCATGCCAAAATACAGTCTAATACTGAAAACTAAAAACTAAAGATAGAAAAAAATATTGAAAACACCTAAAGAAAAATAACACCTTACCTGCAGAGGAAATACAATTTGAATGCCAGTACCTTTCTCATCAGACATTATGGAAGCCATGAGGAAACTGCACTCCAGCCTGGGCAACACAGGAGACTCCATCTCAAAAAAAAAAAAGAAAGAAAAAAAGTCTCATATCAATAATCTAAGCTCTTTCTTACTTCAGGAACCTAGAAAAAGCAGAGCGAAATAAAACCAAAAGAGAAGGAAGGTATTAATAAATGTAAAAGCAGAAATCAATGAAATTCAAAGCAGAAAGCCAAGAAAGAAAATCAATGAAACAAAGGGCTGGTTTTATGAAAAGACCAATAAAATTGACAAACCTCTTCAAAGACTGACAAAGATAAAAAGGAGGAAGACAACATGCTAATGTCAGGAATAAAACAGGCTATTACTACAAACCTTACAGACATCAAAAAGATAATAAAGATATACAGTACTATGAACAACTGTACACACATAAATCTGACAACTTAGTTTTACATTAAAAAAAAGTTTTTTAGAGACATGATTTTGCCATGTTGCTCAAGCTGTCCTCAAACTGCTGGACTTGACCAATCCTTCTGCCTCAGCCTCTTGGGTAGCTGTGCCTGGCTTAAATTTGACAACTTAAATGGAATTGACCTCCTTTTCAAAAATACAAAATACTATCACTCACTCAATATTAAATGCATAATATATATAGCCTTACAATTATTAATAAAATTAGGGTCAATATTTTAAAACTTCCCCAAAAGAAACCTTCAGGCCTAGATGATTGCAAGTGAAAATTCTACCAATGTTCAAAGAAAAAAAAAAATTAACACCAATTTTACACAAACTTCTAGGAATTAAAAGAGGACAGAACACTTCCAGTTCATTTTATGAACAGACAAGTGGGTACACAAAAGAAAGCTATCGACCATTATCCATCATGAATATAGAAGCAAAAATACTTAAAATATTAGCAAATGGAATTCAGCAAAATATAAAAATAATTATATACCATGAGTAAATGGGGTTTATTCCAGGGTGCAAGTTACAGTGCTTGAAAACCAAATGTTGTCTACATCTTGCTCAGATTTTGAAAGGAACTGTGCGAAACCTGTGTATCAATTTGGCGATTGATATACTTTTCCTCTGTTGAGTCTGCCAATCTGTGGGACACCATGGATCCATCATATTGATAGGCTAAACATGAGCAATCATATAATCATGTCAGTCAATAAAGAAAAAGCATTTGACAAAAATCAAATACTCATTCGTAATAAGACTCTCAGAAAAGTATAAATAAAGGGAAATGTTATCAACTTGATAAAGAGCATCTACAAAGTTCTGGAAGTTCTAGCCACTACAACAACGCAGGGAAAGGAAGTAAAAGATATATGAGTTGGAAAAGTAGAAAATAAAATGGTCTTTATTTACAAATGACATAATTTAGTATATAGAATATCTTGAGGAATCTACTGAATACTCCTAAATCTAATAATTGAGTTCAGCAAGGTAGCGGGTGCACATTAAACATCAAAATCAATTGTATGTCTATATATTAGCAGTGAACATGTCAACACCAAAATTAAATATACAGTACTATTTACTTTCTCTCAAGGATAAAAATGAAATAGATGTAAACCTAACAAAACATATATAGGACTTGTATGTTACAAACTACAAATGCTGGTGAATGAAATAAAATACATTTTTAAAGTGGAGATATACTGTATTCAAAAACTAGAAGACAACATAGGAAAGATGTCACGTCTCCAAGTTGATATAAAAGTTTCATGGAACTCCTATCAGAACCCAAGCAAAACATAGACACACTTATTCTAAATTTTTTATTTAGAGGCAAAGGATCTAGTCTAGCTGAAACAATTTTGAAAACAAAGATTAGGAAAGTAGGAATTAGTCTACTTGATTTCAAGTCTTATTTTATAGCTACAGTAAACAAGATTGTGTGCAGAGAACAGATAGACACATAGATCGGTGAACAGAAGAGAGAACCTGGAAATAGATTCTCACAAATATATCCAATTGATTTTTGACAAAGTACAAAAGCAATTCAATAGGGAGAGGTAGCCTTTTTAACAAATGGTACTACAGAAATTGGACATCCGTAGGCAATACAAAGCACAAAACAAAAAACCTAACGTAAGTTTCACATCCTACAAAAAAATTAACTCAAAATTCGTCACATATTTTAAGGTGAAACATAAAGCATAGGAGAAAATCTTTAGGATCTGGGTTAGGCAAAGAGATCTTAGAGTTGACATTAGAACATAGTCCATAGAAGAAAATTTCATCAAAATTAAGACCTTTCCTTTGTGAAATACCTTGTTAAGAGATGAAAAGACAAGTTACAGAATGTCAGAAGACGAAACAAACTATTGATACGTGCAGTAACTTGGATGGATCACCAGGGAATTACACTCAGAGAAAAAGACAATCCCAATAGGTTGCATATGATAAGATTCCTTTTATGTGTACATTATTGAAATGACAAAATTATAGAAATGGAGACTAGATAGATGAGTGGTTGCTAGGATTTAAGGAGAAGGTGGGGACAGAAAGGAAGTGAATGTGCTTGTCAAAGGGTAACATGAAGGATCCCTGTGGTTATGGAATTGTGGTGATGGAATATATCTTGACTCTATCAATGTCAACATCCTAACTGTGAGATTGAAACAATAGTTTTACAGGATGTAACCACTGAAAGAAACTGCATAAAGGTTGTATAGGGGCTCTGTATTATTTCTTACAACTGCATGTGAATCTACAATCGTCTCAAAATAAAAAATTCAATAATATCAATTTCATTTAGGTATAGTTTACATACAATAAAATGTCTTCTTTTCATGTGTACAATTTGATAAGTTTTGATAAATGTATAAATGATAAATGTGGTGGTGTGTATGCACCACCACAGTCCCCCAAGCACTTTCCCTCATGCACTTTTGCAGGTCATCTTCCCCAATCCCAGACCTTGGCAACTTACAATATGCCACTATAAATTAGTTTGTGTTTTCTAGAATTTCAGTATTTACTTTTAAACCACAATATTTAGATCTCTATCAATATCAGTAACATTTTCTTCAATAACTTATAGCTAGTTTTGTTTCATTTGTCTTTGTTTCTTATTTGGAAAATTCTGTTTTGTTTAGATTAAAATTTGGGATCTCCATCTTCCACGTCTGTTATCTTTTTTCTCACTATGTTTTCATTTCTTTCTTTCTTCCATGTGTCAGGAGAACTTCTCATCTTTGTCCCCTAAATCACTGATTGGATTTTCTGTAGAGTGATATGTCTGTTACTCTCACCAACATGGATTCTTATGCGGCTCTGTGCTAAGTATTTCTTATAAACCACCTGTGGGCTCTGCTTCTGTCTTTGCTGCTCTGATTAACTTCCCATGGCCTTCCATCATTTAGTTTCTTCTTCTGTGGATGCCATTTCATCTCTTTGCCAACACTCCCTCTGAACCACTGAGTCACTTCCTCTATTTAAATCTTGCCTCAAAGCCCTCTTTTCCTTTTTTATTTATTTATGAATGAAACTCTCTGTGAGGAGTTTTGTGGTTCTATTTAAGGGCACTATGTAAAGCTGAAGAGTATTATGTAACCATCCATAAAATGTCTCTGACTGAAGTACATACAAATGGAGGCTATACAATTCATAAACTTCTTTTATAGTCATCTATCACTTAATAAATATAAGGGGACTAACTGCATTCCATTGTTTCATGGACAAAAACCAATCTTTGAGACAAAATTGCCTATGCTTTGGAGCTGATTCTATCTTTCATGCTCTAAAATTTATACATTGTGACATTATACTGTTGGAGATCAATAATTCTTCCCTCAATTATACAAAGGGTTTTTGCGCACCTTAAAAGATATTCCAGATGTCTAGAAACCTTTTCTACAACCCAAACCCATTTCCTGTCAAAGTTACTTAAGACAATAACAGCCACTACAACAATAACAACAGTGAAAATCAGCCACAGATTTTACTCTTTTAAAAGTTCTATTAAAATGAGGGTTGATCCAATTAAAGATTAAACATATTATGAAAGAAAAAATGTAAAAGGGTTAAACTAGAAAGACTGTTTTTTTGTTTTTTGAAAGAACAGTTTTGTTATTGTTAAAGTACCAAATACTGTTTCTCCTGGAAAGAATAAATTTTATAAAAGGAGTGGCTACATAAAATGGAGACTTTTACTACAGGATATATAGTCTGTGGAAAGTTTCATTACCTTGTACTGCAAGCTCCCTATTGCAGTTTATTGCCAAATCTGATGCTTCACTTCAGAGAAACAGAGCTGGTTACTGCCACTTATGGCAGAAGAAAAAGTCCTTTAAGGACGGGCAGAGATTTCAGTTCAAAATGGCATTATATTCAAATTTTGTGAAACATACTTCTCTGGCTCTCTATTGAAATACTCATGAAGACATTAAGAAAAGGCAAAACAGTTATGAAAACCAAAGACAGTTGTGAGCCCTTTGACAGCTACAGAGGAATTCTCACCAACCACAGCAGGAAAGAACCTGGATGGAGACCAAAAATTGTGGCTCTGGCATGTATTATGCCTCTACTTCTGAAGAAGAGCTTCATCCATGAAAAGTAAAACAATAAAATAAATTTTAAAAATTGGGAAATTTATAAAAATGACTCTAGTTTACAAATGGAAATGAAGAAATCCAGACAGGCTGGTTTTTAATTTTTTTTTAGGGGAATGGTTGATATAGAAATAGTTTTCAGAAAATGTTTAAATACATAGCAATATTAGAATGTTTATCAATGATAGTAAAGAACTATAGAAAATCAAGTCAGTGATTTAGGAGACAAATATGAGAAGTTCTGCCATCCATGGAGCAGAAAGTGGAGGTGGGTGCTGTATATTAGGAAAGTCGTTTTTGATTGAACCTAGTCTACTTAAAAGGTGGAGTAAGGTCATTAAGAATATAAATTAGACTATGACTCTAGAACTGAAAAGAGAATCTCTCCTCCTGTTATATAATTAGATGTAATATAATATATGTATTTCTAAAATCTTTTTTTTTTTTGAGATGGAATTTCACTCTGTTGCCCAGGCTGAAGTGCAACGGATGGCATGATCTCGGCTTACTGCAATCTCCACCTTTTGGGTTGAAACAGTTCTCCTGCCTCAGTCTCCCGAGTAGCTGGGATTACAGGCATGTGCCACTATGCCCAGCTAGTTTTTGTATTTTTAGTAGAGACAGTGTTTCCATGTTGGCCAGGCAGGTCTCAAACTCCTGACCTCAGGTGATCTGCCCACCTCAACCTCCCAAAGTGTTGGGATTACAGGTGTGAGCCACCATGCCTGGCCAATTTCTAAAATCTTCTAATGTTTAATCACATATATATAAAATATACATTGCCTATATGCATATATATTTGTATGTGTAGAAAATGTGGTGTGTTTCAGAAGGAGAATGAGTAGTTAAATATGCAAGTTTAGTTATGCTAGGCTCAGAGAGAGACAAAGGCACAACAGTAAGGCCTGGATTAATAGAAGCACATGGTGCTAAAAGAAACATCTACTGAGGCCACTAACCTACAGCTGGGGGTCAGAAGTGATGTCTAAGATGAAGGACGTATAGCAGTTGAGCAAAAAGGGTCAGGGAAATTGCTCCATGCAGAGGCACTTTCGGTTGCAAATGTCTGAAGCTGGAAAAGCTTAAGGAACTGGGAGAAATCCAGTACGGATCAGACACAGAATGAGCAGTAAGAGTTAAGAGACAGAGTTGACAGAATGCAGAGGACTGCTGAGAGATGAGGCTGGAAAGCAAGGAAGGGGTAAGTGACACAATTCAGAAGTGTCACATCAAGGAGTTTTGACTTAATTCTTTGAACAACAGTGGAGAAATATGGACAAATATAGACAAGAAAGATGTCTGTGGCTGCAGTCAGATTGGAGAAGAGTCAGGGAGACCAGTGAGGTGGCTGAGGCTACTTACATCTGGAAAGCAGACAAAAGTGAGGAATATCAAATATATAATTAACAGTATCTGATAATTGATTAGATTTGGATGGGGTTGGGGTGATGTGGGAGCCAGAAACAGGAGGCATTTCAACATAATGATATGAGCAAAAGCTCCATTCTCAATGGTGCTGGGCTTACTTTGTAAGCATCATCAATCTTCTCATATAGCAAAGAGACTGATAAAAGAACTTATATCATAAAGTTATTGTTAAATATAGATGAAATAGCACATAGAATATTGAAATATGGTGGCCAGGCGCAGTGGCTTATGCCTATATAATCCCAGCACTTTGGGAGGCCGAGGCGGGTAGATCACTAGGTCAAGAGATCGAGACCATCCTGGTCAACATGGTGAAACCCCGTCTCTAATAAAAATACAAAAAAAAATTAGCTGGGCATGCTGGCACATGCCTGTAGTCCCAGCTACTCGAGAGACTGAGGCAGGAGAATTGCTTGAACCCAGGAGACGGAGGTTGAGGTGAGCCGAGATCGCGCCATTGCACTCCACCCTGGGTAATAAGAGCAAAACTCTGTCTCAAAAAAAAAAAAAAAAAAAAAAGAATTGAAATATGGTTACTATTACTTTTCTAACAATTATTTCTTTATCATCAGGGCAACAAGTGAAATATGTTTCATGAGATCTTGTGTCTAGATCTTTTGCCAATATGTATTTCCAATTCATGGGCTAAATAGGAGAAGTATATACCAGATCCTGCATAATGTTTACTTGGGTGTTATTCATCGAAGCAGAGAAACATCAAGGAGAAAAAATCCCTTGTGTTTTTTTCTTGGTTTTTTTTTTTTTTTTTTTTTTGAGATGGAGCCTTATTCTGTCACCCAGGCTGGAGTACATTGGCATGATCTCCACTCACTGCAACCTCTGCCTCCAGGGTACAAGCGATTCTCCTGCCTCAGCCTCCTGAGTAGCTGGGATTACACGCATGGGCTACGATGCCTGGCTAATTTTGTATTTTTAGTAGAGACAGGGTTTCTCCATGTTGGTCAGGCTGGTCTTGAACTCCTAACCTCAGGTGATCTGCCTGCCTCAGCCTCTCAAAGTGCTGGGATTACAGGCATGAGCCACCACACCCGGCCCAAAGGAGCGTTTCTAATATCCATTATGCTAAAGAACACAGCCCCTGGTGTTTTTCAAACTTGAAGATAGCTGAAACCTATCTTATGAAAACTGTATCTGGAGTTGGCCTTTTGTTTAAGATTTTTCCCATGCTAGCCCACCATTCCTGGAGTGTGTATCCCTGATAAGAACAGATGACCAGCTCAAAGGTGTAGATTAAAATGAACACTTGCAGATACATTACTAATCTATGCTGGAGTATCTTAAAGATGGCTACAATCTCATGACTGCTTCTCTTTGAAAAGCTGGGCAAAGTTGCATCCTACCACAAACTACTGCCCTCATTTATGCCAGTCTCTTGAATGAAATCAAGAGCCTCTATTCACAATGAATAGTACTCTAGGCAACCATTCTCACTTTGCTGCTGTTCTACTGGCTGGATGCAGAGAACACCTTTTCTGGCATGAACAATAGAAGAGAGCTAGTTGATAAAATAGTGATGATTCATTAACATTGGAAAATTTAGGATTAAAAAAACCCCACATGTAGAAGGTAGAGTCCTGAGTCCAAGGCCAAATTGCTTAGGAATTAAAATTTAGTTTCTCTTTGTTAAAATCCTCCTTCCTTTTCCAAATCTCATTGGCTATCCTGTGATTGGTCCTCTTATTCACACCAGTATTCTCTCATGATGAGAATTTCATATCCAGTCTAGACAATGCCTTAACTGAAGATATGCTATTTGATTTTTTTAAGGCATTGTTGCTAATACATGGCTCTCCATCCTAAATTAAAGGGTTAGATGAAAGAAAATGTAATATCATACTTTGGACCCTTCAGCTTTTTAAGGAACAAGACCACATGAAGTCATATCTTAATATTCACAGAAAGTTTATTTTGCAGAGAAATGCAATCCTTTTTCTCAGACAGAATAGAGAGGAAATAAATAGAACTTGTTTTTTAATTTTTTGGTTTGGTAATAGATGGATTTGGTTCTTTTAAAGAATCAAAGTCAACTGTTTAACACCTGCAAAAGATTCAGAATATATTATGTTCAATAAGTGTTAATTTTTTAAAAGTGGCAAAAATTTAGCAAATAGAAAAAAATATCAGTACTATAAATGTTAGCATCTGAGAATCTCTCTTTGGCTTATTTGTGAGTGTTACTTAGAAGTCTGTCTGAGGCTGATTAGACCATTTAAAATCACAGGTCTATCCATATGTAGACCAAATGTTTAAGAATGGATTACACACCCACAAAAGAAGTAAAAGAAAAATAAAAGGCCTAAAGACCATGCCTTGAAAGTCCCAGGGTGCATTCTCTTGTCGAAAGGTAATTATACTTTATTCCCCTCCCCAGCGAAGGATGTAACTACTTGTTCTATGAAGTTTTATAGAGGGAAAAAGTCTCATATTTTACATTGGTACAATCCCAGTCTGGAGGGAATTTTGAAATTTATAACTAGGAATCACATATTCACCATTCTGCATTTTCTATGCTCCCTTTGATTATGGTGACCATAGTTACCATGTCCAAATCAAAGATGTGTGGCCAGTGTAGTCATGATCATTCTACCTGGGGGTGGCAATCTTCTAAAGTAGTTGAGACTCTAGGGGTAGTAATGAGTATTGAGATAAAGCACCATGTCCACACTTAACATTAGGAAAATTTATGCACTTTAAATTTGAGCAAAATTGTAAGTTCGAGCATGTTTCCACTAGCGATGTACAACTGAAGACTTCCTCTGGGATATTAACTTTAAAACACCCTGATCTCCATTTATAATACACCTCAGGTATTGGGAACCATGAGGTTTGTGATATCGTGAAATATATGATATTTAGTCTTTCTCTAAAGCAAGTGCCTAAAACCCTTGGAATCTCCAGAGTGATTAGTGTGTCTTTCGTATGCTAATAAGACAGCATGACTCATTAGATAGTGGTGACTGGCAGCTCCTATACAGTTTAGAATGAGTTTGGTTACCAGAAAAACCAAAGCCTCATTAGAGGGTTGGAACTTTCAGCCCCACCTCCCCAAGCTCCAGGGAGGGTAGAGGTGCTGAAGGTTGAGCTAATCACCAGTGACCAATGATTTCATTATGTTCGTGTAATGAAGCCTCCATAAAAACCCAAAAAGACAACGTTTAGATGAGTGTTTAGATAGTTTAATGGGTAGAGGTTCCAGGAGGGTGGCATGCCTTGTTATAGAGCCCAACTGGGGTCCACTTGCTCTGTACGGTAAGACCAGATATCATACCGAGGTTTTGCAGCAGTAGAAAGGAAGGCATTTATTGGCAGAGGGCTAAGCAAGGTGAATCAGGGCAGCTCATGCTTCCTTCTCACCTGAATTCCTCAGTGGCTTGCAGATAAGGGTTTTTTAAGGCAGGGGTAAATTTCAGGAAAGCAGACATTACAGACAAAGTCATAAATCAAAACATGGAGGATATAAATTGGTCTGAGCTCAAAAGGCAGGACCTCTTGATGTAGGGGACCCATGGGTCAGAGGTGGATTCAGAGCTTTTCTGGTTTGTGACTGGTTCAGGACATGAAGCTTGTTTAAAATTGGGGATCAGCAGAAAAGAATATTAGCTCTAGCTCATGGGCGTAACTTCCTCCAGACCCTCAGGAAGAAATTTGGAATAGAGGACAACGGTCAGTGTTCTGTCCTCAGTTTTTCATGCAGGCAGATCTGTTTGTTGGGGTTCTGGGTTTCTGAAAAACAAGTCAGGAATGCATATTAAGATAACTTTAGTTTCTTTAGAGAACCAAACATTCTTGCGACTAACTTCTGTGGCTATTGTTTTAGGCTACTATTACCTTTTTGCTTATGAAGTTGCTTATTCACTTCTCAAGGCTAGCTAGGTGCCTAACATTTTCCTTGGAGGAACTCAGGATTTTCCTTTATTTCCATGCTTTGGAGGCCCCCATAGGCCCCTAAAAGAGGTGTCCCTGCTCCATCTCAGCCTGAAAAGGGCATGGAAGCTCTGTGCCCCTTCTCGCATTCCCCACCCTGTACGTCTCTTTCATCTGGCTGTTGATTTGTATCCTTTGTAGTTTCCTTTCTAATAAACAGTAAATGCAACCAGTGTTCACCAGACTTCACTGAGCTGATCGAGGACCAGGAACCCTGATTTATAGCCAGTCAGTCAGAAGCATAGATCACAACCTGGGGCTTGTGACTGGCGTCTGAAGTGGGAGGCAGTATTGTGGGACTGAGCTTTTAATCTGTGTGATCTGCTGCTGTCTCCAGGTAGATAGTGTCAGCACTGAGTAGAATCACAGAGCACTCAGTTGATTTCCACCGGAGAACTCATTGCTTGGTGTATGGGGAGAAATCTCCACATATCTGGTGTCAGAAGTATTTACTGGTGTGTGAGAGTAAGAAAAACACTTTGTTTTTTTTCTATGTCTATTAAGTTTCATAGAAAACTGACTCCTGCCACCACCTCCACCTTCCACAAAAAAACCCACCTACTTTCTCTGAGAAGAAGGGGAGGGGTTAATTTTTTGTTTGATTTACATAGCTTGAACAGAGTCATTATTCTTTTTCTGTTTTGTGAATGTGGACCTAAGTCATATTTATCTCATTCCATTCTGAATTTTTGGTGTCTCCTGAAGGAAAAGATCTGTTTGAAAATGAAAGGTCAGTGTGTATTGTGAAAATGGAAGAGGTTGCTTGCATTTTTGTTACTGTTCTTTCAACAGCTTTTGGAACTTGTGCCTTGTCAGTAGTGAAATAGATTCCTTTGCATTTTTTAAATTTATCAATTTACTTTTCTCACTTGTATCAGTAAATTATCCTTTTAAAATGTACTTTAGATTACTTTTCTGCTTTAAAAAAAGTAACCCTAGACTTCTTCTGTAAATAGAAATTTTAATAAAGAAAATTTCTCAGTCGTTCTTTATTAATTCCAAGAGGCTTTTATGTTCTAGTTAAGAAAGTGATTAGGACAGTTTTCCTGATTTGCTGGCTGTCAGGTTGAAGTGAAGCACAGCATCTTTTGTTAAAGCCTGTGTATCCCTGAAACTTCTGCAAATGTTGCTTCTCAGAGGGCTGTGAGAATAGGTTAGTTTCTCCACCTGTGTTCAAGGCCACCTCCTTCCTTTCTTCAGGGCAGACTTCTGAAGTCTGAGTTTGTGCTTTTTATCTTGGGTGCTTATAAATATTTAAATTCCATCATAAACACATGCCACTGGCTTGGATGCATTTGAGAAATGGCTCTAATGGAAGAATGTGGAAGAAATTTGGTTGTTTGAAGTTCCCTTTCCCACCATGGGAAACTTCAGACTTCTTGGCTGTGCTAAAAACTACTGATCAGCCTGTGATAGAGAGATGGATACTCCATTGCTTGACTTTCAGTTGACTCTTGTCAATTATGTTGAGAAGATGAGACAATCTCTGTAGCGAATTTTAAGTTCATGTGTTTATTGAGCATTTTAAGTGTCAACATTCACTCTCAGACATTGTCACATAAGTTGGTAACTACATGAAATGGCTTGGGATCTGGCAGTCTATATTAGTTTTGTATTATTGCCATAACAAAGTTCTAGAAATGTCATGGCTTTAAACAAATGTGTTATCTAACAGTTTTGTAGATCAGAAGTCTCACACAGGCTTTACAAGGCTAAAATCAAGATGCTGGCAGATGTATTCCTTTGTGGAGGCTTTTGGGGAAAAGCCATTTCCTTGATCATGTGTGTTATTGGCAGAATTCAAATCCTTGTGGTGTACTACTGAGGTCCCTGTTTTCTTTGCTGGTTGTCAATAGAAGGCTATCTCTGGCTTCTAAAGCCTGCTGCATTCCTTGGCTCATGGCCCCTTCCTTCGTCTTCAAGGACCAGCAAGGGTGAGTTGAGCCCTTCTGTTGTTGCATCTCACTTCCTGCAGCCTGGAAGGATAATCCAGTATAGTTTCTCCATATCAAGTTTGGTGACCTTAATTGCATTCACCCTTATTCATTTACATCATAGGTTTCAGGGATTAGGACATAGCATCTTTAGGGGAGCCATTATTCTCTCTGCCATAGTCTTGGTGTTCTTTAATGGACGGAGATGCACAGAGGCATTCCATTTTACTTAGAGTCCACTTCTGAGACTCTACCCCACTCTTTAAAAAGCCTTCCTTGTAATTTTAAAAAACATTTTAATCAAAGTAATCCATACACATGGTTTGAAGACACAAGTAGTATGGGTAGATTTATGATGAAAAACAGCATAACCTTGTGCCACCTCTCCTCTCCAGATTCTTGTCTCCTGAGAACTCTGAAAGTTATTTCTTCTGTTAATTATATCTATATTTCTAAATAATGAAATTAATACTATTTCCCTAATATTTTTTGAATTTCAGGCATTTATTCTGTTCTGTGGACAATGAGGATTTAGCTCTCTTGTACCATTTTCTACACTCTTGTGACTATAGTACCTATTACCTAGTAGCCTAAAACAAGAGCCAAGGAAGTTGTTCACAAGAATGTTTGGTTCTCTAAAGAAACTAAAGATATCTTACTATGCATTCCTGACTTGTTTTTCAGAAGCCCAGACCCCCACCAAACTCACAACCTGCCTCTATCTTTCTCCTTTCCCAATATAATCTTATACCACTATTTTTGTTAAATTAGTAGCTAGTATTTACATTACTATGAGTATATAAATGTTTCTCATAGTTGAGACACATAGTGTCTTATGAGTTTTGTGGTTGTTGTTGCTGAGACAGAATTCTGCTCAGTTGCCCAGGCTGGAGTGCAGTGGTGCGATCTTGGCTCACTGCAACCTCTGCCTTCTGGGTTCAAGCAATTTTCCTGCCTCTGTCTCCCAAGTAGCTGGGACTACAGGCATGTGCCATTATGCCTGGCTAATTTTTGTATGTGCGTGTGTGTGTGTGTTTAGTCGAGATGAGGTTTTACCATGTTGGCCAGGCTGGTCTCAAACTCCTGACCTCAAGTGGCCTGCCTGCCTCGGCCTCTCAAGGTGCTGGGATTACTGATGTGAGCCACCACACCTGGCCCTTATGAGTATTTTTTTCCCCTGATTTTAACAATTTGCCTCCCTTAATACACTACTTACTTTTCAGTGTTTGTTCTAGTAATTCAGACCTAAACTCTACTGGAGTTGTAAAACTGTGCGATACAATTTTTAAAAATCAAAAAATTTACAAATTATAGTTTACCTAAAGATAGCCCTCCTGGAGCCCTCCATTCTGATGTGGATTAATTCAATATAGACATTGCTGTTTGACTGTCTTCCTGAATTGTCCTTTTACTATCAACTTGGGACTATTTTCTAGAACCCTGTCTTTCTACTGGAAAAAGACACATGGGACATTATTTTGTGGAGATTTTGCATGCGTCTTTATCCTATTTTTACCTTTGATTGGTAATTGGCCAGATGCCAGTCCTCTTTACCTTCAGAGTTGTTGTTGTGTGCCTTATCTCGTTCTCATTCTTCATCTTTTGATTGTGGATTTTTTCCCTCTCTAGAAACTTTAAAAGTATTTTCGTATCTGGTGCTTGTTGAGTGTTCTTTGACTCATTTACTCATAAGTTTTAGGCCACAATGCATGGCTCATGTCTGTAATCTCAGCACTTTGTGGGGCCACAGCAGGAGGCTCCCTTGAAGTCAGAAGTTTGAGACCAGTCTGGCCAACATAAGAAGACCCCATCTCTATTAAAAAAATTCAAGCAGTTTGGAAGTTTTCTTATATTCATTCTTTGAATCTGTTGTTACTCTCTAGATAGACCATCCTAGTTTTCTGTTTCTTTTAGTTCTATAATTCTGTTTCATACTTCATCTATCCAATTGTCTGCATTCATACTTTCATTCTCTGAATGAAAGAGCATCCTGTTTTTATTTAATGATTGTAATGTCTTACCTGAGTAAATGTGATATAATTGGTTATATCTTTCTTCTGGTTCCTGGTTTCCTGTCCCATTGTTTCCCTTTTTTGCTTCACTTTGCCTCTGTTGTCATGTTTGAGGCAGTAAAATGTACAGGTTAGAAACATGGGCTCTGGATAAAAACTGAAAGACTGTGAAACTAACCATACTACTTTGTAGCTTGTTACCTTGAGCAAGTTACTTAATTTTTATGTACTTTACTTTCCTTACTGGAAAATGAGAATAGTAGTGGTACTTACTTCTAAAACTGGGATAAGTAGTAATTCAATTTATATGTATATATGAAAAATATTAATATATATAAAGAAGTTAATTTGCATAAAAATTAAAATGTGTTTAGAATGGTGCTTGACACAGAAAGACAGCACTAGCTGCCTATTGATATATCAGAATGTGGCACTGATAAGCTGACTGGGAGCTTTGTATGTGTAGGCAGAATTTGATGACTGGCAGCTTCTAGAGTGGAAACAGATAGGATGGCAAGCTGGCTTTTTCTTTGAAGGACCCCAAATATCAGCATCTACACATCTATTCTCATGGTCTGCTCAGTTCTCCAGAGGAATTCTACACATCTCTGCCTGTGGGGTTTAAACCTGATTGTCTTTGTTCTAGGAGCCCAGTAGGCGAGGGAATGGGAATCTCATATTTGGCATGTGAATGTTCAGTTAATTGTCTGGTTTCAGGCATAGAATATTGCTTTTGTTCTCAGCTGTGGATGGTGTTACAAAATCTATAGCTTCCATGTTCAAAATCTCTCGAAAGCTGGGGCAGGGGCAGTCACCTACTTACACATGTTGAGCCAACACTCCTATTTTCTGTGTTACTCTGCACACCCACCTTCCTCAGGGTACTCCAGTCCTGGGTTTCACATGTTTGAACTGGTTTCTTTCTCACTGACCTCCCTCGACCCACAGTTTCAGTTTTTTCCCATCTTCTAAGTTGATTACCACTTATCCACTGTATTTTCAGCCTATAAAATGTTGTTACTAT
>NW_016107664.1:1684323-1731348 GCF_001604975.1 Cebus imitator
TTCTACTACTGCAAAAACTGGCCATGAGGAGAAAAAAAAGGAAAAAAAAAGAAAACAAAAAAATTCTTTACTGTCATTTTAGTGAGAATTATGAGGGAAGAATAATAAACACTGTGTTCAACCTATCATGTCTAATTGTCACTCTAAGCAAGGGCTGTCTCCACTGGCAGAAGGGAGCAGGGAGGAAGCAGACATTTAAGCAGACATTCTTCTTTTGAGTTTTGTCTCCTCTTTTCTTTGACACTGGTAGACTCTGTTGATGTCGTGGTTGTGATTTCTTGAGGTGACTTTCAATTTTACTCTAGCTCCCTCTCAGAGAATGGCAGATTATTTTTTAGCTGCATCAGTAGTTGATGGTCTAGTCCCTTCTACCTTTTACTGGTGGGCATTTGGTGGCTCCACAGCTCCTACATCCCCTCTAACTTCTGCATTCCTTTTTTTTTGAGACAGAGTCTCACTCAGTTGCCAGGGCTGGAGTACATTGGTGTGATCTAGGCTCACTGCAACCTCTGCCTCCCGGGTTCAAGCGATTCTCCTGCCTCAACCTCCCAAGTAGTTGGGATTATAGGCATCCACCAATATGCTCAGCTAATTTTTTTGTATTTTTAGTAGAGAAGGGATTTCACCATGTTGGCCAGGCTGGTCTTGAACTCCTGACCTCGTTATTCGCTTGTCTTGGACTGAGTTCTTTCTACTCTCAAAGTTTCATAGAGAATTGGAATGGGAATACCCACAATTTTTCTTCCCACAAACACTATACTATTATAGCCCCTTCATGTCCTATTGGCATGGGCTGATCCAACAGATCTCAGTTCCTCCTAGATGAGAAGCAAGCACTAGCCTCTATTTTTAATTTGTGCCACCTACACCCATACATGCTTCAGAAGACTTATGGCAAGCTTCTTAGGAACTCCTTCATCAGCTTCTCTAAAGGCTTTCAGGTTCTAGCAGTGAGCAAGCTTGAAGCAGAGAGGCGGTGGCTATACTTGGAAATGATGGAGATAATTTATTTTTGTCCACTTCTTTTGTGTGTATTTGGAATTATGGGGTCCCCCAATTTTTTTAGCCATCAGTATATTTACCATGCAAGCAGTTTGATAATTTGGAACTATTCATCCTTCAACAGTTTTTATTGAACACTCAAGATGTTAAGGCTTAATTTGGAAACTGTTACAAAAATGTATAATCTCAATAGTATTCCTAATGCAGTAGTCAGTAAATATGAGTCCTTTCATAAGCAAAGAGCTTGGGACTCCCATGGCACAATGAGTCTTGGCCCAACAGGCTGAACTTTCTTCCACGTGTCAGTGTTGCAATTGATGCCATTAAGAGACCCAGACTTTCTCTGTTACACCGATTCCTGGATCAGCAGGGTCAGAAAAGTGTCTCTCTGTTACCAGAGATTTAAAGTGAGATGTTTCATAATGGGAATTTTGCTTTTGAGTTCACATTTGCCCCAAGAACTTACAATCCAAGTCTTATTCCCAGTCACTGGAATAGTTGCTATGGCACTTCTATTTGTCTTGAAATTATATTTGTCCCTATGATACCATGTAACAGTAAAAAATTAAAAACAACTCCCAAAGCCTCTAAGCAGTTGTATCTGAATTACAGGTTGTCATCAGACCACTAATATATATTATATATATAAATATATATGTAAAATATATAACATATAATATATAATATATATATGATATATAAAAAATATATAATATATATGATATACATGATATATATATTATATTTTATATATTATATATGATATATTTTATATATTATATTAATATATATTTTAATATATTATATATTATAAAATATATATTAAATATATAATATATAATATATGTATAATATATATTATAAATTATATATATATAATTTAAAAGAAGATAAGTTACAAAATTTCTAACACACATTGGTCACTATTATATTAAAGGAAATATGAAAAATAAAAAAATTTCCAAGGAAATACACTCAAGTCTTAACACTAATGGTGTTTGGGAATGAGATTGTGGTGTAAAAGTTAGGGCTAACTTTCCCCTTTAAAAATTTTTTTTTCCATGTTACAAATTTCCTGTACTGAAATTATATTCTTGAGTTAGAAAAAATAATTTACACAGTCACAAGATAGAAATTACTAAATTAAATTAAAAGTAGCATATTTGTAGGTAAAATTAAATATTCAACTTCTCTGTTCATATTTTTAAAAAATCTTTGGAGAGAGTAAACATTCTAAATCTTTACCACATCACACTACTGAATTCTGAAAAGAAATGGATTTATGTAAAGGCTAACTTAAAGGACTGTGGAGTGGAGCAAATATGGTAGTTTTTACATTGACTATTGCTGGTATAGTTTATCAAGGAAGGGAGGAAAGGAAGAGACTGACTTTTCTGAGGCAAAGACCCAACTTTAAGTTTCTTTAAAAGCTTCTTGTAGGTTAAGACATGTTCAGAAAGCTGCAAACCAATACGTGTTCCAATTCTCATTGCCCTTCATTTTTGCCTGTGTGTTTACTCACTTTTAGCCTGTCAAGTAATAGAAAAAGTAGCCTTGGGTGGAGCAGACGTCATTGTTCTAGAGAAGGTTTAGGTGTCCAGTGGATAGCAAGCAATGAGTCCTCAAGTTCTGGGGAAAATAAAAATATCACAAAGGCAATCTTTTTTTATTTTTTTATGTCTGAATTTTTTAAGAAAATCATAGATTTCCAAGCAAAGCAAAAAGACCATAGTTTGTTTAGAATGTCACTTTCAGAGGAAAAGAGGATTATCATGAGTAATTTTCCAATGAGAATAGTTAGCAACTTTAATGGAACATAATCCTCTCAGATTTCAGAGGCTTTCTACTGCTGATCTTCCATAAGGGCAAAATTCTTTCCTGACTTGTACTTCCTTCACTTTGTATGAAGGGCATCATATAGCCAATGCGGAGAATCTTCTGGTGAAATCCTGGTGCAAATGAGACGAAACCATGGCAAGAGGCCCGTTTTTTTCAGACCAAGTCTGTTTGCTCCAGCTCAAATTCTTGTAGCAGCCAAACTGGCTGGGCAGTTTCACTTAATTGAGTGGAAGGGGGTGGGGTGGATGGGTCAAAGGGTTGGGGGATTGGGGGGAAGGATATTGAGTGAGTCATAAGGATTAGCTGTGCATATTATTTTACTCAGGGTACTCTCTTCCTTAATTCCTATGACTTACCCCTATGGATTTTCCACATTAAAGCAATAAGTAGCCACTGTAAATTATCACTTAATAGGATCAGTTCCCCATGTCAGAAACCTAAAGCACTTCCACACAATGGGAAATGAATATTTGGCTTTTGCTTTCTGAGAATCTATGCATATGGCCACCATACTATAAAGGATTTCAAATTCATATTTAGATAAATGGATTTGTCCTCTTTGCATTTGTAATAGTAACATAGAGGAGTCTTCATAGTTGAGCCCTTATTGTTGAGTCCAAAAAGGATGCCGAAATCATGTGGAGCTTGGGATACGGGCCAAGATGGTAAACAGAATGGTTACAATTTGATTATCTGAAACTGTTGCCTTAAAGCTGTTGTATTTACAATATCATTACATGTATGAACAAGAATATTTTTGTGACATGAGTAAGCTTCTGCTCACAAAACAGTTTACAAAATGTTTTAGAACCTTAAGTAGACTTTCTAGTTACCTTTAGATGTACTCTATAAATCAAGTATTATATTTCTTAAGCACTTACTTCTTCCCCATGCCTAATTAGGTTAATTATTGCCCAATATGTTAATTATATTAATAGGTATATTATACCTAATATGTTAATTATTTAAAAACTACCTTCTCAGAAGTCTTGCTGTAAGTCTTATTAATGGAATAGCAAGACATAGAGAGATCAATTCATCCATATATATATATTTTTTTGAGATAAGGTCTCACTCTGTCACTCAGGCCACTGCACTTTCTTGATCTCAGCCCACTGCAACCTGTAACCTCCTTGGCTCAGATGATCTTCCCACCTCAGCCTCCTAAGTAGCTGGAACTACAGGTGCGTGCCAAGATGCCTGACTAATTTTTGTATTTTTTGTAGAAATGGGGTTTCACCATGTTGCTCAGACTGTTCTCTAGTTCCTGGGCTCAAGCAATCCACCCTCCTCAGTCTCCCAAAGTGCTGAGATTATAGTAAGAAGCCACCATAGCTGCCCATCCATATAAACATTTGAGTCAAAATCTTAGGGGGACCTAAAGATTGTAACTGGAAGTCACTGACAGGCACTCTCAAGGTCTGTTTCTTCTCCAGAGGAAAAGGCAAGAGCCCATCCAGACCAAGTATACTTGGGTCTTTTGCATTTGAGTCTCTGATATTTGCTCTGGAAGCGAAAAGGAAGACTTAGGAAAAACTGATACTGGGTCTTCCTACTCTTGGAGAGCTAAGGATCTCAAAGAATGAAGACAGATTCTGTAGAAACAGGAAACAAATGGAGCTGTATGAAATCCTGAAGTGACCTGGCCCTCTACTTGAAGAGGCAAGAAATGGTTTTTGGGCTCAAGATCAATCAGTGTTTTCTTATATGAACCTAAAAGTGTGTATGTAAGGGACTATGGTAGACTCCTGAAAAATACTTGATTAATTTATGCAAGAAACTTTTTTCTTTTTTTTTTTTTTTTTGCCTTTAGTACTGACGTAAGACAGAACTTTTTCTCCTCACAGCTGGAGCACACCCAGAAACCAGGTATCTTATTGTTCATACGCTATCATAGCCATTGGGGTTTAAAAAGAATTGAAATCAGCATGATCAATAATTCTCCCCAGAAGTCAGGCCTAGCTTTCTGGTAAGTGTAGAATCAGATATAAATTGTTGGTATATATTAGAGATATGCTAGATATATCAAAAATTTAATGGAGCCAAACCAAGACAGCCTGCTATATCCACTCAGTGATGGCAGCCAGAGATTATTAAAGTTTTGGCCTAAGAATCCTGTTTTATCTTCATGCTAGAATCTTTCTTGACATCAGATTTATAGTATTCAAGTCACATGGATGTCTTTCTTTCTTAGAGTCTGCTTGGATGAACGCTCTTAAAACTTGTCGTTAGAATTCTTTTTTATCTAAACTTTCAACAACTGCCTTCCTATCTTCTAGGGAGAGGAAATGGTATGGAGTTTGAGGAAGGAGGATTATAAAGAGAAGAAAATGTGGGCAGATTTCAAGAGACACAAAAATTTGTTAAGTGCTCACCATGTAGCAAAAATATTTATATCCCTTTCTCTTTGGATTCTTAATAATAAAATGGTCTATTTCATAGATAAAGAAACAGAGGTTCATAGAGGTCTTGCCATAGGAGGTGATAAAGCCAGAATTTGAACCTTGATGCCTCTAATACCAAAAATTATGCTTTTTCGCTGTACCACCTCTGCCTCAACTATCCTAGTCACTCATTAATGATATCTCAGTAAACCCTATTCAGTGTCTGTTATGTCTCAAGACTACGCAAGATGCTGAGCAGAGAAAGGGTATGATCTATTGCCATAAGTGGTATAGTAGTGGTACTTAGAAGGGATCGTGAACGACTGAGGGGTGCAGACAAGGTAGCAATTCTGTTTTGCAGGGAACACAGATATTCAGTTCTATGAAAACTACAGTGAAGGTTGGACATTTAAGTCTTCCCCTGAGAGTAAGGGTATGACTTTGCCAGGCTAAGGGGACAAAAGATTGGGGGATAGAATAGGGAAATGAAGAAGGTACTTCAGGTTTAGGAAGTAAGAACAACAAAAGCAAAATTTGAAAGCTTGACAGTCCTGATTTTTTGGAGTCTTGTGGTACAGCCAGTGAAGATGGAAAGGGTCTCATACTGTGTACTAAGAAAATGGGAGCCTTCTGAAAGGCGAAACTGGATGAGAAAATTAGAGCTGTAAAATGCAATGATGGAGTTGAATATACTACTGCAGCACACACTTTCACTAACCCAAGAACAGTTCATAGAGCCTGGCTTCCTGGGACATAGGGATACTTGTACTGGAGAGAAGATTCCAGAAGAAAAATATATACAGAAAGAGTTCAGGCACCAACAGTAAACTTCATTAAAAAACTCAGAAAGAACCTGCTAGGCCTCTTTTCCTTCATCTAGAAGCCACCTGAAATGGGCTCACAGTCTCATTCTGCCAATGAGACACACATTCTTGAGAATTGGTTGAGTAAGGGGAAGAAGAATGCTTTGAGATATTCATGCTTTGTGCTAAGTGTCAGGAAGGTGACTTGTTTAAACTAAGGGAAGAAGGGTTTTGATTGAGCTAGCAGGCATCATCTTTGAAATCATATTTCTTCATCTCTACTATAAGGGCTTTGGAGATTTGGAGAGAGGAAAGGAGTTGTGAATGTCTCCTGGAGGGTAGTTAGGAACTAATCCTCCTCCTTCTTTTTTCTTCTTTCTTCTTCTTCTTCCTCCTCCTCCTCCCCCTCCCCCTCCCCCTCCCCCTCATCCTTCTTCTTCTTTTCTTCTTCTTCTTCTTTTCTTCTTCTTCTTCTTCTTTTCTTCTTTCTTTCTTCTTCTTCTTTTCTTCTTCTTTCTTTCTTCTTCTTTCTTCTTTTCTTCTTCTTTCTTTCTTCTTCTTTTCTTCTTCTTCTTTCTTCTTCTTCTTTCTTCTTCCTTCTTCTTTCCTCCTCCTCCTCCTCCTCTTCGTCCTTCTTCTTCATCCTTCTTCTTCTTCCTTCTTCTTCCTTCTTCTTATTTCTTCCTTCTTCTTCCTTCTTCCTTCCTTCCTTCCTTCCTTCCTTCCTTTCTTTCTTTCTTTCTTTCTTTCTTTCTTTCTTTCTTTCTTTCTTTCTTTCTTTCTTTCTTCCCTCCTCCTCCTCCTTTTTCTTCTTCTTCCTTCCTTTTCTCCTTCTCCTTCTTTCTTCTTTCTTTCTTCTTCCTCCTCCTTCCTCCTTCCTCTTTCTTTCTTTCTTTCTTTCTTTCTTTCTTTCTTTCTTTCTTTCTTCTTTCTTTCTCATCTTCTTTTCTTCTTTCTTCTTCTTCTTTCTTCTTCTTACTCCGACTCCTCCTCCTCCTCCTCCTCCTCCTCCTCCTTCTTCTTCTTCTTCTTCTTCTTCCTTTCTTTCTTCTTCTTTTCTCCTTTCTTCTTCCTTTCTCCTTTCTTCTTTCTTCTCCTTCTCCTTCTCCTCCTTCTTTCTTCTTTCTTCTTTCTTCTTTCTTCTTTCTCCTTCTCCTTCTTCTTCTTCTTCTTTCTTCTTCTTCGAGATGGAGTTTTGCTGTAGTTGCTCAGGCTGGAGTGCAATGGTATGATCTTGGCTCACCACAACCTCTGCCTCCCAGGTTCAAGCAATTCTCCTGCCTCAGCCTGCCGAGTAGCTGGGATTACAGGCATGTGACACCACGCCCAGCTAATTTTGCATATTTAGTGTAGCCAAGCTTTCTCCATGTTGGTCAGGCTGGTCTCGAACCCCTGATATCAGGTGATCCACCCACCTTGTCCTCCCAAAGTGCTGGGATTACAGGTGTGAAGCACCATGCTCAGCAGAAGCTACTTCTTAAACTAAGAATGTTCCTTATCTCTGCCCTAGTTGCCATTGTTTCCTATGGTACAGTAGACCAAACCTTCTTGTCACAGTCATTTCTCCAAATACAATATTTTGTGAGTGATTATGAGCTTGGGCTTTAACTTGTGACAGAAGTTTTTCAAGTACTGGCTCCACTACTTATGAGCTGTGTGAACGTAGACAAGTTAATTGACCTAGCAAATTTTCACTTTTCTTATTTGTGAGGTGGGAATGATAGATGGTACTTAATGCACAGGGGCTAGGCACAGATGAGTTGGGACATGGAATTGATAGCACACTTTCAGGCGCTATTCCAAATGCTTTAAGATGTGCATTCATGCCTTGAATTTTTAAAACCACATAAGGTAGTGCCATCATTATCCCCATTTAACAGATGAAGAAGCTGAGGGCCAGAGAGGTTAAGTAAGTTTCCTAAAGTTACATGACTAGTTTCAGAGCTGGGACTTGAACCCAGGCTTTTGGGCTTCAGAGATAACACTCTTTGGCTACTGTGTTATATTGCCTCTGAAGGAGCATGAAACACCTGGACACATTTACTATCAAGTATAATCGTGAAATACAGATCACCCAGTCGAGAAAGCCTGGTTTTTTATTTCAGCCTGATGTTCAGTGTATTCCTCAGTATTAGAAATTTGGAAACTCATCTTACCTTATTGGTGCATTAGCTGATATTTTTTTCTTTACTAATCCAGTTACATGAACATCATTAAAATATTTGCTATTTCCAGGACCTGGGAAAGTTTTAAGGAAAGACACTTCTGTCAATCACCAATTTAAAACAATTTCATTTCAGCCTCACAAAACACTGTCTTGTCCTCACAAAAATATTGTCCTGCTGTGTTCTCACCATTCTTTTTGAAAATATTCCCACAGCTCAAACAAATTAAAGATGTCAGGATCCATTGCATAGCCAATGTGTATCTAGATATTTCTTGGAATGCATTTTCACTTAAGTTCAATTTTATTCTGGTTTTATTATATATTGTCCTTACAAGGGATCTCCAGATGTTGTAGAACTTGAAGTCTTGATTTTAACTGGCTTCCATTTTCATTTTCCATTTTGAAAGCTTCTGTCAAAGGCCTCAAGTATGAATGAGGAAGATTGCCTTTAGTCCTAAGCCCACCAACTTTTTTCCATCCTGCAAAAAGCTGACATGGAGAAAGTTCAAGGATGTCAGGTCTGCCCTAACATATCTGTGATGGTTTGCAAAGCATGTGAGCAGGCTCTTGGCAAAACCCTGAGGAGAGAAACTTCAGCTATAGCTCTGGGCGGCCATCCGTCTCTTGAACTTGGCACTTAATGAATTGGCCCTTAGCTTATTTGCATCTCAGAATCAGCTTGGAATCAGCTTCATTCTCAATGTCGGACTTTTCAGTTTTGTCTCTAGTATTTCCTTTGCAGTAGAAATTTTAATAACATTCATAAATAATGTTTTCCACATACTGTCATCTATCTCTTTTCCACCTAACTTATCCCAGATTTTCTGGGGATTGTCTGAAAATGATTCATGTTGTTGGTGAACAATTTCTACATTGTTCTTGGTGGTTGCTAAATAGAGCCTTGCCCTTGGTTAAGTCAGTGAGAAAGATACAAATTTGTCTTCTTTCCAACAGTTTGCTTCTGTTAAACAAACTGAAGAAGATAGAAAATAATTCTTGCCATCAGTGGTCAGAAACCTCTTTTAAAAAGATATCATGTCTAGGAAATGGCTCGGAACTTTCTTTCTTTTCTTCTTCTTCTTTTTTTTTTAAATAAAGACAGGGTTTCACCATGTTGGTCAGGCTGGTCTTGAACTCCCGACTTCAGGTGATCCACCCGCCTTGGCCTCCAAAGTGCTTGGATTACAGGCGTGAGCCACTACGGAGCTTGCTGAGATGAAATGACTACCTTTCCTCTAGAAGTACTGAAAGAATTTGTACCAAGTGGCTAGAGATGTTTTGGAGGATTGGATAGACTAGTATCTCTGGGTCAGCTGCTCAGTTGTAGTCACTTTGCTTGAAAAGCAGACACATTGGTGCTGACTATCCCCTTTGTTTTATGATGCGAATCGTGTTTTTAGGATGAATGCTTATGGGGAATTGTTGAGGGGCATTACAATTGCCATCTGCACCAAAATAGCTCAGATACTGAGCCTTAAGATGCTTTAAACTTTCACCATTTTATTTATTTATTTCATTAGTATTAGTTGCCTAAACCCTTATTTTTATTTTTATTTTATTTTTTGAGACAGGATCTTACTCTGTTGTCCATGCTGGAGTGCAGTGATGTGATCATGGCTCACTGCAGCCTTGACTCCCTGGACTCAAGCGATCCACCCACCTCAGCCTCCCGCGTAGCTGGGACCACAGGTGCGTGCCATCACGTCTGGCCAATTTTTGTATTTTTTGTAGAGATGAAATTTTGCCACATTGCCCAGGCTGGTCTGAAACTCATGGGCTCAAGTGATCTGACTGCCTCGGCCTCCCAAAGTGTGCTGGGATTACAGGCATGAGTCTGCGCTCAGTCTAAACCCTTATTAAAATACAAACATATTTCTTGGAGAATTTAATATTCAATCCTTAGAAATATATTGCAATTTTAATGTGGGTTCTTTTTCAGGGTGTGATAATGTGGTAATGACCACAACTATTATAGCAAATATTATTGAGAGCCACAAGGGCTTTTTTTGAATAGGTGCAATTATTAGCATTCCATTAAGACAGAATTTTTTAGCCTCAGTAATATTGACATTTTAGGTTAAGGATAATTGTTATAGGGGCTGTCTTGTGCACTATAGGATGTTTATCAGTATCCCTGTCCTCTACCCACTAGATGCCAGTAGTAACCCCTTCACTTCAATTTGTGACAATCAGAATGTCTCCAGACTTATCAAATCTCCCTGGGGGAGGGAACTGCATGCATTTAAGAACCACTGTGTTAAGGAGATGATAAAACTGAGATCTGAAGAGATTGAGTAGCTTTTCTAAGGTCCTAAATGACAGAGCTAGTTCTACAAGGCTTTTCTGACTAGAAAATGCTTGTCTACTTCCTACTGTATAATACCAACCCATTCAACAATTCTTTTCCCGTTTCTGTCTAGTAGCATACTAGTGGACATTTGCCATGTATACAGGCACACCTGTATACATGGCAGATGTCTGCACTCATGTCCAGCAACTATCTATTAATATTTCACAGCACTCTTATTTTTTTGAGACAGAGTCTTGCTCTGTCTCCCAGGTTGGAGTGCAGTGGTATGAGCAATCTCAGCTCATAATTGGCCAGACGTGATGGCACTCACCTGTGGTCCCAGCTACGCGGGAGGCTGAGGTGGGTGGATTGCTTGAGTCCAGGGAGTCAAGGCTGCGGTGAGCCATGATCACACCACTGCACGCCAGCATGGACAACAGAGTAAGATCCTGTCTCAAAAAATAAAATAAAAATAAAAATAAGGGTTTAGGCAACTAATCTGCAACCTCTGCCTCCCAGGTTCGAGCAATTCTCCTGCTTCAGCCTCCTGAGTAGCTGGGATTACAGGCATGTGCCACTATGCCCGGCTAATTTTTGTATTTTAGTAGAGATGGGCTTTCACCACGTTGGTCAGGCTGGTCTCAAACTCCTGACTTCGTGATCCACCCGCTTTGGCCTCCCAAGGTCCTGGGATTACAGGCTTCAAAGCACTCTTAAACTGATTTTACATTAATCCTCAGTCACCCATCAGTCACGAATTGTAGAAAAGGAAACTGATACCTATTTCTTTATCCTACTCATTTCTGAGCCAGGATACATTTGAATGGGGGTCTGCGGTCAGAGACTTGACATAAAAGTTCAGATTAGGAGACCCCACTGCAAGCAAACTTTCGTTTCTTAATGGAGCTGTGTAGCCTGCACCTCCAATCATCCCTACCCAGGCCTTATCTTATGTTTGGGATGAACAGAATATGCCAGTCTCCAAGGGATAAATAAATAATATGAAAAAGCTCCAAAATGCTTCTCACCCCTGTGCTGTTATGAAATGGAAATGACACCCAAAGCTAAAACTAGCCAAGTATATATCTTTGTTTCCTGCTTATCCTGTAGTCACTATCAAAACCTCCAAACTCCAAGTTTCAGCCTCTTCCAGACATTTCAATTTGCTATCATGCATGCTGTGCTTGATATGTGCTCAAGATTTTTTGAAAACAGAGAGGAAGACATTTTGACCCAGCCTAGTAGAGTCAGTCAAGACTTTCCAGTCTTGAAGGATGAGTAAGATGCTCAGATGGGCACTGCAGGCAAAGTACAGCGTGAGCAAGTCCTGGAGATGGAGGAGAGATTTCCAGTCAAGATTCAGTCATGAGCTGGAAGACCCAGCCACTAGGAATGTGTGAGAATGTTAGTAGATTTTAATTCTGTGTCTCTTTCTCTCCTGACTGTTGACATCAATTCCTTCATGCTCAGTGACATTTTCTTCATTACTTCATAAATACACGAATATTTATTACTGAGAGGAAAATGCACTACAGTTTACAATAACTGCAGCTGGGAAAAATGATAATTAACATGAGAGATTTCCAGGACTCAGGAGAGTAGGCAAACCAGGGTCTGTGGAATATGAAAACAACTGTCATCCAGAAACAACCAAAATGGTAAAGACCTGTCAAAAGACATTGTGTTGGTGGAAAATAACAAAGGGAAGTTTTAGATTATAGTGTATAATTAGTGTGTAATTAACATTTGCATAAATATTCACTCCGTGGTACTTTGTGCATAGTACAGTAGTAGCAGATACCAACACCCTACAAACACACACACATACACATAAACATATGCACACACACACAGCCAAAAGGTTAAAAAAATGTATATTCATATACTTATTCAAAATCTTACTCAAAACTCCACTTCCTAGTTAAATCTTACCCATTTTGCCTGCAAAAGTACTTGGCATTTTATTCCGACCTCTATGACTCTTTTCTATTTATAAGTCTATTATTTTTTTAGACTCTAGACTCTTGGCTTACCTGGTTTATTGCTTCCACAGTGCTCAGTGAAATGCAGGTATGTAGTAGATACTCAACAGTTGATGGCTGAGCCGGGCATGGTGGCTTATGCCTGTAATCCCAGCACTTTGGGAGGCCGAGGTGAGTGGATCACTTGAGGTCAGGAGTTCAAGACCAGCCTAGCCAACATGGTGAAACCCTGTCTGTGAAAAAAAAAAAAAAAAAAAAAAATTACCATATTAGCCAGGCATTGTGGCAGGAGCCTCTAATTCCAGCTACTCAGGAGGCTGAGGCAGGAGAATTGCTTGAACCTGGGAGGCAGAGGTTGCAGTGACCTAAATGACGCCACTGCACTCTAGCCTGGGTGACAGAACATGACTCTGTCTCAAAAAAATTGATGGCTGAATGAATAAAAATGGTCAAAATGAGAATTGTTTGGTTCCGTTTCATTTAACTACCTGATAACATGCCCTAAACAGGCAGTGTGTTAGCTACTGGAGAACAGAAATATCTCAAGGATTTGTGGCCTTACCTTCACTGTGGTCTGAGATGATGATTTGTACTACAGCTTATTGCTCAATCATTCAGCTAGTCAGATAGCCAACAAGCCTTTTCCCTCAGTGCTCACAAAGTGCCAACCATGTGCAGGACCTCTCAGAATATGCAGCAAAGAAGTTAACAGACATTTCAATTTGCTATCATGCATGCTGTGCTTGATATGTGCTCAAGATTTTTTGAAAACAGAGAGGAAGACATTTTGACCCAGCTTAGTAGAGTCAGTCAAGACTTTCCAGTCAAGATTCAGTCATGAGCTGAATCTTGAAGGATGAGTAAGATGCTCAGATGGGCACTGCAGGCAAAGTACAGCGTGAGCAAGTCCTGGAGATGGAGGAGAGATGATGAGATGGCAGCCTGTGGATGGCAGGCATGGCCGGGTGACAGCAATGTGAAGGCCTTTGGAGAGGTAAAGGTGGTATCTATGTAATCTGCATAATGCAAGTGAATATCTCAGGTGGCCTCAATCCAGTCTCTTAGAGGGGTTAGGGAGGGTGAGACCAGAGGAGGTAGGCAGGGCCAGACTTAGTGGCTCAAAGTGTAACCCCAAAAGAAGGAGGCTGGTAGGGACAGGGGGCTCACCCCCGACTTGCAGGACTCTTTAAGGGTGGAATGCAGAATTCCCACCCTGTGTAACTGGAGTGCAGGCTCAGGGCAGAGAGCAAGTTCAGGATGCTGTCTCCATTAGGGTTAGACCTCCTCTTGCGGTCAGCATCCAAGAGGAAGAAGCAACCACACCCTGTCATTTGTTGTGGAAACTACATAGATGCCTCGAGTTACACATATCAGTCTATCAACACAGTCTGTTGAAATAGTTTACTCTTTTTCTTTTGGTCATTTACTCTGACTTCAAAGTCAACTTTGTCTAGTTGGTTGCTAAGATTGGGTTAGCATCCAGTTAAGGTTGAAGCATTATATTTTACTATCCACATAATTCGTGAGTTAAAAATGCTTCCAACAGTTTATGACTCATACTTTTCAACTCATAGATGAGAAGCGAGGTGGGTGACTGTGGATGCCTGTGATTTTGGTATAGGCTCAAGGGCCAACGAGCTCTAAATGTGATTTCTGGCCTGCTGAAAAGGCCCTGACATTCCCAAATCATTCCAAGACTTTCAGGCGATGCCAGAAGTTAGAGCCACATCCATTTAGATTCAAGTTTATTACCTACCATGATGAGTAACATTTTAAGCTTCTATCAATCACACCGTCTTTTATGTGTTTGAAAGATCTGGGAGTAGGTTTTGATAGGTGGGAGTCAGGGTTGAGAACAAGAGGTTACAGGGTGGGGGAGGCACAGAATTCACCTGGTTTGCGATTTCATAGCAGATTAATGCAGTTTGGTTCAATGTGCCAAATATTTATAGAACACATACTGCATTCAAGATATGGTAACATGTCCTCAGGCTATCAAAGATAGGGCTCCTGTGCTCCTTGCCCTCAGTGAGGTTTCTAGCCTTTGGAAACACTAAGAAATATATCAATAACTGGGTTGCAGCTCACAGTATGATGAAACAAGCTGCTAAGGTATGTGGAGATGGAGAGCTAGGTTTGTGTGTACAGATGGGACCGGGTGGGGATGTGAGAAGAAAGGGAGCTCAGGACGCATGGCAGTGGACACTGAGTGAGAAGGCTGCCAAGTTACACAGACACACCCTAGAGTTGGCTTGCTCATTTGTAAACTAGGGGTGACAAGTCTCCCTGTGTTCTGCAGAGGCATGCTGTAAAGGTCGAATGAATTGCATAATGTTAATGAATTTGAAATATATAAGGTGTGTTTAAATGCTGTTAAAGTCACTCACAGTGGCTCATGCCTATAATTCCAGCACTTTGCGAGACTGAGGTGGGTGGATTGCTTGAGGCCAGGAGTTCAAGACCAGCCTGGCCAACATGGCAAAACCTCATTTCTACTAAATATACAAAAATGAGCTGGGTCTGGTGATGCACATCTGTAATCCCAGTTACTGGGGAAGATAAGGCACAAGGATTGCTTAGATCCGGGAGCTGGAGGCTGCAGCGATCTGAGATTATGCTACTGCACTCCAGCCTGGGCGAGAAAGCGAGACTCCATATAAAAAAAAATAAGTTAAAAAATAAACAAATGCCATTAATTATTTGATTGTTGGCAGCATCAGAATCAGAACCCAGGCTATTAGGTTTAACACTTAAACTCTGTGAGCCTTTCTGAAACTTTTTTCTCCTTTTCAGGGGTATTTGCTTATTGGAGAAATCTTTTGGTTGCTGTAGGCAGCTGCATGTGTCTCTTGATTTATAGAGGAGGGTGGAACAAGGACAAGGAGGAAGAAGATGACATTGATAAGTGTGGGTGGAGAATTCTAAATTTCATGAGTCAAATACAATTTCTGGGACTCTTAAGATGCTTGGAACCTCTTTGAAAAACTGCCTTATACCCTGTGTTTTAAATTGCACAATGTAGCATACATTAGCTGAGTGGGCCTGCTCTTACAGCTGCAGTCCCATCTTAGGACTGGAGATTCCTCAAGTGTTCAGGAGAACTTAGCTTTTCCCTAAGACATGGGTCTGTTCAGGCCTTGCTTGAGTGAAATCTTACATTGTAACATTTAAGTGATCATGAAATGAGAAATCTAAACATTGAATTTATTAATGGAACCTATAGTGAGAAACCTCCCCAATAGACTATTGTTTGAATTACTTAGAAAGCAGAAATAGGCCAACAATGCTGTCTGAGTATTTTGAACAATATTTCATTTGCTCTGCTTCCAAATCAATTATTTGTATTTTTGTTGTGACTGAAAATTGACCAATGTCAGAGGAAATGCTCCAATGTCATGGTCAATTCTCCATTGACCATGTCAGTGCTTTTACATCTTAAGTATCAGCTGCTGTTCAATCTGTTCTTTTCCTAATTTCTTACAGCAGAATTCAGATGACAAGAAATGCTTTCTGATCAGGTAGTGTATTTTGTTAGAGGCCATTAGACGGTGTGTGGCGCAATAAGCAGCCACTGATTCTTGTTTCACTTCTTAAATGTATTATCTATTGTGGGAGTAAGAGGAGACTAGCTACGAGCCACAGTCACTCACTGAGGAGAAAAGAGCCACCGCAGAACCTAAACCAAACCTCACCTCTCTTCTAAGTAGCTTCCTGTAGCCAATACAGTCTGAAAATTATAAGCAAGGGTTGGGGTTGAGATGGGACCTTCTTCCCCCGACTCTTTGTTTTGATTGGTAGTGGTCCGGCTGAAACCCTGGCTCCTTTTATCATGCTTTCCTTTTATAGTTTCTTCAGGAAAGCCCCAGGCCTCTGAGGCTGGCTTCCTCCACCTTCAGAGATTTTAAATGTGAAGACAGGAAACGTTTGTTGGGCTTCGTCATTTTATGACACCGATGCCCACTCCCCCTCCCACACACTCTCATTTGATGCCTCCTGAAACATTCTGCCAACATTAAGCAACCATCTTTTAATGTGGCTTTGGCTGAACTTGTCCTCTAGGAAATGAGTGTGGCGGGGCACTCCTATCTCAGCCATGTCAGCCACTTCAGAGAGCTGAGCTCATCTGCCATTCCAGTGTTCAGAGGCCCTGTGGGCGTCAGCCTGGCTCCTACAGCACTGGGTGACCTGAGGGGCCAAAGCTACTTCTGCAGGGCCATCTGGCTTCTTCTAGGACCAGCCCTCTCCTTTCAGAGGGAGCTGCTAGGTGTCCCAACAAACGATGATAAACTGGGCATATGCATAGTATTTTCCAGGCGATCCCCTGGGAAATGACAGAGTTTATGTGGGAACTAGAGAAATACAGAGTAGTTAAAGGAATTATCCATCCACAGCCATTCAGGCTCTGATAGAAAGTGAATTCCAGATCTCCTTTCTACCAAACTTTGTCTAATTAGCTAGTGTGTTTTCACTGTTGAATCTCTAGAGCAGTTCTAAAATTGTAACATGCTCTGCCATCCCCATTTGCTAAGCTTCACTGGAAAGCTCTGTGAAGTAGGTATGTGGGGGTTTCCTCCTACTTTCAACTAAGGAAGCTGAGTTGGGGAAAAAGTTCTTATATGGCCTGGAGCCAGACAGTGAGTGAAGGAGAGATATGCTCTACAAATTTAGCCTCAGGTTAGGAGACCCTGGTGTGCCCCAAGGCCATGGTTCTGCCCCTTTGCTGTCACACATATGCCAAGGGAAAGCTGTAGAAATGCATAAGAAACTCACAGATTACTGTGCAATCCACCTGGGTTACATCATCACAGGATTCAACTCTCACTTAGTCATTAGCCTTTTCTGTAAGCCCTGCCAAAGATTAGCTTCCTAAAATAACCCTCAAAGTCACCAAAAACCTGAGCCTTCTGCCTGAGGCAGCGTGTTTGAAGGCAGCCAGACCTTCCTCAGATCATCTAAGTGGTGATAGAGAGATAGTTACCAATGTGCAGACTTCTTTTGCATCTCAGTTTGTACTGGATGGGAAGGCCAGGTGTTAAAACAAGTTTAGAAGAAATTTAAAATCTAGTTTCTAACCTCTCACTGTGTCTAGGTATTTCTCCTAATGTGAGAGAAACTTGGCACTATTTCAGATGAGGGAAATCATAGTGAAAAATACACATTTTCATGTGACTTTTCTGCAAGAAATATCAAAGTGAAGAAAACCAAGTTAAATCATTATTCATTACCTCTAAGAGCCGCAGATTACCTTCTCAGCTTCTTGGAGTATGGGCATCTGTCTGCATTTTCCTCCCTTGTGTGCTCAGCAATGATGTTTTGAGCATATGGTATTGGTACGTTAGATTTATGTGTATTTTAAAGGCATTGAGTCCACTTCACTTTAAGCTTCTCTGCTTTAGGGGTCAACCTACTGTAAGGCTACTTTCAGTTTCATAGTGCTCCGTGTTTTAGGGGTTGCAAGAACTGTGTAACAAGGTGTTCTTTTAATGTCCTGCAATCATCAGTGTGGGATTTCCAGCTCAATGAAAGATCACTGAGATGCATTTCCTGGGCTAGTTTCTTATCCCATGGGGCCCTCGCCTATAACCAGAGCTAAATATGGAATTCTTTTACAGCCCAAAGCTAGGTAACTCTCAAATCAGCCCACAAGGTGTGCAAGAATATTTTGGTTCATTTTTGTGTGACAGAGCTGTTGTACCAGACCTGCCTCACCATTGTTATTCCAAGGAAAAGCATCTAAGTGCTATCTACATGGACTGTTTTAATAGGAGAAATTTGCATTGTGTGTGTGTGTGTGCATTTCAGACTGTCCTCTTTATAGGTGGTGATCACTGGTCCTTGCCAGGGTCCAATTGACCATAGTTCTTTTGAACAAACTTTTCCTAGAGATCTCAGCGCAGGTGAAGCTCTGCATTGACCTGTAGCATCCCCTCAGAAAGTGTTTTTTGAATCCTTTGAGAAGGTCACCTTCTCTGACCATCTCACTGTATATTTACATACTCAGATTTCTTTGGAGACTGGAAGAATTGGAGGTACTATCTTTTAGAGCAGTTTTGCTGAAAAGTGATAAACTCCTTTCACAATGTGGAAAAAGAGATCCAGTAAAGCTTAATCACTTGCCCAAGTTCACAGTGAATAGTGATTTTAAGAGAATTCCATTCTTGGCAACAAGAGCTAGCAATAAATCAAATACATTTCCTGATACTGATACCCAGTATCAGGAACTGATACTCAGGTTTCTGTACTTACAATCCCAGATGGTCAAAGAAGGGCATATATACAAGACCTTCTCAAACAGAAACATGGGCTATCTCTGCCTTCTTCAGGCAGTGTTTCAAATTTGGGGGCCAAGGATTAGAAATTATAGACCACTGTGTTAATTGTTGCAAGTGGATACTAAATAATAACAACATGTGGTCCCTGTGTTCTATGAGCCTCCAGCCTATTTGAGGAGAAAGAGCTCTAAAGCCACTAAAGGTGTGCCAAAAGCAATGTGTACTTACGCCTAGCATGGTCTAACTATAGGAGCAGCAGACCAGAGGAGACTTAGACGGTGAGTCCTCCTTTCTGGAACGCTGACAAGAATCAAGAAGAGAAAAGTGAAACCTGTCCTGACAACAAGGTGGCCCCTTGGAAAAAAGTGGAGCTCCAGAGATTCTTATTGGGAATCTCTTAGTTGAGATGATGCCCATAATGTGGGAGTTTCCCATCACTCTGGAAACTTCCAGCCTTGGCTTTTAATCAGAAAACTTGGCTTTGAGAATAGGGACTACTTCTTGCGGCTGTGTGATCTCAGGAAAGTCACTGACTTTTCTGAGGTCGCTTCTCTTCATCCATAAGTGGAGATATCTATGGACAGGAGTTTGTGAAGATTATCAGCGGTAATCTGTGGGAGTATGCAGATGACAACACCAGATGCTGTCACAAGGGGGCCCTTATAAGCATATCATTACCTAACTGAGTGGACAATAAGACCCATATTAGAAGGGAGGTGGGGGTGAGTAGCCAGGGAGGCAGGGGTATAGGAGAGAGCAAGGAGTCCCAGCTAACAGGTGACCACAAGGGTAGAGATCATATAACATAACATGAATCAACAGCTGTCAGGGTAAATGGCCAGGCCTGACTCAGCATGAGGGTGTCATTATGTTACAGCTCAGCTAAGGGCAATCTCTCCAAGGGTGAGTTTTCCCCAGCCAGCCTCTGTGTACCTGAGAGCCTGACATTTGGGAAGGTTTTATCATTTTTGTATTGAATTGTAATAAGAATAATAATGATGACAACAACTAACCCAATTAACACTGTGTTCCAGATAATATTCTAAGTACTTTACATCGCATTAACTTATTTACTCACCAAACAATTTATTGAGGAAGGTACTACTATCTTCATTTCACAGATGGTAAAGCTGAAACTCCTTGAGGTAACTTTCTCAAAGTCATGTAGCTTTTAAGTAGTGGAGTCATGATTTTTGGCCAAGCTGTCTGTTCATACTATCAACCGCTATGTAAATAACATATTAAGACTCCTGAATCCCTATTTGTCAGGTATACTGAAAAATCTTAATATTTGCCTTTTAATTTTATATTTTTGTATATTCAGAAAATTTCCATTTTTGTAGTTAAATGTATTCTTTTTTAAAAAAGGATTCTTCCTTGCCCATACCAAGTTCAGCTATTTTTTTATTTCCTTCTAGTTCTTTTATGCTTTTATTTAAAACTTATTTTGACTTTTTAATTTTTGAGATAATTATAGGTTTGCAGGAAGTCACAAACATCATATGGAGAAGTCTTGTGTACCCTTTACCCCCTGCCCCCAATGGTAATGTCTTACATAATATATAGTGCAATATCAAAATATAGAAATTGACATTGGTATAATATGTATATATTGTTTCATTTCATCAGAGGTAGATTTATGTAACGAACACCACAATCAAAAGGTAGAACTGTTCCATTACCACAAAGATCTTTATGCTTTCATTTTTATTCACAATTTTTTGGCACATCTGAAATTTATTTTGGTGTTATTGAGGAGTAGGGAATCTATTTTCTAATTTCCAATTTTCTCAGCACCATTTGTTTTACAAATCTCCATTTTGACACTGATTAGAAATTTCACCCTTTTTTCCCAGCGTGACACTATTACAAGTTCTAGATCTTTCAGACTCCAAAGCCATTGCTCCTTCTAATCCACTACATTTCATCCTAAAATTTGGGTCATACCAGAAGTAATATTTAATTTTTATACCATCAGAAGCAATAGAGATTAAAGTAAGACCTTGGACCCCGTAACTGTGCTGCTGGTGTCAAATTATTGCCTATTTCCTTGACATTTACCCCTGGATTTCATTAAGACTACAGGGAAAACGGCACCATCTTCTGCACCCTGCTGGCTCCTTTCCATAGTGGCATGTCTCAGAAACTCAGAGGGAACTGGTGTGGTATAAAGGGCATGAGTTCAGAGCCATGAAACCAGGTTCCCTCATTTTTCTTAATTTCCTTAATTTTTCTTTGACCTTAGCATTCATCCTCTATAAAATGAGAAAAATTATGTCTACCTTAGAAGCATGTGATTTTTATGAAGATCACATGAGGTCATACCTTTAAATGTAGGTCTAGGATGGATTCAACATTGTCTAGTATTTATATGATCCTTAGTATTTCTAATAATACAGCATTTCCTTTATTCTATGGCAAATATATTTTAATTTATATTTGAAGACATATTTATATTAGTATGTGCCTTCAATCATGATGGTGATTCTTATTCTTTCTGGAAAAGTCATTGTAGAGTGGCTGGGCACAATGTCTCATTCCTGTAGTCCCAATATTTTGGGAGGCCAAGGCAGGAAGATCATTTGAGGCCAGGAGTTCAAGACCAGCCTGGCCAACGTGGCAAAATCCTGTCTCCATTAAAAATACAAAAATTAGCCAGCAGTGGTGGTATACACCAATAGTTCCATCTACTCAGGTTGCTAAGGTAGGAGAATTGCTTGAACCCAGGAGGCAGAGGTTGCAGTGAGCCAAGATCATGCCACTGCACTCCAGCCTGGGTAACAGAGTGAGACTCTGTCTCAAAAAAAGAAAAAAAAAGAAGAAAAGGGAAAAGTCAGCATGATAAGAATCTTTGAATTGAGGAAATGTGGTCATTGTGAGGTTGGAGCACGGAGTTGATTATAGTAAGTGGAAACATCCTCCTTCCCCTCTGGGTGATGTTTCTCATGGCAGTGGCTTCTTCGGTTGGCGGTAACATCCATTCAGCAACTTTCTAGAGGCTGCTCTGGCATGGGGACAACCAGCCTTGTTCCCAGCACCACTTCTAGCAAGCAGCTATCTCTAGAGACCTTGTTGAGTCTGAATCTAGAAGAAACCACAGAATTACCAAGAAATTTTGAGATAGCTTTGTGTGCTGGCTTTGCGTTTAGGAGGCTGCGTTATATAACCCAGCTGCTTCTCTTTTCCTTCTCTTGTGAGCACGGGCCTCCGACTCTCACTTTGCACAGGATGAGCAGTTCTGCTCCTTAAGAGAGTCTTCACAAAGATTGCTGTCATGACACAGTTCGGATAAGTAGAGAACTGCCCACTGACATTGACCACCCTCATTGTCCACCTTCACTCTTGGAACAAGAGTACCTCTGTGTTAACATGTACCAGCAGCTGCCTCAGATACCTGGATATCCTATAATTGCCCAAGGTAGAATTGTTTGAAGTGAACTCGAATAGTGACTAAGATTACGTGAATTTACACCTAACACTAAAAGAAGAACCTGCCTTTAAATGAGGGGTATAGATTTGAATTCTTAGTGTAAGCTAAGAAAATGCTGCAAAATCTACTTTTTGTAAAAAGGCAGAACTGTTTGGGCAAAGAGAACATTTTCTTCGTCCCCTTTCTTTTTGCTTCATCCTCATTTGTTTTGGAAGGTGTTTTGAATGAATGTATATGCATGTTTTTCTTCTAAGTTGTCATCATATAACACAAGAATGATGCTGTGATTATCATTTCCTAAAGAGGCATTTTTACAGGAAATTGGGCTGCAAGAGAGGAAAAGTGTGTGTTTCCCTGAAGGAAGTGCTTGTAGAAAGCTAAATCTGGGAAACAAATCATGGAGAATGTATAAATAGACTTCTGGCCCTTTGCATTTGAGTGGTGAGATAGTACCTTTAGTCCTATGGAACGCAAATGTTTTTTGGATATAATCCCTTTAAGGCATGTGAAAGATTCAGGTTTAATTTTAAAACCAGCACCTACAATCTTCCAATAGCCCACTTTCCCTAAACCACTTGACCACAGGCACATATACCACAACCATCAACATCAGGAAACGTACAAATGGGAAAATTGAATTTCATTTAGAAAAGGAATCTCCATGGATTTAAGCCTTAAACATTGTTTCTAAGTAGGTCTGGTGGATTTTTGTTTCTTACTCAAAAAATTGACTTTTTTTTGTTAAAACTTGCTTGTAATATAAATCTTAAATTTTTTTTCTGTACATTTAGAAAATACTGACAATAAAATTTAGCAAAGAATAGGAGCTTTTATTGGGAGAAAAAATGAATTACAGATTTTTAGCTGTTAGCATAAATGGTATAAAATATTTCTTTATGGTATTATTTAATAACATTTATATACTTTGAACAAAATGAAATAGAGGTAGGTTGTTCCTTAGCTTTCAGCTTCAGAGAATAGAATGTGGTCTCAAAGATACTTCCTAGCTCTCTACAGCACCATTTAAAGCGACAGGAAGAAGAGAGATATATCAGTACTGATGAAGTATTTCAGTATTAATGTCAACACTGGCTACCAGGACTGAAGCACTTCCTGCGTACTCTGTGCTTTAATGGTGTCCTATACGTACCTCAGTCTGGATGTGAGACTTGATGCCCTCATAAACTTTTATTTCCCATTCTAGGTTGTGATAAAGCAAAAAGGAGAGCTGCATTGAGTATGCAGAGTGTGTACATCCTGCAGGGCCTGTCAGATCTCTTAGTGGATTAAGGAAGTAAAGGAATAGGTCAGTAAACTTCCCTGGAAACCATTAGTGTTTGTTTCATTCTCAGCTAGCCTACTGCTCTATCCTCTTATCTGTGGTCGCTGATTCTCTTACCCTATCTTCATTAGGTCAACCATGTCACCACCTGCTCAGTAGCCCTTAGAGGCCTTCTGATCACACCATGTTCTTCATGTGAACATGGGACCTACAAGCCCCTAGTGATCAGGGCTGGCTATGTCTTGAACTCATCTCCTGCCACAGACTCCTTTGCTAAGCAAGCCCCTGCCTCAGGTCTTTATACTTGATATTGCTTCTACCTGAGCATGCTATATATTCTCATGGCTTTCCTTACTGCAGTCACTGCTTGCTCAAATACCACCTCTTCAGTGTATTCCCCAACCCCCACCCCAGTTATCGCTCTCTATCTCCTTCCACTTCTTTCTTCTGGTCCATAGCATTTCTCACCTCTGTATATCAGATTACATATATTCATCTGTTTATTGTCAGTGTCTCTCATCAAGATGGAAGTTCCTTGAAGGTAGAGACTTTGCCTGTAGAGTTTACCATTAAGGCCCCAGTGCCTGTAACATAGGGGAGCAGTAAACATCTATTCAATGAATTATTCTGTTACTAAACATGAATACCTGCCCCTCTTGCAACTTCTTGTCACAAAATTGTACAATAAGTATCTCTTATTCACTAACAGGAATTATGATGTCATAAATTTTAGAAGAATAGAGATCATGTGATCCACCAGTTTACAACCTTTATGTTTGCAGTGCCAGAGCATACAATGTTGTTTGATGTGCTTTTAGTAAGACTCCTATGCGTATTCCTGCATTTGTTAACTCTTCCCCACCAAACAATAACTAGCCCCACACATTAGCACCCTAAGAAAAGTTTTTTAAGTAATTATACAAGTAGTCATGTTTTAGTCTATCTCCCTAGAAGCAGACTTGAGAAGTGGATTTGTGTGCACAGGATTTAATGAGGAAATAATCTTTGGGAAAATCCTGTGAGAGAGTGAGGAGAGCAAGATAGAGAAGGAGGAGTGTCTACAAGGATGTGGTCTTAGGCAGAATCTGCCCTTGGCCAGGTCCCCAGGCTCACAAGGCTGTCTTGCCCTGCAAGGAGTTCAGGCTTAAGTACCTTATGTCATTGGCCACCCCATGGTTGTGGGTGGGTGGTTTCCCAGACATCTCTCCTTATTCTGCCAACCATGGAGAAGTAACTAGAGAAGAACACAGGTGTAAACCCTCAGCAGTATTCCTCCAAGCAGCCCAGGTACAAGTGTATTGGCTGATCAGGAAGATCTGAATGGGTGGCACCAACAACCTCTACTACAGATGTTTTCTCTGTAATGCTTACTCACTACAGGTGATCACCACAGTTCTCAAACTTCAGTGTGCATGAGAATCACTTGGAGAGTGACTTAAACTACGTAGTATTGTGCGGCTTCACTCCCAGAATTTCTGACCAGAGATCTGGAGTGAAGCTCAAAGATTCATTCCAACAAATTCCCAGGTGCTGCTTCTGCTAGTCAGGGGTTAGGAACCAACTTCAAGAGCCACTGGTTGTAGCATACTGAAGATTGCCTTGAAGATATCCTAGATAAAAGAAACACAAATTTTACAGTAAACAGCATTGGAAGTAATGTGGATGTTTATTGAAATTTTCTTGAGGAAGGGACAGGGCTGTACATAAACTATGGACTGCACCCAGCTAACTTCCTAAAAAAGAATCCTTAGATATTGCTCCTCTCTTCTAAGTTCCCATTCTTCACTGTACTGGCTGCATCTCTCTCTGGGTTATGAAACATTCTCTGCATGTTAACTATACGGTGGGGCACCTCTTTCTCGCTCATTCCAGAAAATGCTGTGGAATGCAAGACAGAGGAGATACGTTTCTACAGACGTAACCTTGAAGTTGCTTTTACTTACTGAGAAACAAGCCATTTGTATATTTTTATTCTACAGGTATTAGGAACAAATTATTTGTGATCCATCTCAGTTTATGGAAATAACATAGATACAATCCCAGCCTCTGTTTTATAGTTGGTGAGTAAGGGGCAATGACGGAGGTAAGGCTGCTAATGTTTTACCGCAGAGAACTTATCTTTGGAGTTTTTTATCCACTTCATCCTCCTTCATTCTCACTCCTCTAGCTCTTCATAAAAAGGGTAGTTTTAAAGATGCATTTATGTGTGTGTGTGTGTGTGTGTGTGTGTGTGTGCAAGCGAGAGACAGATTTCTAAAATCATACCTAAAGGACAACAAATGAGAAAAACTTTATAGTCACATTAATAACTAGTCTAGGAAAAAATGAGATGCTACAACTAGATAATTTAATTTGAGTGGAGAGTCCAGCAAATAATTATCCACTTATTGAAAGATCAACCCCAGCGTTCATCAGAGGTTTTATTATTGCTTAATTTATTTTTTTTCCCATGGGATCTTAATTTAAGAAAATTACCTTGAGGAGTTTTTATTTGAAAAGATGCCATCTAAAATAAACTCAAGGTTTGCCTGTGGTTTCTCTATGTTTAGAGTGTGAAATGCAGCTGTTAAGGTGTTACAGGATAAGGTATTGCCAGTGGACTGGGGTAAAGGAAGGAATCAGGAGTACGTCATGGTTGCCTGAGTTGGTTGATGTTCACTTAGGTCTGGAGTGCTATTTAGCAAGGTTAGTGACACTTCTAAATCGTATATGAGCAATCCCAAATGCCTACCAGGGCTGGGTAGGGAACATCAATCAGTAAAGGCCAACGGGTGTGAGAAGCTCAACAGAAGCGACCACTGTGCTGCCCTAGAGAGGACAACTGTTCTTGAGGGAGCAACTTCAACCCAGCCCCTGGGGTTAAAAGAAAGCTGGAAATCAGGTTTTTGTTGTGAAATTTGATAATGGAGCCATTAGTTTGCAACCTCTGTATGAAAAACTGCCGTGCCCATTTCTCTTTCCTATCCAATCCTCCTCATCAACCTACACTCCTCCATCCTTTCGAAACTTCATCACTGCTTCCCATGGAGTTCACTGCCTCCTATGAAACCTTATCACTAACTGGTGGAATCACTCATTGAATTTATGCTTTTCTTATGAATTCTGTTTATATCTGAACCTTGAAATCATTGTGAAAATGTTTCTGTGTATCCTCAACTAGATTTTAGGTTTGTAAACTCTGAGCATAGTATGCAGTCTCATGGATCTTTGGGTTCCCTGGAGTGGCTTATGCCTTGACATGTACAGAACAGGATGACTGGCCTGCACTTAGACAGCGTGGCAGAGGCTTTCACATCCTTACTCTCATTCAGTTCTTCCCATGGCTCTGGAAGTGAGGTCTACAGCCAAGATGGGGAAACAGAGGCTCCACAAGCCTAGCTGACTTAGAAGGGGGCCCAGCCATACGGTTGGCCTTGGAAACTGACTTTGACTTTGTTACCCTTTATAGTATGTAGGCTACAGCTTCTTTGCTTGGTTATTAGGGGTTTTGAATGATGGATCCATGTTTGAATATTCCAATTATTTGTATGGATTACTAAACATTCATTTTGTAACTTTTAGGAATGATATTTGCTAAAGGAGCAATACTAACAGAGAAGTTGGTAGATGAGATCAGATAGAAAAATGTAACCTACCTTCTTTTAACCACAAGTAGTTTTATAAGAACAGATTCAGCTGTGTTTCCTAGCCAAATAAAGCATATTGTGTTGCATCAGACAGAGATGGAAAGCAGCATATATCTCACATTATATGTTACATGAAAGTTGATTTTTCATCATAATTTGTTATATAGGATGTTGTGCAAACCTCCTGGAGCATAATGCAGTATAGAAGGAAAACTACCAATTGCCTCTGTAGAGAAAAAGAGTTTAGGATTATATAAAACTTGGCTTGAGTTTGTAACTCTTACTTGAAATGCTGGGCAAATAAAATGGAAATGTATTTGTTACTTTTAAAGTATTTATTAGAACTACCAGTTAATAGTTATCCTTCCAGAAAGGGATGTCGAATCTAACATTTCAACCTTCAGCCTCCGAATATACCTCAGAGGAGGACGGAGTCTCTTACCTGAGGCCAGAGCGGCCCCTTGGCACACGCAGGCCTCACATCTCCATAGAGTTAAACTTAAGGACCAGACTTCAGAGCATGCTGACATTATTTTATTCTTTTGAAGCCTGTAGATTTTCCTGCCTCTGGACCTTGGGACCATCCAGAACTTTTTCAGTGACTTGACAGTAAAAAGTTTTCCACATCCCTTTCAGTAACAAGACTTGTCTAAAATATAATTCTTATATTAACATGGTAGAATAGCAAAATCTCTGAAATACTATAGAATGAAAGCTTCTATTTTTTTCCATCAGTGGCCTACTTCAATTCAGAAGTCTGTAGTGGAGGGAGGAGGGAATATGGTTGGCTTCTGTTCCATTTCCTCACCTGTCACTTGTCCTGCATACCTGGCCCCAATTACCTGTCAGGAGAGGGACACAGCAGAGTAGACACAAGGACAGGAGAAGCCTCCCCTTACTGGTGCTGTGTAGTCTAGTGTGGGCTTTCTCTGGAGTGGAGACTGCTGCAGGCTGACCCTCTCACAGAACTAAACTGAGTGGCAGTTTAGTTCTTCTCCCACTCAGAAAGTCTTTCTGTAGGGCTCTGGGCTCAGACAGTACCTGTCCTGCGCCTGGCCTCCTAGCATTTCCTCAGCCCCTTCTAAGTCCTATAGGTATGATAACCCCCTATCTTTTCTTAGTTATCTTCTGCAGGCCTCTTTGATTAAGCCTGAGGGCAGGAAGAAGCAGTTCCTTCATACATCCATGGTTAGGGATGTTATCACAAGAAATGCCACTGTATTCCAATAACTTTATACTCATGAGGTAGGTGTTGAGTTAAGGGTTACAAAACCAGTTTTCACCACTGCCTTGCAAGTCCTACCAAGGCATTCTAGAACCATAGCCGCCTGTTAATTTGTGTTTAATCTTTGGGCCTTAACCACAACAGAGGTGGATGTAATTCTATCTTAACATTCTGTAGCACATGCAAATCCTGCTCGGGACTTAGAAATCTAGCTGTGGTCAGTTTGGGTATTTGAGAATTATCAGTTGTGTAGAAAATTGTTTGGATTATTTGTTTCTCTCCAGTCCTTACCCTCTCCAGTCCCTCCCCCAATGCCCCCCACCACATCATTCATGAAGCTTTTCTTCATATTCTCATACCCCTTTTGGAAAAGAGGCATTTTAACCACATTGGGGGATATCGTTTGGTATCTAACTTCCATTTGCCATATAGAAAACCATCTGAAGTTATTAAACTAAGACACATTTTAAACTTTATATCAGTTTCTATGAGAACATTAATTAGCTAATGTTAATCACTGAAAACAAAACAAGTCCAGGCGCAGTAGCTCATGCCTGTAATCCCAGTACTTTGGGAGGCCAAGGCAGGAGGATCACTTGAGGTCAGAAGTTTGAGACCAGCCTGCCCAACATGGTGAAAACCCTGTCTCTACTAAAAATACAAAAATTAGCGAGATGCGATGGCAGGCACCTGTAATATCAGCTATTTGGGAGGCTGAGGCAGGAGAATTGCCTGAACCCAGGAGGCAAGTTGCATTGAGCAGATATCGTGCCACTGCATTCCAGCCTGGGGAACAGAGCCAGACTCTGTCTCAAAATAAATAAATAAATAAATAAATAATAAAGAGAAAAAAGAAAACTAAACAAAAAAATGGAAACAAAAGGAACATAACTACTCATCCCCCACTCAAATTCAAAAGATTCTCTGAGATTTGTCATATACTTAAGTGTCCCTAAAAGCAGAAAGCTATGGTTCTGCTGTAGTTTCTGTTTAAATCTCATAGTTTTGCCTGAAGCCATGAAGTTAACCTCAGAGCAGAGCCTTTCTCCAGCCCCTACTCCCCAAATGAAAACCATGTGCTTGTGTGGTTTTCTTTGTTTTTCTTTTTAAAGATCTTCTCCATTATTTAAGGAAATTATTACATAATGCATAGGTCTTCAATAATAGAGTTCACACCGGCTTTTATCAATTAAGTCACAAATAGTTGTTCTCAGAAGCAAATTTAACTCTAGACATTTTAAAGGCTGATTGTAACACCCTGGAAAAGCTAGAAACTTTTTGTATGTTAGCCAAGTCAAACGGTACAAGATAATACATGGAAGTAATATGTTGATGAAATACTTAATACTAGCATAGTTTCTAGCCATAATTTTCTTTTCCCATGAACACAATTAATCAGTCTAAACTCCCACGCTGGGTAGTGCCACTTCTGACCCTGGTTTAAAGGTAGAAATATGTAATTCACACTGAAGTTCTATCACATTCCTAAAACTCAGCTGCAAATCACAGGTCAGAACACAGAGTGAGTGTGTTTTATCTGCCTTCCACTTGCCAGGAGTTAAGGTTGTATATGGAAAAAGAAAAATTGCAAGGGTGTGACTTGGATTATAAAAATCACACTTTTACTTGTATTGAAACATTATTTAAAAAAACAAACTCTCTCCTTTGTTCTTAAAATTGACTAAATTTGTACAGATAGCACATTCTTGAACTGTCTATTCATTTCAGTTACACAACAGAGAATGAGCAATTTATGGTCAGCGCAGCAAACACAGCAAAGGTATTAATGTGGGGTAGGATGGGGTATTTTGCTGCTGTGACCTCATCTGTACAATTGCAGAACATCTAGCCTCCTCTGCTACCTTCTTAAAGCCCCCTCTCCTGTTCCCTGGCATCCCCTCTCCTTTCTTTCAGGAACCCAGTGTCTTCTACTACAGGATGGAAGGAATGTCACCCAAGGCAAGCTCCATCCATCAGTTGTCCTCGTTTTCCATAAAACAAACAAACAAACAAACAAACAAAAGAGCTCAATGTGTCTAAAACTGAGTTTATCTTTGCCCCTCCTTCTGTGTTTTCGATCTCAGTGGATGAGCACAAGCATCTACCAAGCATAAAGCTATGAAAGACAGAATCATCCTAGACTTCTCCCTGTCTTTACCTTCATATTCAATCAGTTGCTGAGTCCTAATTCCACCTCCTCTTCCTATCTTCTGACTCCTTTTCTGTTTTCCCACACTTGTCTTTTGACATCCTCCCTCACATCTCCTGCCATATGCTTCTTAAGCTGTTCCCAGTCCTAGTACCCCCAACTCTGTATCAGCCAAGTGAATCTTCACATACTAATTTCCTGTGGTTTTTTTGCTCTCCCCTATTTCCTCTTGGACCATTGTTTTCTTCTTTGTTCTCCTATTGCACTCCCCCGTACATCAGGAAAGTAAGGATTGGATTTTGTAGCACTTGTTATTGACTTATCTTTCTTCCTCACTGGCTGGCGTTCTGAAGTCAGAGAAATTTTCTTATTCTTCTGCCTGTCTTTAGTGCTGAGCACAGACAAACTGCTTATTAAGTGGTAGGTGAGTACATTGCTGGACTTGGGCATTATAAAAGAGAAACTTGTGAGCTCAATTGATGAGCTGGGTGGGGAATATGTTGCTGACTTTAACGTATTGCTTGACCCTGGTGGGCTGCCCATAAATTCCTGTGGAATTCTGTTGAATATTGAAGCAGGGAGGCTTTCTCACCCTGCACAATCCTCCTTCCTCCCTGATTCCATTAGGCCAGAGAGTGGTCATCAGCAGTGCAGAAATACTAAGTTTCAGTTTTCTGGGTCCTATTATATATAACATGACTGAGCAGTAATAAGTCAGGGAGCCCAACTGGCTTATTGACATCCAAGCTGTACAACTGTCATCCCTGCGGAAGGTCCAAAAAGTTACTTCAAAACTTTAACTCATTCCAAAGTCTACTTCTCTTTAACACATTTAATTAATGAATCAATAGTTCTCTATTAAATGCTTCTTGTGTTTAAAGGGATTAGAAATATTTAAACAGAATAAGCTTTAAATATGATACATGAACACAAAAAGAACTATTCAATAAATATCACTAGGATAATTGGCTAATCATTTGTGGAAAGAGTAATTTTTGAGACGACCTTTATTAAATATTTCAATTTAATGTATAATAGTAGGAGGAAACTAAGGTAAATGTTTATCATAGAAAGTCAGATAAATCAAGGACGTGAAGCCAATGAAGAACGCAGCTCACTATGTAAATTCTAAAACTTCTCTGTATCTGCTAAACACAACCACAGTATATAAACACAGATACTATATTTTATAGATTTCAGATATTGATTTATGTGACATTATAAGTATCAATGAGAAAGAAAAGAATGCCGCTAGTCTAACTATGGTGTACCATAAACTGTAATATATAACTAGATTATAAAGATGTTAAAATGTGAAGGAAAAATGTGCCTCTTGGAATCCACAAAATATGATAGCAAACTAGAAAAAAAGAATATGATAGAAAAATGTCATCTGCTCACCTCTACTGGGAATGTGATTCCGTACACTATTTTAGCAGTTATATGCCAAAAAGATTAAAATATGCATCCTTTGGACCCAAAATTTTATTTCTTGAATTTGTGCTGAGGAAATAATCAAGAATGCATAGAAAGATTAAGCTACATATTTGTTCACTGCTATAATATTGTTACAGAACTTTCTCCTTAGTTCAGCCAAAAGCAGGCTCTTGTCACACACGACTAGGAAGGATTAGGCTTGCAGACACATAGAAGGGTGAGGAAAATGGAATTTATTGGCAAAGAGGAAAAAGGAAAATGAGCTCTCAGCAAAGCAAGAGAGTCCTGCTGGCAGGTTTTCTGCTTCGCAGATTGAATCCCAGGTCACCACAGGAGCTGGAAAGCAAGCTCCTCCCCTGCAAAAGGCGAGAATACTCTGTGGCTCCACCCATTTCCCCCAGGGCACAAGTCGGGCTCCAGTCCACTGTGGGCATGCCCAGAGAAGCCCTGGGCAAGTTCCCTCATCTACATAAAAGCTTCTGATGTAAACACTTGTGGGGCGGGTTGGAGATTCTCTGGGGACCCCTTTTTATCTGTGTAGGCATTTGGCTGTCTCAATATTTATAAAACTGAAATATTGGGAAATGCACAGAAATCAGTGATTAGTTTAATAAATTATAGTATATCCATGTCAGGGCACTATCCTTGCTATTTAAAAATAATGCTGTAGATGAAGAGTAATTGGCCTTGGGAAGATCTTCACTGCATGTTTTGGGTCTAAGATTTTTTCTAAGAAAATATCCATAGTCATAGTCATAGACATATAGATTTGCGTACACAGAACAAAATTTGGAACTAAATTTATATTAGAGGTAGTTACTGAGAATGGTACCTAATGAGAAGTATATTCTCTGCTTTTTCTTTATATACATATTTTAGTTTTTAAAAATTACTGTCTATAATAGCACAATAATGAAAAGTTATTTTCTACTTAAATATATGTCTTTAATAAATAGATTAGATTGACATAGTCAAAGGAGAATGCCAATGAAAACGTTCTTGAAATAAAAATAGAAACTCTGCCCTCGATTTTGGTCATTTGTATCAAATCATATTTCATGCAAAGCAATAAGCTTTCTGGTATAAAAACTAGCATCCTCCATTTTATCACTGTGTTGATTAATAACAAATCAGGTTTCTATTTGTGTCTCACATGTGTATTAAGACTCTAACCTCTGCAACCAGATCCAACAAAATCTTGTCAAAAATTTCAGAAACAATGTTTAAGAGGTAACCCAGGACTTAAAAATGAATGAATATGCCATGTAACCTGACCTTGAGTGTCATATTTTAACATCTGTTTTTCATGTTGGGATACTTATTTGAGATTTGGTATTATTAAGTAATGAGGAAAATATCTTACTGTTTCCATAGGTAACAGGGCAATAACTTGAGACTGATGGATTGGCATGCTTTGTCTATATAATGTAATTCAAATAAAGTCATAACATTTTGGCTATGGCTCATGTGTCAAGCATTTATACATTTTTTTTTGTCTGATAAATGAACTGCTAGGCTTTCTGGCTGGTTAATAATAGTCCAATAAAAAGGGAGAAAAATGCTCTTAACCTTCCATTTAATATTACTATCAGCAGTTTGGAGATTTAGGTATACATGTAAACATTTAAAAATGATTTTGCAGTGACTTTTTTTCAGAAAAAGAACTTTTAATATTTTAAATAATGCTTACTGAAATGGATTCCACATACTTGTGTCCTAGCCAGTATCCACACTATTGCCACAAACTCTAGGAACAAATTTTTATGTATCAGATTTTACACAAATATTTATTTATAATCATTTTCCCATAGAGTATGTGATATAAAAATTTAAAAGCTAATGTGAACATAGACCACTTTGAAAAGGTAACTGAATATAGTTGCCTAAGGAATTAAGACCAATTTGGAGATTTCATATGTAACATTCCTAAAATACAAATTGCACCATGTTATTCTATGTCTAAACTTTTTAGTATCTCTTCATTGTCCTTAAGATAAAGCCCAATGTCCCAACATAGCTTTTGATGCCATATGTGATCTGGCACCTGCCATTCTTCCTGGGTTCATCTTTTATATGAAACCCCTTTCATCCTTCAGAGAATTGACCACGTCCTGCTTTCTGGTAGATAGGCCTTTGCACATGCTGTTTGTTGTTGTTGTTGTTGTTTTCTGAAATGGGCCATTCTTTTCCTTTCCCTATTTCTCAGTCCTCTATATCCCAGTCTTTTTCACATGCAGTTCCAGGCTCTAATCATCTCTAACTTATTGTGATTATTCTTTAAGTCTCCTGCTTTTTTAGCTACTGGTGTATGCATCACATCAGCTTTCCCATCCCTGACCATGATCTCCCTCAGGGACTTTCAGTTGAGCTTGTGGTTCCCACGTTGGATTCTTTGGTATTATACCCAGCTGGAGCCAGCCCTGGAGAGCCACATGCCAGGGGGCCTTAAAACCTGTGGGACTTCTGCAAGCCACCAACTCAAGAACAGCAAAACTGAAAACCAGGAAAAAGATCTTCAAAACTGAAAACCAGGGAAAAGTCCACAACAGAAAAATCAAAAGCAGAATGAGGTTGAGAAGTGAGTCCACACAAAGGGTGAACTGGGGTGAAGATGAGAATCTGATGGGCAGGATGAGGTGAGAGGCAATGAAACTGCTGAAATAAAGGTGCATAAGGGAAAAGACAGGAGTATGGAGAGCTCAGGTGAGACACCAGTAGTAGGCAGAGCACATGCAATTCTGTTTTGTTTTGTTTTGTTTTTGAGACTGAGTCTCACTCTGTCGCTGAGGCTGGCATACAGTGGCATGATCTTGGCTCATTGCAACCTCCACCTCCCAGGTTCAAGTGATTCTCCTCCGCCAGCCTCCTGAGTAGCTGGGATTACAGGCATCTGCTACCACATCCGGCTAATTTTTGTATTTTTAGTAGAGACCATGTTGGCCAAGCTGGTCTCGATCTCCTCACCTCAAGTGATCCACTTGCCTCAGCCTCCCCAAGTGCTGGGATTATAGGCGTAAGCTAGCACATCAGTCTGTGAGCACATGTAATTTTGGTATAACAGTCATAAACCTGGGTTCTAGTCCCCTCACTGTCAGACCTTGGGTAAGTCACTTAATCTCATGTTATTTTAGAGTCATATGACCTCGTTTAAGTCACAAACTCCCTGGTCCTGAGTATTCTTATCTATCAACTGAGAAATTTTTGTTAGATCTGTATTTGTCAAAAGGCGTATAAATGTCAAGAGGTACAAGGGGGGGTTCACAGAGCTATGGCATAAAAATGCCACATCTTGGATTAATTTTATGTAATAGAACAATTTTAAACATTTTAATCCAGAGAAGAATAGAGATGTTGTGGATCAAATGCAGAATTTGAACCATTTTAGCATGAAGCATGAGAATACCAAGAAATTTTATTCGTGGTCAGGCCGCTAGGCTTTTCCCCAAAATGTATATGAAGTCTCTGTTCACTCATCTCCACGATTTGGGGCCCTTCAGTGGACATGTATGAGAAAGAATGACTACAGTATTACTCAGACTCTTTCCATCTTAAACAAGAAATTAAAAAAAAAATAAGATTAGTGTGATGCGTTAAATATGATGCTTACTGATAACAGTATTCTATCTCTTTAAGTAAAATAGTAACCTTTAGATGGCCAGATGTCACTCTGTGTCATGTTTTTGCTCCTCAAGTGTATATATGTTGTGATAAAATGCATCCCTTACATATCATCTTTGAATGAGACGAAAAGATGCATGGTGTTTTGACAACATGAAGAAAGCTTTACAGCATGTTACATATAGAAGATTTTAAAACACTGAGCTATATTTTCTCTATGTATATCTAGGTTCTACCTGGATTTGTAAGAGTCAGGTTATTTTTCCTCGTCTTTATGAAACTTATTTTCCAAAAGCACATAAGGTTAATTTTTGAAATACTCAAACATTGAGGAAACAAAGTCTGGTGATGGTAATAGGAATTTATGATATGCCTACTCCAGTGACTTTTTCATGCAAGAGCCTTAAGTAAGCAGGTTCTGGAGCCAGCCTGTAGCAGCTCTCTTCACTTTGAGAATGTGTTGATGGATTAAAGCAGAACCCAAATAGTCCACCATCTGCCTGTTGCTGTGTAAATGAGAACCCCCTTGATTTTTTTTTAACGGAGGGGTGAGTGTAAATCTCAATCCTGAGAGGTAACTAGATTAGCATGAAACAGAGCTCCCATTTTATACTATGCCTCATTCAAGTGATGGTCATTCAAGTTGCATTTTATTTTTCATCTCCTGAGAGTTATTATGAACTTTCTTTACTGAGTGTTATATTTAAGCCTTTTGAATAGTTTGCTCTCTGAATCAGTGGCGGCAGATAAGGAATGCTCTCAGAGGATCTCACTGTGAGACATAATGGTGAAATGCTACAATGCATGGAATTTTATTTGGGACTGCAATTTAATAAATGATGGACTATCTCTAGGTCAAATCTAGTCCAGATCAGTCATTACCATCTGTCACCAAGCTACAGCCAACTGGCAGCTGGTTGGTGGCCATTATGAAATCCATTAGTAATTTCAGTTCATTTCTTAATTGATGGACATACTTATGCACAGAACATTCCATAATTGACCATTTTCTTAAGTGGCTTCATTCTGTTCCTGTTTTACGATGGACATTTTTTACCTCTGAGGAATATGTCTTCTAGTTTGCAGTTGCTACAGTGGGGATAAAGTTTCTTCTATCCCTGTTTATGCATATGTGTACAATCTGTGAAGGTATGGTAGCTTTGAAATTTCATTCTACATAGCTTGAAGTTGAAAATATGATTCCCAATGAGACTCTTAGAGTTGGACACATTTCAAGAATGTCCTTTCATAGGAGATTTTAGCATTGCGTCCATGTATTCTGGTCCCAGATGAAAGAAGGTCTTATAGAAACTTACAACCAAAGGAAGAAAACCTATCCTTTTAAATATGAGGAAAGCTGGCCTGTGTTTGGACCATTCTCCCAGTAAGTTTTTTTTAAAACAGTTTTGAATGATTTCATCCACCACAAATTGACAGAGCAGAGGACCTCCTCTTTTGGAGTTGCCAACAAGCACATTTTGCTACCAGTAAATTCTCCTAAATAATAAGTATGATGAATAACAACCAATTGGGGAAAAATTTTCAGCATAAAAAAGGCTGACAGCTGTGAAAACAAAGCAAGCATGCAGCTCTTCAATTTAAAGAAATCCTTGCTCACGCTTATACTATAACGTAAGGGAGTCTTTTGGCAGAGTCATATTTTGCTCTATTTTTACATAATAAATACACATATAATCAAGTGAAAATAGACCTTGGTGCAGTGCTCAGCCATTCCCTTGCTGTGACGATATAGTTCATTTAAATGCTCCTTGGGAATGTTGGCTCATTCGATGAGAAAACAGTTAGTTTTAGACCAAATATAGTCAATTCCAAAAAGAATTCAAGCCAGTTGCATGAAAATGAACTTTTTTGCTTCTCCACTGGCTGGTTTTGAATCACATTGGACCAGACAGAAAATGGTGTAAGCATTCTAAAACCACATGGTTTATCCACTATAGCTTTATTTTATTATTTTTTACTGATAAATAATAGTTATACATATTTTGGGAAATACATTTTTCCCAAATGTTCAATACTTATCTGTTTCTTCTCTAAGGTAAGTTACCATATTGCTACTTCTGTTGTCTTATCATATCTTCAAATATCCCCCTTAAGGTGAAGTATTCTTTTCCCTGGTCAATAAAATGTCTGTGTGACACATTGAAGTGATATCCTTCAATCTGATAACGTTATTTATAAACTCTATAAATCATAAACAACATCTGTACTCTTGAGTTATGTTTGCCATCTGAAATCAATCTACCAATAGTGCAGTGTAAATGATTTGCTTCCAAGATCAGCTGGTTTGGAGTCCAAATACAGAAAACAAACTGGCAGTTTTCATGAACATTTTTTACAGGACTGTAGAAACTTCTACTTAACTTAAATGACAAAGTGCTTCCAAAGCTTTGTGCTTTGTGAAACTGGAGGTCATACTGTTTCATAAGCACACCAGATGCCTTTACATGAGGCTGGACCTTAGGCACTCAGCTAGCTCTGTATACATAATCTCCAGTTTTAGCAGGAGGTAAATGAACTAGAATCTTGGTCCCACCATTTCTTTGTGACCTTTGAAAGTAACTTGACTTCTCTGATTTGAGTTTCCTCAGCAGTTGACACAGGTTGAAAGGAGATAATGGCTATGGGAGTGGCTGGTTCTGTGTTCACCCTAGTGGTATTTAGCAGTGTTCTCTTTCTCTGTGTCTTTTCCCCTTTCCGGCAGGTGTAGGGGCTGTGGCTTTTTCTTTCCATTTCACATTTATTTGCAGAAATATAGAAAATGCATGGATTCCTCAACCGATGATGGAGCAGATGACTGCTTAGCCTCTGGAATATTCTGTCTCCTTGAAGTCCCAGTTCTCTAAAGGAGACTGAGGTTTACTTTGACTTGACTCGAACAGCTTCTGCTACTAATTCCTTGTAATGGACTCCTCCTTGTAATGGAATCACTTGTGTGATTCTGACTTACAATTAAATCACAAAACCAAAGGAAATTTCTAATTTGTTTTTAAGACTAACTTTTTGACAAAAAAACCAAAACTATGACTTTCCCAGAAACACTAGAATTTCTTATTTTTTGTGCTACATCCCATGAATTCAGACACATATTGAGAATATTCAGCCCTTAACCACTGTATATCACAATTGTCTGCTTACTGTCTGCATCTTCATGATATGAGATCTTGTTCACCTCTATCACCAGTTCCTACCACCTAACAGGCCCTTGGAAACGGCTGGTTGAATCAACAAATGGATCAATATTTATGTATTTCCTGTCTATTTCTCAAAAGGATTCAAGGCAGTTTATAAGAAACACATGTGAAACAGAGCAATACAATTAAGATCAGAAAAAAAGAGACCAGACACCATGTGAAGAAAATGAAAAGATATTTATGCTGAAGACCAAGGCCTGGTATGAGATCATTTGAGAACTAGACTTACTCTAAATTAAGGCAAAAAATGAGCACATGATTGCCTATGCTGTTCCCTTAATGGGAGAAAATAAAACATACAAGGGGAATTTCTTCATATGGGGGCACTAGCAAGTAGGAGGATATTACAAATGACCATTGTCACATCTGACCCTATTGTGTCTATGTGAAATTCTTGGTCATTTCTGTCTCTTATTAAGATGGTCTGGGGTTAAATGCAATGTCCTGGAATCTGAGGTCTAAGCACAGCAAGTGGTTTACTGTTCTTTCTTTTGAAGTCAGTACAGTGCAATTTGGATGTGTATTATACGAAGGTTTTTAATATATGATACATATTTTAAATATATATGTACATATAAATATACACACGTAAGTTACATGTGTATATCTCATGTACGAAAGCTACATTTCTATTGGAACCAACTCTATATCCTTTATTTTTCAAAAAGTCAAATTAGAAACAGATAAAACTTTAACAAACATTGTTATTTAAGGTTTGAGGAAACAAAAAGGAAATTCCTTTTAAACATCTATTTGCCACTGTAGAAGGAGCCTTTGATGCATTTGCCAGTAGCCCATTTTTATAGCCATGTAAAAGCTCTAGAAGTACTCAAAACAGTTGAGAGAAAAGCTGGACAGGAACAGTGCTTGCTGAGACACAAACTGTCGTGGAGCTCCTTCCAGATCCTGTTCCCCACTTCTCATTGCAGCCTGGCCCTGCTTTCCTTTCCCTGGACTTACACATCTGGTAGTATTCTCAAGCAGCTATAGAATGTAGAATTTTGCCATTCAAGATGAGTTCTGGCAGCATCAGCATCACCTGTAGTCTCAGGAATGCAGAATTCCTAAGCCAATTCTACAGAGGGTTCTTATGCATTGCTAGTGTGCCAAGCAGTAACAGAGAGGACTCTTCATTTTGAATGAATAAATGAAAACTGTGAGACCTTCTTTGTTTAGAGTATACCTTTTTTGATATGCATTATCTGAAACTATCTTCTTAGAATCCTGATATCCAAATGACATGATGGGTTTTCCATTCTGGCTTAGAACCCTTGCCCACGTTTAATCTTTTGAGTTTCTTTGTGCTCGTATTTCCTTTTAAAGTTTCTCCTTCTAGAAGAAACCCTACTATTATGTAGGTCGCCAGCATAACACATTAAGGGTCATAAAAGACATTGAGCAGTAGAGACCTCTCTATTTTCCTTTTTTTTCCTTTTCACTCTCTTTTAACTATTCAAACTCACCGGTACATTTGTCCCCTTGCTAGGCTCATATGCTTCCTCCTAAAGGTAATTTCTTGAAACCCTATAATTACAGCTAGTGCTCGACTTACGACCACAATTGGGTCTGACAGACTGGTCCTAACACGATTTGGTCGTAAGTTGAGTAGGCTATATGTACAGTACTGTGAAATGATGTTATAAAAATCTTTAAGTCATATTTTATCATAATTTTCTTTCATTGTTATATATCATAATTTTCTTTGTTCATTTTATGCCATTTGTATCATCTCTACACCATTTTGTTTCTTATTTTTACATTCATCAGGTTTAAGTAAAACACTGCATTACCAGTACAACTGGTTTAATATTTGCAAAACATACAAAATTACAAAATACAGGTGCATATAAAAATACAAAATACAGGTGTAAAAAATACCATAGGAAACATTTTCCCAATTGCAAAACATATCAAAATATATAAACATGTATGAAACATTTTATTGGCTGCTGATGCTTGGCTGCGGATCGTTGATGTCGTCATCTGAGGCAGCAGTTGGGGTTACCGGAGTTGGTTTTTTCATAAACATGGTGAGCTTTGTCTGAATTGTATGTTTCTTTTTTTCTTCATAAATTTCATGATATGGACGAAACACATCGTGCGCCATCCGTTCAATCCTTGCCAATCGTTTGATGTTTGGGTCCATTGCTTTGAAATGTGTAAGAAGTTTATTGGGAGGGGTTTGATGAAAAATATCCAAGACACAAAACACAAATTGCTGTACCGAGTCTGGGATAACAGTTGAAATGGTGCCCACGGAGATGGTAGTGCTGCCGGAAGCTGGTCCGCACTGTCGCACGCCCAGCTGGGCAACGTTTGCGCTGCCAGATGCAGAGCAGTTGTGGCTAGCGATTGTGGTCGTAAAGTTGAATGGTCGTAAGTTGCATAGGTCGTAAGTTGATCAATACCTGTAATTGTTTATACCTACCTTAAAATCCTGTTTTTTAGCAGAGTTAATACAAATCTGTGATTCCCAGAATCACTGTGTTCTTGATGAAAATCCTAGACTCTTTTTATGGAGAAATCAGATTTTTCCTATTTATCTTGCCTCAAACCCTTTTATAGCCTTGATTTTTAAGGTTATATATTTTTTAGACAAGGAACCCAACAGAAAGAGTAAGAGATTAAAGAACTTTATAGAGAGGGACAGCAAGCAGCTCCTAGTGAAGTATTAGAGAATCTTACAATCAGGAAGGCAGTCAGTATAAGATAACATAAAATGAGTGTCAAGAGTTTTGGCCCTGGCACCAGGCAGCCACAAGTCAGGAAATGATCCATATAAAACCTCAGCGTGTAATAAATACTCACCTAATATCAGCAATTACAGTTAACCCTTGAACAATGTGGGAATTAGGTTCTCACTCAGGAATGGTATCAAGGCCCCTAATCCCAACACTGTAATACTTCGACTCCCCAAATATTACTAGCCTCCTATTGACTGGAAGCCTTACCAGTAACAAACAATCACTAACACATATTTCATTTATTATATATATATATTATATACTGTATTCTTACTAAAGAATAAAGTAAGCTAGAGGAAAAAATGTTATTAAGAATATCCTAAGGAAGAGAAAATATATTTACTATTCATTAAATGGGAGTGGATTATCATAAAGGTCTTCATTTTCAGCATCTCCACATTGAATAGGCTAATGTGAAGAAGAAAGGAGGGATTGGTCTTACTCTCTCAGGGATGGCAGAGGCAGAAGAAAACCCATGCCTAAGTGGAACCCGACAGTTCAAACCTATGTTATTCAAGGGTTAACCGTATCACTTAATATGTACTAACTTGCACACTTCAGATACTTAACACTTTCTTAGGTGTTTATAAAGGCCAGTATCTTATATTTCAGCGTAATCACACATGAAGAGATATTACATTTGGAGTGGGGTGAAAGAAAAACTGAGGCGCCACAACTGAATTGCCAGGTCCATTTTGGGAGGGCATCGACAATGGGTTGGCTTACCGCCACCATGAGGACACATGCTGTACTTGACTACACAGGTGCTGCCTGGAATAGAAGTTTTCTTGGGAGGAACAAGTGTGATCATCAGAGAAGGAGTTAGTACCCATAGCCAAAGGACTGTGCACTAAGACAACGAAGAGTGATGTATAAACAAGGCACAACACTCACATGGCAGGAGAAAGATGGATGGGGCACTTAAGCAGAGCTCTCAAGACAGAGCAGTGTGTGATTGAAAAGGCTACACTGACTATGTATATGGTGTTTGGAGAAACAGGTGAGGTCCCCATGGGCTGTCAAATAATGAATAATATATTAGTAGTAATGATATTGTGTTATTACTAGTGACACCTTTGCTCACTGTTAGCTAAGGCAGTTGCTTTTTCTCTATATGAGGATTTCTTGACCTGTGAGATTTCCTTTTTTGACTTTCACAGTACACATTTCAATGCTATATACAAAGGTGTCATGATTTCTTTAACAGCAAATCTATTATTATTGCCCCCTGGAAGTTATTCTTCAGCTTATCCAAGGTATACAATTCACTTTTGTGTTTGTAAGTCACAGTTGTTGATTCCCTAGTCTCAGTTGAGATAAAGCTGTAGCATTTTGGAAACTGTTTGCCAAGCATCTTTCTTCATCCTCGGCAGTGGAATCTATAGTCCCTTGGACCATTCTCCTCTCTTGTAAGCAATTTTTATTTAGTCAAGTTCTAAGGCCTTTATAGTTTTTTTTATGATACACCTTTATTTATTGACAAATGAAGACTATTCCACCTAAAACTTTGTTGTGTACTTCATGTCTGATATCTGTGCTGAGGCTTGGCAAGAAATAATTATATCTCACCATATAGGCATAATTTCTTCCGAATTAGCCATCCAGTTCAGATTAGAACTGAGTTTTTCAAACTTTGATCTTTGATAAACAATGTACCTGTTGATTTAATATCACATTTTTGTCTAATTCTGGATGCATAGGTCATAAAGTTGAAATGTTTAGTTACTACATGCAGAAAGAGAACTTTGCCACCCTTGGAAAATGCTGTAGTTCTAGAGCCTATTAAGAAGTGAGTTAATTTTCTTTCATTTTCCCTCTTAATATTGGGGATTATTTTATTCATACAAAATTACATTATTCATTTTTACTTAGTAACTTTCTCATGTTGTTAAACAACTTTGTGAACATAATTTTACAATGTTCTAGCATATATCTGTGCTATTATTTAGCTATTATTCCAGTTTTAGATATGTTCTTATCAATGAGATAATGCTACAAGTATTCTGAGATGAGCATTTTTAGGTATAAAGTTTTATTCTTTGTTAAAATTATCTCCATTATACAGATGAAGAGTGTTAGGATTGTTTAGTCAAAGAGTATTTATATTCACTAAACCCTTTATATAAATTTATACCTTTACCTTCAAGGTGAAAATTTTATGTCTCCTTTCACCTTTGAAAGTTATATCCTTATTAAGAATATGCATATTTAGGCCAGGCACAGTGGCTCACGCCTGTAATCACAGCACTTTGGGAGGCTTAGATGGGCAGATCACCTGAAGTCGGGAGTTTAAAACCAGCCTGGCTAACATGGTGAAACCCTGTCTCTGCTAAAAATACACCACCATCCAGGCATGGTGGTGGGTGCCTGTAATTCCAGCTACTTGGGAGGCTGAGGCAGAAGAATCGCTTGAACTGGGAAGGCAGAGGTTACAGTGATCCAAGATCACATCATTCACTCCAGCCTGGGTGACAGAGCGTGATTCTGTCTCAAAAAAAAAGAAAAAAAAGAAAGAATATACATATTTATATGTTATAAATAGATGGTGTTTTATTGTTGTTTTAGGATAGCTTTTCTTCAGTTACACATAGTTTTATAGGACTAAATTGGAACTGAACAAAAGGAGGAGTTTCCTGAAATTTCTATCTGTGGGAAATGAAGGCTTTATGATTTGTCTGAACATATAGATTTTTTTTATCTTACTTAAGTGATATAGAAGACCTCAGAATATAGCTCTCTTACTACGGTGCTGTCCTATAGGTCCAGTCTGGGGAGTGGCTACATAAAGGAGACTTTTTGATGAGAAAGGCTTTATATAACAAAACAATAACAATAACTATAATTGTAGTAACAATAATTTCAGCTAAATTTGTTTAATGCTATGTGCCAAATGCTCCTCAGTGTTTTGTGAGTCATATAATCATCTCAATATCCTTGGAAGCAGGTTAGAATTCCTATTTACATATAATTAAAACATTTTGACAAGTAACTGAGCTAGAATTTTAATCAGTAAAGTCTGACTCCAGAGCCTACAGTCAGATGCTGTACTATGATGCTATTACTTTCTCTTTTGGTGGGATCCAAAGTGAAATTCATTCATATTTAACTCGAGACCGTAATACCTAATATTATCTATACCAAGTCAAACCAAATTTATTAGTGCTTGTTGCATGCCAAGTAGTGGATAAGTACTCAACATTTTTGTTTGTTTTGGCCAGTGCATGTTAATACTTGTATATATCAGGTACTGTGCTAGAGGGTAGGGATATAAAGGTCAGTGAGCATGGCCCCTTTTCTCAAGGACTATATGTCCACAGATCACTAGAAACCAACATCATAAATTCTACAATGTGTGTAGCATTAGAAGAGGAAGCACAGAAGTTGCTCTGAGCTGACCAAATAAAACTTCACTAAAGTAGTGGCATTTAAGTAGAGTCTTGTAGGACACATGTTTGCAAAGAAGATAACATTGGAGATGTGGTAGTGGTGGTGGGGAGTGGAAGCATATTAAAAATCCAGAAGATTTTTTGAAAGAGTGTGCTGTTCAGGAATCTCTAAGTGTTTGATGTTGTGTTTGGGTGAGATGAGATGAGGAAAGTAGTCCAGGGTAGGAATCTGAGGGCCTGTGGTCCATGCTAAATTTTGGACTTTATCTTCTAGACCAAAAGTCACAGTTCAAATACCATCAGATGCTAGGTAAATAAAATCAGTGAGTGAATCAGACTGGGTAACCAGCAGAGAGAGTGGTGGGGACTATGGAAAGTAGGAAAACACATCCCACTGCTAAAGAGAAGCGCTGCCTCTCAGCTCATGTAGGTTGTATCCAAGGATCTGGTTGCATGGAATTTTTTTTCATGGAAATTCACAAATCCAGGTTTGTATATGAAATATCCAAATTTTCAATCTTGGCAATTAAAATGGAAAATGATGATAAAACACTGTGCAAGCCGGGGAAAATATAAAAGATACCCTTGGGCTTCTTGGCTGGGTCCTGCTAATACAAAGGGTCTGTGGAAGAACATGAAGCAGGGGAATGACATGGTTGGATTTGAACACTGGAGAGTCCATTTAGATGATACTGGTTTTTGTTTGTCTGTTTGTTTGTTTGTTTTTGTTTTTGAGACAAAGTCTCAATCTGTTGCCCAGGCTAGAGTGCAGTGGCGTGATCTTGGCTCACTGCAACCTCCACCTCCCAGGTTCAAGTGATTCTTCTGCCTCAGCCTTCTGAGTAGCTGGGATTACAGGTGTGCACTACAGGCACAGCTAATTTTGTATTTTTAGTAGAGACAGGGTTTCACCATGTTGACTAGACTGGTCTTAAACTCCTGACCTCAAGTGATCCACTTGCCTCAGCCTCCTGAAGTGCTGGGATTATAGGTATGAGCCACCACACCCAGTCTGTTTTATATTTCTCACATATGCTGTGATATTTTGAAACATGCATAAATTATGTAGTGGCTCAGTTGAGCTAATTAATATCTGTATTACCTCACATACTTATATTTTTTTGTGTCTGAGAACACTTAAAATCTACTCTCAGTGAGTTTCAAAATGCAATACGTTGTTATTAACTATAATCACCATGTTGTACAATAGATCTCTTGAATTTATTTCTCCTAACTGAAATTTTGTGTCCTTTCACCAATATCTCTCCATCACCCTCTCCCTCTGCTCCTGATAACCACCATTCTACTCTCTATTTCTGTGAGTTCAGCTTTTCTAGATCTCACATATAAGTATGATCATGTGACACTTGCCTTTCTATGCCTGGCTTATTTTACTTAGCATAATGTCCTCCAGATTCATCCATGATATTGCAAATAACAGGATTACCTTCTTTCTAAGGCTCAGTAGTATTCAGTTGTATATATACATGCCACTTTTTAAAAATCCATGCATCCATCAATGGACATCTGATATTGATTCCATATCTTGGTATTGTGAATAATGCTTCAATGAATAGACAAGTAATAGACTTGGTAAGGATTTTGACTTGACTGAAGGGCAAAGGTGGCAAGTTGTTAGAAAGGGCAAAGTCAAGGAGACTTCCCAGGTGTGAGACAAGGGTAACTGAGTGAATGGGAGTGCTAGTGGTTGGTAGGGAATTTGGGAGGAGGAGGTGTAAGTTAGGGTGACAAAGAGTTTTGGGTGGCCCTGTTGACCCTGAGAGCTTCTAAAGGGTATTCAGGTGAAAATATTTCAACTCATCTAATTATCTTAACAAGGCTACATAGTCGATCATAATAGCCCAGTTTTTAAAAGTGCAGAGCCAGAAGTCCAAAGAAGTTAAAAGAATTTTACTAAACCCCTCTCATCTGATTAGTGGTAGAACCAAAATTGGTAAGTGTTCCTTCTACTAGTCCATATTATTTTAGATAAGATCAGGATCCTTTGAAATACCTGTTCCTCATCTCCTTATTTTGGTTTCAGAATATTCTCATTTATAGGAAAAAACAGCATTATCAATTATGCCTGTATACTTGAAGGAAAAACTTGAGAAAGTCAATATTCAGGAATCCTCAGAAAATAATTACATCTTAGAAATAAACCAAAAGAGTGAGGA
>NW_016107664.1:1731476-1777511 GCF_001604975.1 Cebus imitator
CCCGCCCCAGGAATCACCAACCTGTGCCTGAGTTCAGGTTATTTGCATAAACAAATCACTAAAGTGGAAGAAAGATTAATTTGGTGTGAAAGTGGTATTTGCTTTTAAGTTTTTCCCAAGTTATTGAGAATGGCAAAACTAGTTCCAAAAGAGTAAAAAATAGGATGGAAACAATAATATTTCTTTATGAAAATAGCTGCAATAGAATACTATCTGGTTGACTTCATTGTGATTATGTGCTGTTTGAGATATTCCTTTCTCCATGATGTAGCAAGTCTGAGTCTCTTTTGGACCATAAGATTGATTCCAGTTTTTAATTATTTTTTATTTGGAGCGGTTATTTGTTTAGATAGGGGTTCATGAATTAAGCTGAGAATTCTAGCTCCTGATAATCTATGTGGGTGTAACTCAAGAGCTAGTATACAGTTTGTTTTAGGGCTGCTGTAACAAATTACTACAAACTGGACTGCCTAAGAGAACAGATATTTATTCTTTTACCGTTCTGGATGCCAGAAATTAAAAATGAAGGTATTAGCAGCATTGCACTCTCTCTGAAGGCTTTAGGGGAGATTCTTTCTTTGCCTCTTCCAGTTTCTGTGGCTATAGGCGTTCCTTGGTTTGTGGCAGCATCACTCCATTCTCTATCTGGCTTGTCACATTGCTACTTCCCCTTCTGTGTATCTGTGACATCTTCCCTTGCCTCTTTTATGAGAACACTTGTGATGGCATTTGGGGCTTACTCCCATAATCCAGGGTAATTGCACCATTTTAAAATCCTTCATTAATCCTTTAATCCCATCTGAAAAGACTCTTTTTCTAAATAAGGTGACACAGTCCAGGAGTGGGACTTGAAATCTTTGGATGGCCATTATTCAACCTGTTACAGGCAGTGTAAGATTGGATTCAAGGACTAGGCAAAGTAAGATGGGCATCTGACATAGGGTTCAACTTCAAGGAATGTCTTTATTGTGAGCAAAAGCAAAATGTCCAAACTAGAGTGGCAGTGTTAAGTGTCAAGTCCAAAAGATAAAGTGTGTATATGAATAGAAGACATATCACACAGCAGAACTCAGAAGGCAGCATCTCTCCCTGATACTCAAGCAGGGCAGAGGCAAAAACCACTTTTCTGGTTGGGCGTTGAGATAGGATAGTGTCGTGAATATCCATTCTGAAACCGTTTGTCTGTAAGGCAGGTTGATGACACCTGATTGAAATTGTGAACCAACACACCTGAAATCTCAGCACTTTGGGAGGCTGAGGTGGGTAAATCACTTGAGGTCAGGAGTTTGAGACCAGCCAGGCCAGCATGGCGAAACCACAACTCTATTAAAAAATGCAAAATTAGCTGGGGATAGTGGTGCGTTCCTGTAATATCAGCTACTCAAGCGTCTGAGGCAGGAGAATTGCTTGAACCCAGGAGGCAGAGGTGAGCTGAAATTGCGCTGCTGCACTCCAGCCTGGACCACAGACCAGACTTCATCTCAAACAAACAAACAAAAAGGACGAGACCTAGTCCATGATTATTTTAGATAAGATCAGGATCCAACAGTGAGCCAAGTCAGCTGGGAAAACAAATGTGTCTGAGAGAAGCTTGGGCTTGACTCCTGACTGGACTCTTGTCCCTCCATTTTAGTTTGTATGCATTTCCATCTCTACCCCTCTGTCCCACACCTCAACACTGGCAAGCCAGAATTACATATACATGACTCAGCCCTTTCTCCCTGATAACATCTCTTGGCATATCCAAAGGGTCACTTGCCCACAAAATTATCAGTGACCATGCTGACTTATCAATGTTATCTCCCCCAGGCCTGGTCACACAGGCTCCTTCCTAAAATAGTTCTCCTTATCACCTGGCCTAGAGCAAACATGTATTTATCTGCCTGCAACAAGCAAAGTTTATTTCCCCATCCACACAAATTCCCAGGAAAAGCAAACCAAAATATAAAATGAAAACACTGAGTTTATTGAATTTTAGAACCACCAGCTTAATGTTCTTAAGTCTTAGAAATATGTTAATTATCATAATGGTTCTGGCCTTTTTGAACCTGAGCAAATTTTTGGCATAATGAATTAGGTGCCAGGAAGATGTTGTGTTCAGTGTCCGTGTCTTTCGGTAGCCACAGGACTGACACTTGATTGCCCCCTCTGTGGTTATGGTTCTCTAGAATGGCTGACATAAAGCAAACAAATGATACTACTTCCTCATGGCAGAGGACTGAGTAATCGGCACATTTATCAACTGCCTCTTGGCCTTGTGGCTGTTCAGATATTGTGTGTGCCATGACATCATTTCCTCTGTGGTTTCCTGATGCTGAAAACCTTTCCTGATTGAACTTATATCATTACTGTATCAAGAGGGATGATGAGCCTTAAACATATTTGGCATATATGACTTTATTAAGAAAATTTGTTGAGGAAGCAGATGTTAATGTTTTGTTACGTTCTTCTTATTCCTGTGGACTTACTAAGGGAAAGCTTTGCTACATCAAGTAAAGAGATGCCTTGTTGCAATTCAATCCCAAAGGAGATTTAATTTCAGTAGAATTTACAACACACTACCAACAAGGAGACAGAGAGGGAGGTCTCCGTAAAATATTACTTGCATCTTACTATACCTGATTTTCTCAGGCAGCACTTGTACCAACAGAAGAAATGACAAATTGCTAATGGCAGTCATTTGAAATATTCTGTGTCCCCAATGACTCTTTCTTCTTATGTCTGTGTTGCACCTAGATCAGCAATACTAGAATCTGATTATAGTGGAAAGTTATACTGAACAGTCTACAGACAGACACAAGTGTGGTAGAAAGATCATAGGCTCTGCTATTAGATAGATACATTTCATCTTATAATATTATTCGAGTTGTTTACCTCCCCAAATCTGTGTCTTCATTTATAAAATAGAGATAACAATGGAAAATCTATTTCACTGGGTCTTGGTGCATGCAAATTGCCACCTAGTTATTAGGCAAGTGTCAAGTACAGTCCTCTCACACTCACTCTGTCCTTGTTTTACATTCAGGCTAGTTGGACTGTCCAACACTGACAAATCACACGGAAAACTCTGCCCACTCAGAGAGTTCTATGCATTTTTTTTTGTTATGCCGTATTTTTGTCCAATTGGCTTTTTTCCTCCTGACACTCTTTTGTTACTTTGGTCTCTGCAAAAAAATAGAATTGTTGGCAGACATTAAAGTGATGAGTTCTTGATCAACAAATGAAGAGTAATAAGAAAAATGTTTGCCTCAATGGCTTCTGAAGAGGATGAAGCATCATTTCATTAATAAAGTAGATAGCTTCTGCCTCTTAGACTGGACTCCCAAGTTCTTGCCTAGAATCTTCAGTCTTTGGGGAAGACATGACTAAATCCAGTCAGAAATATATATATATATATATATATATATATATATATATATATGTATATATGTAGCCTCCTGACCTGTTCTTAGGACTAATCAAAACTCACAGGTTTCCCACTGGGAAACTAGAAAATTCCTAAGAATGAAGGAGTTATTTGTTTCTTGCTAAGTGAAGACAGCACACACAAAATTACCCACTGACCACCACTTGGAATGGTTCTTTTCACAGGGCTTTGTGGACTGCTGTGCTGGAAGGGAAAGAATGCTTTCTCAACTTGAAAGTTTGTAGTTTGGTTCTAGGATAACTTAATTGAAGGCCCCACTTCCAAGAAGGATAGAATTAAAGATGTAAGTCTGGACTTCTAATAGCCTGACTTTAAAGTTCAGAAATCACCTTTATATTTCACTGGATTCTATTGTATATCCACTTTTATTTAATAGTTGTTATTTTTCTTATTATCTGGGCTATTTAGTCTTGGGAAAGGTTGGAACACCAAATTAAGACTTAAAATGTAGCTTAAAGAGGATACAGTGATATCTGGAGGACCTGTTTCTGACAATATGGAAGACTACATGACCAGAGAAATTCTGCCTATAGAAAAATGACTAGAAAACATGCATGCAGAAAAGCAAGCACTACAACCAGCACTTGCTAATACTCATTGGCTTAGAACTTGAATTTTATGTGCCATAAGAAATGAGGCTATCACAAGAATCCTGAAGTCTACACTAGGTGGGAGATAGAATAGAAACTTCAGCATAAAGGTTGGACATCCAAAAGTCAGCATTGTCATTGGGTGAACTAGGTGAAAAACAAAATAAAACAAAAAAGAAAGCAAACAAATTTTGAAATCTGCCACTGGAGAATGAAGAAACAAATAGATATTCTAACCTGTTCTGAATATGGCTCTTTGAATATGGAAATGTATAAAAAGAAAATCTCTCATTTTTCTGGGGCTAGGAGATGTCCTAGCTACAAATCGTCCCACGTATAGGACAGTAATTAATTCTACTTGGGAGCCCAAAAACCACCAAACAGAAAATTAAGTTTAATGTGGTTCTATTTCAGTGGTGCCTTTAAGCACTTAGAAAAATAATATGCAAATCATCTCTGGATTAAGAACAACTGCAAGCAAATTAAATGGTAGATTAGATAGGAGAGAGAATTCATAATCAGATACATAGATCTGAATAAATTAATTACAACTCAACCAAGAGAGAGACACACACACACAGAGGAAATACAAGAGAGGCAGAGACATATAGGGTGCTCACATCTAATATATAGCTGAAATTTGCATTAATTTCATATATTATATATGTAATTTATTGTATATACATGGTGAAACCCCATCTCTACTAAAAATATAAATAATTAGCAAAGTCTGGTGGCAGAGGCCTGTAATCCCAGCTACTCAGAAGGCTGAGGCACAAGAATTGCCTGAACCCGGGAGGATTCAGTGAACCAAGATTGTGCCACTGCACTCCAGCTTGGGTGATAAAACGAGACTCTGTCTCAAAAAAAAAAAAAAAAGAAAAGTATAATTAAGTCAGTAGAAAAACTTCTTGAATAAGCATTTCATCGAAGAGGAAATGTAAATTATTATTAAGCAGAGAAAATATACTCAACCTGATTAATAATTAAAGAAATGCAAGTTAAAACTTTAATAAGATACTATTTCACAGTGATCAGACTGGCAAAACCTAAAAACTCTGATAATATTAAGTTTTGCTGAGATATAAAACAACAGAAAATAACATTCACCACTGGTGGGAATGATCGGTAAATGATTTAGGAAAATTATTTGTCATTACCTAACAAGTGAATATATATTTAACACTATGCCATACCAAATCAAGCTCTAGAGAAATTGTTGCATGAAGGGATGAGTTAATAGCAGCATTGTTTGCCATAGTAAAATAATTGGAAACTACCTAAAGGCAGAATAAGTTAAATTATGGTATATTTGTACAATGGCATACTTCATATAAATGATCATGATTAGCCTATAGCCTCATGCTTCAGAATGGATGAATCTCAGAAACAATGTTAGGAGAAAAAACAAGTCAGAGAATTGTGTGCTTGATTTCATTGAATTAAATGTTACAAATGGGTGAAATCCAGGAGGAAGTAGTTGGAGTATATACACACTGATGCAAGTAGAAAAAAAGTAAGAAAAAGATTAACAAAATTCAAGAGAATTCTATTTGGGGATAGAATAGGAAGGAACTGGGCACACCTGGGACTTTAAACATTTTGGTAGCTATATTTCTCAGGCTGGATGTTTGATGCATGGGTGTTCATTTTATTAGTCTTCAGTAAGCCATATATATATATATATATATATGTGTGTGTGTGTGTGTGTGTGTGTGTGTGTGTGTGGAGTGTATGTGTGTATATATAAATATATATGTACATTATATGTATACACACACTATATATACACACTATATATGTGCACACACGTTTGTGTAAAACACATACCTTTTACACAGACAATTTTCATAGTTTTTAAAATGCTTTTTACATAACCAATTTTCATAGTTTTTTTTTAAATTAGAGAAAACAGGACAAAGGCTGTATCATGTGCATGCATGGCAGAATGAAATTTAGTTACAGTGAATTGTTTCAAAGAAGGAAGAGAATAAAAAAATGTCAGCTTTTAAATGTAATCTCCATTATCAAAGTCAGCTGTCCTTAACCTTTTTGGCACCTGGGGCCAGTTTCATAGAAGACAGTTTTTCCATATGGAGTTGGGGGATGGTTTCAGGATGATTCAAGGACATTACATTTGTCATTAGATTCTCATAAAGAGAGCACAACCGAAATTCCACACATGCGCAGTTCACAATAGGGTTCCTACTCCTATGAGAATCTAATGCTGCTTCTCAACTGATAGGAGGCGTAGCTCAAGCTGAAACGCTCCTTGCCTATTGCTCACATCCTGCTGTTTGGGCCGGTTCCTAACAGGCCATGGACCGGTACCGGTTTGCGGGCCCCTGATCTAAGTAAAGTTAGGGACTTTCATGTCAATTTGTTTTGATGAACTTATGTTATTTTTGCATTTTTGAGGGCATAGTTTTCAGAAATAGTTGAATTAACTTTTAAATATATTCACTTTAAGTTTTGCCTTCAGTTATGTAACCTTTTAAATATTATTCCAAGGTTATTTTCCTATTATGCTAAAGGAATGACTAAATTGCTAATGTGGGAAATAAAATAAAGCATATTATTCTGGTGTTTTTTGCTTAGTAAGGTATTGTGTGTTTTAGAAATGGTTCTCTGAGTATTCCTAAGAAGAGAAATTCTGTAAATGTTTTCTTCAAGTTTAGCTTAGTAGTTTAGTTTACATGTATAAATGTGCATACCCATGTTTCTGCTGAATTCCTAGGTCCCCCTTTTTGGCTTTCCTTTATTGATAGTGACCATTGTCCTTGCAGAGCTTCTCAGCATGGCCTCTGGAATGTCTTAAAATATGTGCAGTGTATATGGCAGATTCAAGATCAGCGGGAAGCTGCTTTAGAAAACTGAAACAATTGCAAGGCAACACTGGAACTTGATAACTAAGTTCTTAAAAATGACCATATTTTGGAAATTCAGTAAAACAGTTTTGTGTCTAGAGAACTCTAAGGATTCATCAAAAGCTGAAAACCAAGAGCACTCTACCCATATTCTATAAAAAGAACTACCTGCAAGATACTCCGTTAATTTAATTTAATTAAAAAAATTCAGTAAATGTTTATTGAGCATCTACCAGATAGTGCCAGATAACTATCATGGCACTGGGCATATAGCCTGAGACAAAACAGATATTATTATGTATCAATAATGGACTAGTGGTTTCTGCTTAATTAGAGAGTTTCCCTTAGGAGGCAATAAGCTTCTTGAGGGCATGACCTTGACATTTCTGTGACCCGTTTTTCCTCAGCACTTAACAATGTCTGGCAACATTAATATATATTTAATGCTTATTGTTAATTATCATTCATTACTGTTAGTACATTTAATATGTGTTCGGTGAATGTACCCCAAAGCCACACAACTTGTACTTGATGGAGCCAGAGTTTGAGCTCAGTCTATTGGCCACAGGAAAAACAGTTGCTACTTCTTGTGAGGGCACTCTGCACCAGGGCCTGGGCTCAGGGCTTTATGCTCATCATCTTACTTCATTCTTTAGAAAGAGATATTATTATCCTATTTTTACTGATAAGGATTTTGCTTTTATTTTTTAAATGCTTTTAATTTTTTTTTTTAAATGGAGCCTTGCTCTGTCACCTAGGCTGGAGTGCAGTAGAGCGATCTCGACTCACTGTAACCTCCGCCTCCTGAGTTCAAGCGATTCTTCTGAGTAGCTGAGATTACAGGTGCATACCACCATGTCTGTCTAATTTTTGTATTTTAAGTAGAGATGGGGTTTTGCCGTGTCCGCAAGGCTGGTCTTGAATTCCTGACCTAAGGTGATCTGCCTGCCTTGACCTCCTAAAGTGCTGGGTTTACAGGCATGGGCCATCATGTCTGGCCACTGATGAGGATTCTGAGCCTTAGAGTACTTAAGTTCCTTGCCCAAGATCACCCGCTGGGTCCATCCCCTTCAAATCCTTCCAGTTTTCAAAGCCTTTGTATCAGTGGTGCCAGAGTATCCTTGGCTCCCTGCAATGGTGCAGCTCAGTTTATTAACTAATAGGACCACATGGTGCCATGTAATCCATTTGGCTGATTTTCTTTCCCCACCGAAGTGACTAATTTGTTATACAGAATTGACCACATCAGCTAGTTATTTTAATGGTAAATCAAATAATGCTTTTCCTTTTTTTTCCTTTTTTTGTCTCCAACTGCCAGGAACCTGGCTAAATTTGACACACCTAAATTATAATCCAAGATCAGTCACTTAGTAGTTGTGAAATCTTGGACAAGTGCTTAGCCCCTCTAGGCTTCTAACACCTTATCAGTAGAGATGAAGGTAATAATAATTCCTATCTAGTCTGGTTAATGAGAGGATTAAATGAACAAAGCTTTAACTCCTAACACAATGTCTGACCCTTCAGGAGTTTTGTTGAGCAGCACCTGCTGTTATTACATTTGTCATTGTTTTTAACCTTAACATCCAATTTCAATGTTATGTTTGTTCTCTAGTCTTTACTAACCTCCCTGACCTAGGTCATTTAACTTCTTTCTGGATAGGCAGAGTTACTTACTTGCCCCTCACTGGATTTGCTCCTTTGTTAAGGAGCTTAAACTGTGTTATAAAAATTTACATGACTGTCATTAAAAACCTCTCTTATTCTATACCCTCTCTGCTAATTACGTACATTTTTAATGCAGGTTCATTCATCTTTTTATTGCCAGTCCCTTCATTGTTCCTAGCATATACGTGCTCTGTGGTGTTTGTTGTACTGAATGAATAGTTCATATCAGTATTCACAGTGAATAGATAGGTCAGTTCTCTTTTGTGCATTATTGCTAATGCCATTGGTGGTATTACTTTGATTTTGATATGTATAAAGATAGTATAGTCTTTACAAATATCATTTGTGAATGTAATTTCATGTCTTTTCATTTGAGTATTCCTCTCATTTTCCACAAATATTTTCATGGGCTCTAGAAAGGGTATCGATTTTTATTTTTTGCATTTTTGTCTTGCTAGTCCTATATTACATTTTTTTTTCTTCTGTCATTTCTGCCATAGGACTTTATCAAAAGACTTTCTTACTTCCATTTAAACTTTTATTTCCCACATTACTTTAAGGTATACATTTTACTCTTTCCCCCCATCATTAATACGTTACCATTTGACTCTGTCATTAGGCTGTCAATCCGTAAAATGCTTGAGAAAGAGAGAGACCTTATTTTAAATAGGCCTGATACTTTGCTAAAGAGGTTGGCGCACTGTCTACAATTCTATTCTTGTCAAGAATAGGCTTTTGAATTTCAAGGAGAAGAAATGGAATTTAGAAGAGCCATGAAACCATGAAAGACCTAGGAAGGGTAAAATAAGTAAAACGAAGGAGATAACAGTAAAAACGAAAGACATTGCCAAATGAACAAAATTCAGTACAAAATTCTAGAGAAATTCCCTGCCATATATTGAAATAACTCAATATGCAACAAAGAATGCCCTGAATGGTCAGACCTAGCACCAAGGCATGAAACTCTTTAAGGCATGAAAATTTTAAGGGAAATTGTAGCAGTTGATTGTTAGAAAAGGAAACATTTTAAAATTGAATTTCTAGGTTAAGGTGATAGAGGTTGGGGTGTTGGGGCCAGATGAGAAAAGAACAAGGAAACGTTTAATTACCATTCTCCAAAAAATGTTATACAAATGGTGGTAACAGGTTGTTCCTTCATTCCAATGAAGTTTAGAGGAGACAAATTTAATCATGTAGCAAAGTTAAGTGTCAAATGTGAAAGGGTTAATGAAGCAGGAGAGATTTATGTTAGAATTCAGACAGACTTCCTGGGTTCTGAAATCCTCTAATATGTTACTAAGCAGAGCAGGATTCGCCCCACAAACCAGGCTGGAGAGTTTTCCAAGATTCCAAGTCATTAGGCAGGGTTTCCAGGGACAGCACTGCTACAGCCGGCATTGTTCTCTGGGATATTCTGACCTGATTCACAAAGAAAGCCTATGGAATCGTATGGACTTCACACTCTATATTAAAAGGTGGGTGGCAACCAAGCAGGGGAATATATCAGTTCCTTCTGAACATGGGGGCTCAGACCAGCCCGTCTGTCTAATAATTGTATGCATGCTACAGCAAATGAGAAACTGCAGTTAACTTTCTCTGCCGAATGTAAGAAGAATTTACATTTTTTCTTAAAACAGAATGGGTTTCATGCAAAGGCATTGATAAGGTTAAAGTTTCATATTGAAAATATCCTATATAGACAGCAATCAGCATAGGGGTAGAGAAGGTACACTGCTTAAACTGCTTCCATGGAAAATTTCAATCAGCTGTTAGCTTTTGCTTCACAAAACTTTGACATATGTCCCTTGACCTTTACCAACTACCCTTTCACGTTTGACACTTAACGTTTGCTACATGATTAAAATTCAGCGTTAATTAATTTCAGCACTATCAGTTAAGTTATATTTAGCTAAGAACACTCACTTTTGTCTTTCGTGAGTAGCACTGCAGTGTTATTACAAAGAGGTAGTCAGGAGGGCAACAGAGATACGAGGAGAGAAGAATGATTCAGTGTGCAGATAATTGTTTTGAGTGAAATTTAGCTCGGTATTTTTGTTCCTGTCCTCAGTAGAACTGAGATTTAGCACCTCGCGTTGGCATTTAGCCCCCACCCCCACATAGAAGGAAGCTGTGCGGGGCGGGTGCTGAGAACGAGCCACACCAGAATTAAATTATAGCACAATTCTAACACTGGCGAGAATTTTATCTGGCCAGCTCTTGAGTACAAACCTGGTGATCCCAAAAGAGAGAATCTCTGTGTGGTCTGTTATCATCCTCAATGAGGGAGGTTGACATCGTTTAAAGAGCATCACCCAAAAAGTGGTAACCATTCCCAAAGAAACCAGTGGCAGCCAGAATATTTAGCCATAGCAAAACTGTAATTCTAAACTTAAAGCCACTGATGAAGTTGTCTTATTGATGATTTGTTTTATGATGTGACAAAAACTCACCAGAAATGAATAAAACCCAAGAAATTTGAGCTCTTTCTCTGAGTTTTGCAAAGTGAGAAAACATTTTTATTAGTTTCTTTATTCCATGCTCATTTGCTCTGTGAATAGATTATGGTAAGAAGGTAAATATACAAATCTTGCTTTTACCTGAAGCTCAAAATGCTGTATAACCATTATAACTGCCATTTTTTGGAATACTGGCATAAAATTGTGATCTGTAAGATTAATATGCCACCGAAATACTTCTGTCCTTTAGATGCATGTACAGGACAGGAAGAGAGAGGTTCTCTGCTTGGTAGATAGTGCAGGTGAAACACAATTTATATGTAAGATGCCCATAAATGTTTAACTGAGGTTCTAGTAATAGATGTTGGATTCTTTGAGACAGTATACTCAGGTAGCCTCTAATTGTTTAAAAAAAAGAAAGAGAAAGAAAGAAAGAAAAGAAAGAAAGAAAGAAAGAAAGAAAAGGAAAGAAAGAAAGAGAAAGAAAGAAAGAAAGGGAAAGAAAGAGAAAGAAAGAAAGAAAAAACTTTTTGCATTTATGTTTGTGTATCACAGAACATTTTGCCTCTAATTATTCAACACTTATGTCCCAGAATTTGGTTCTATGCTCTCAGCGCATCCACCACCTATAGTTAGAGGGCACTTCAGTCTTTTTGCCTCCCCCCAGGAAAATTTCCAGCCTTCATTTGCCAGGGATTTAAGTTGCTTCATTTCAGTAGTCAAGTGATTCAGCATCAAGTCACATTTCTCTAGTCAGGCACTGGTAGAACATCCCTTCACTAGTAACTGGCCTTAGATCTTAATCCCAAGCCAAGGCTACCTTATGTTCTTGATGGCACAGTAGATACCTATCTCAGTCCCATTGCATGAGAACCTAATCAGGCCTCTGGGATGAAGTCTCTGGCTTTTTTCTCCAGGATCCTGGAATCCTATTTCTGAACTCTAGTCTTATGCTTAAGGTTTTGACTACCACGGAGAACGTTCCTGGTTCAGCTTTCCTGGGCACACCTCTGACCTGGGTCTCCTCTGGATTTGCTGTTAACTGCTCATTTGCTTGTCACAGCAACCCTGAATCCTTCCACCTCCAGCAGTCACCAAGCCTTCTGGATACTCTGATTATTCCTCAAAGTGGTCTGACTTCCCATACCTTCTGCTGAACAGATTTCCAGGAGCATGTGTGCCACCCTAGTGTGCTGTTCTGTTCGAGGCCCTGTTTCTTGACTTTGGCCAAGTCCTATCATGAGATAATGCAGGAAAAGTCTGAGTTTTAATATTAGGGGAGCATCCATAGATGAAAGAGAGGAAATAATCTGCTATATTTAGGAGCAAATAAAAATTTTAAGAGTGGGAAGGTCTTACTGAAATGTTTGCTAGTCTGTAAATCCTCTAGTCTTTTTTGGCTTCATTTGATGTATTATAAGATGAAACATTATTTTTACCTCAAATATTTACTTTCAAATGAAAATTTTAAACATCCCTGTGTTTTGCTGTATCTTTCTTTGATGTTGACTGAATAGATGGCTGTACCATACCTTGCAATTGAAGATAGGTTTATTTTGTAAATTATTTTTCTCTCTATTTTTGCCTTTTCAGGTATTATACAATGGCCTCGTTATGGAGATGGAGCATCCGACTGTGGGCAAGATTTCCATCCCAGGTCTGAAAAGTTTTGGTATTTTTCTCTAACACCTTTCTTTATTAATTGTCCCATATACTGTTTACTACATGCAGCTTATGATCTCTCAAACAACTTTCCGAGACATAATCCAAATTTATAATGTTAGGTAAAAGGGGAATCCTAGAGCTACACTCACAGAAATGTATGCTGAGGCTACAACATTGTGTCTTAGCTCTGAGGAGTGTCAGTTTGCCACGGTGACAAAAAATGTTTGCATTTCTTAATTCCATTTTGTGTAATCAGGTGCTCACAAAAGTACATCATGTAATTATCAACAGATTGATAGTAATAGGCATGGCCAATAATAAGAAACAGAGTGTGGTTCATATGAGAATTGGAAAGAAAGTCTGGCAAGATGTAACTGGAGTCCGAGGAAGTCTACTGACTGCTCAGGCTCAGACATTTTCTTTCAGAACTGTGGTTTAAGGTATGCATCTTGGCTTTACAGATTAAGAAACTAAATGTTTTCAGTACACCCAGAATAGATTGAATTTTTGTAAGTTGACTCATACTAAACCAACTCACCAGAAACCACTGCCTAAGCCGAAATGCCAGCTTTTTCACTTGCAGAGGGAGCTTTCTTTTCAGCAGCCGGGAGCCTCATGCCTACTCTCAGAGCATCTTCTTAGGTTGTGCATTTAAACTGTAGTGAGAGCTTGTGACCAATACGTTTCCCCCACACAGCCTTCATTTCTCTACTAATCATAATATTACCTTTATCAGATCTGTTGTTTCTCTGTTCCAGGCATTGCTGGAAAACCCACATTCCAGCAATGGAGTTCCACATTATTTGTTCATTGTGTCCATGTTTTCTAGACTATACACAAAGCATGCACTTATTTTTTTTTTTCTTCTGATGGAGGTTAATGCAATTAGCCAGGATATAACTTTTGTTATCGTTTTTTCCTAACACCATTTCCTGGTAATCGTGCTTGGAATTTAGGTATTTCCCAAACTCCTCAGTCATCTCAGTCCGGTGGCATAGAGCATTTGCTTCTACAGGTATCTGATCTCATTTATTGAAGGATTATTATTGTTAATTTTATCCTAAATAGAATCCAATTCTAAAATTTTGGGTCACCTTTATCTCCCATAACCTACCAGATGGTGACCACTGGCACATGAAAAAAGTAAGAAGAGAGAAGTGTGATGAGTACAGAAAGTTGAAGAGAAAATTCTGATGTTTAAGAACATAAGGAACATTATGCATGGATTAAGGACCGTAACTAAGAGAGCAGGTATAAACAAATGACAGACTAGGGAAGTGTTATATGGTATAGAAAAGTGGCAGAAAAAATGATGACAAAAGCTAAGAAGTTCATTAGTTCATTCACTCATCTATGTTCCTGAGTATACACTATGTGCCAGGTACTGCTTTGGGTCCTGAAAATACAAAAATAAACCAGATAACTTCACCCCTGGCCACCTGGAGCTGATACTTAGTAGAAAGTCGGATGATACAACAACCAACAAATGTTTCTATAACTGTAAATCATGAGTGCAAAGAAAGAAGAATGTGCTGTCATAGAGAATGATAGGGGTCAGGTCAGGCCTGCTGTAGTTTAGGTGATCGAAGAAAGTCTCTCTGAGAGGCTGACTTATAATATGACACCGAAGGGCAAAAAGCATAGAGGACGAGCATTTCCAGCAGAGCAAACAGCACGGGAGAAAAACCCCAAGGTGAGAAAGAGTAGGGTGTTTTCTAAGCCAGGATGAAATGTGGGGAAGTGGGGCAGGAAATGAGACTGGAGAGACAGGGAGAGCCTGGGGGCCCTGCTGAAGTTGGGTTTTCTCTCATTTTAAGCAGGGGAATAAAATGATACAATTTGCAACTCAAAGCAAGGGGTCAGGTTAGGAAGTGATTACAGGAGTATAGGTGATATTGTCTTAAATTAGAGTGGTGGGAATAGAAATAAAGAAAAGGGGGTGGTCAAACTAAAAAATGTAATCATGGTGCTTTGAGTATTAGAAGACTTTAGAACGCATTTGGTCTAGTACTTCTTGATATTTAAACAGAAAAACTGATTTTCCACATGAAGAATCTATAGCTAACACAGATGGAAGCAGAGTTGTGCTGATTGATAGGTTAGCACTCATATTGTTTAGCTTTCCTTTTCTGCCCACCATGCTGTGGCCTGAAGAACAATTCAAGAACCAGTGATCACTTAACCCTAGAAGTTTACAGATGAGGTCATACAGGGATTGGTATCCCCAACACAGTAGAGAAAGGGTAAGCATTTGAAAATCAATATGATTGCCAGCATGATAAGGAGGAAAAAAGTGTCAGTGGCCAATCTAGAATGAAGTCATTGGCTGTAACACTCTTTCAATCAATCAGGCATTAATTTGCTGACTTTCATAGTAAATAAATGAAATCTACATCTCAGGAAGAGAGAAATATTCTTTTCAGATTACTAGAAGGGAAGAATATTTCTTTTGCTCACTTTAATTTATAAATGTATCAGGTAGCTGTTTTCACAAGAATGCTGTGTAAGAAATAACCTCAAATTCTTAATGGTTTTCAAACATAAGCATTTATTTATCTCATGCACATGGATTAGCTGGGAGGTTTCATATAGGTTGGGCTCAGCTCGGTAGCTTTCTTTCTAGTTCCAGAACTGGACAGGGTTAGCTCCTGCCTGTGCTTGGAGTCATTTCGATGGTCACGGCTACAGAACATCAGGGCAAGGAGGAACCACAGTGCCACGTAAGATGTTGGTGTATAGCTGGCAAACCCTTCTGCCTGCATCTTCCTGATCAAAGCAAGTTTTAGTTTTTTAATTAATTTTTTTGAGACAGAGTCGCACTCTGTCGCTCAGGCTGGAGTGCAGTGGCACAATCTCAGCTCAATGAAGCCTCCAACTCCCAGGTTCAAGTGATTCTCTTGCCTCAGCCTACTGAGTAGCTGAGACTACAGGGATGAACCACCACACCCGGCTAATTTCTGTGTTTTCAGTAGAGAAAGGTTTTAACCATGTTGGCTAGGCTGGTCTCAAATTCCTGACCTCAGGTGATCCATTCGCCTCAGCCTCCCAAAGTACTGGGATTACAGATATAAACCACACCTGGCTAATTTCTGTATTTTTAGTAGAGATGTTTTTTCTTTTTTCTTTTTTTTTTTTTTTTGACTTTATTTTTTTTTTCTTTATTTTTTTTAATTGCATTTTAGGTTTTGGGGTACATGTGAAGAACATGCAACATTGTTGCATAGGTACACGCATGGCAGTGTAATTTGCTGCCTTCCTCCCCTTCACCTATATCTGGCATTTCTCCCCATGCTATTCCTTAAGGACCTAGAAGTAGAGATGGGTTTTAACCATGTTAGCCAGGCTGGTCTCAAATTCCTGGCCTCAGATTATCCATTCACCTCAGCCTCCCAAAGTGCTGGGATTATAGATGTCAGACACTGCGCCCGGCCAAAAGCAAGTACCCAGAAGGGTGGGGAAATAGATGTGACCTTTCTGAGAGAAATTTCAAAGTTATATGGTGAGGGGAGTGGGCACAGGGAGAAGTAAATAATTGGAGTAAAAAATTCAGTTGATCACAATAGAGTTCTCAGATCTAAAGCAATTTCTTTCTCCTTTTTTTTTTTTGTCTACCTTTGGAAAATTCTATATTTGTTTAATGTTTATAGGGCTTAGTCATTTTGTTATCTTGTATTCTTTCAATAGAATTATCAATATGGGAATTCCCAGATTTGAGATTACATGGATGAGTCTAGTTTATGTTCGGAATTCGAATCTGAGTGTTTTTTGAGGGCAGCACATGTGGATTCCTCATGAGAGGGGAACGACAATTCTGCCTATAGATATCAGATAAAAAGAGGCTATTGTATCTCCTAATTCAGTGTATCTCAATAAGAGGCTACATAGGCAGGACAAGAGTTATTAAATGCAAAAGGAATTTATCAGTAAGTAAATTTAATATTTGTCTGTGGATTCTACCTGCCCTTCATTTTATTTATCTATGATAGTTCTGCCTTTCTTTTTTGGGGATGTCCCCACTGGGAAACTCATAAATGCTTTAGAAATAACTCAGATTTCCTCACAATATCTCAATGTGGTAAGTCTGCCAAAACAAGAAATGCAGGCTAGAATTAAAGGTGACTTTTGCAACACTATTTTCTAGTTAACTAGTGGAGACACAGTTTGAATTGCTAAACATAGTTCTATAGATTTACACATACATATCTGCATCTTCATGTTTGCAGTGAAGATGTAGATATGTATTGCATTATTAGCACTGGTAATGCATTATTAGCATTACCATCTTATTAGCATTGAACTACTTGCAACCAGTACTGAATTTTCTATATGTCACACTAATTTGCCTGAAGCACTTTCTATTTTAGTCATTACCAGAAACTTGTCTCCTAAAAACAGCAGTAAATCATGTGATATTTATGGAGCCTTCTTTAGAGGTGTATAAATTTACATAGCATTCTTTCAGATGAGAGCTTATTGATTAATACATTAAAGATACTGGTCAACCCAAGTTTAATATACTTTGGGCAAGGATGAGAAATTATTTACCTCTTATAAATCCCTCTTGGCTACTTAAAGAAAATAATTATTTCAGCCATTGAGTATATTGTTGCAGTCTTTGTAATCATTACCATTACTAAAATACAATAAGTAGTATGATCTAAACTATTTCCTTTATTAATATATCTATTGCAAATACTCACTTTCATATCATTCTCAATCATCTTCAACCTATAATAAAAAATTAGGAAAGAAATGTAATTTGTGTTTACAGATGACATAGTTAAAGCATGCAAACTAGTTAAGCTCATGAATTATCTCTAAGTATGAGTTTTAGTTATGCTAGTGCTATTTTTCTTTATTTAGTATATTACTCATTAAGCTACTCTCTCATTGAACTTTAAAGCCTATTATACAGTTAAAAGTGAAGAGAGACAAGGAGAAATGAACTATCAATGGGCTTATAAGTGAGAACAGTTATCATGTGTCTCCTTGCCAGACTCCAATGTTCTCACGTTTTAAGAGCCCTCAGTGAGAGGAGTGGTTGTTAGTTTGAACTCACTATTAGCTTAAGGATAGAAGTGTCGGCATGGTAGGCACAATGCACTAATGTGCTCTTGCTTAATTAATATAACCTATATTGAGCACTAAAACTTCAAATGTTCCCTCCCCTTCCCCCCACAACTAACCTAACTAAATTTAAGTGTCTGGTACACTACATAAGCTCCAGGGAGAAAACTGGACAGGACCATATCCTCATGGAGCTAATGCTTTGCCAGGGAAACAGGCATAAACAATGAACATGGTAAAGTAGGTTGAGTGTTTGCTTGGAGAATCAGAGGCTACAGCTTGAGGCTTTGGGAGCACATACCAGGAAGACCTCACCTAGTGCGTGGGCTGAAGGAAGGTTTCTCTGAGAAAGGAAGTGTATACTTAACCTTCATTGTGTAACCACATGCAAAAACAGTATCAATGTTGAATCTGTGAGTGGTTTTCCATTTACTGTGATGTGCTACCGTAAATATACCTCTTTAATTACTTCAGGTCTCTTTGATGACCTATTTACATTTATGTACATTATTGTACATAGATTAAAATGTTTTCACAATAAAATTTGAGCAAATAGTTTTTTAATAGATGCAATGATCCTATGATATATCAACAGTGCCAATGATTCTTCAATTAAGTTATATAATGTAAAAAAAAATGCAAACAGATACAGGAACAATGTGAGTGCATGGCACCCTGGAGGAGCAGAGAAACTGCTCCAGTGGAGAAATAGGAAGGGGGCAAGCTCACAGTGACCCCAGAGAGGGAGCCAGAGGCCAGATTAATAAGTTCTAAAATAGAGCTAATAATCACATTAAATACAAATCAAAAGAATTCAAAGATGTCTATGCAGGGGTCCTTGAGATTCCTACTGTCTGAGGAGTGAGTGTAGGACTTGGAAGTAGAGCTTGAATAGATACCACTGGTTTAGCAGACGTTCTCATGGATTGATTTTAGGGGTAATTGCTATCTCTGTTAAAGACTTTTGTAAAACTCATAGTGTCCTAAATTTTAAACTGTGAAATTGATAGAAATGTGTATTTGTTAATTACAGTAATTTTAAAAAGCACATTAAAGTTGACACCTCAGCATTTCTGCAGTGGAAGATTGGCCATCATGTAAACTTCACCTTATTTGTGACTTTAGTGGGAAGATCCTTCATGAGTTATTACCATTCCAAAGGATGGCCAGTTTCCACTAAGCCATTCACATTAGCATCTTCTTCTTGCAATGACACCAGGCTTTGGCATTTGAGTCACAGTGGAGCATGCTGTCCTTGCATGTACTGTGGAGGTGCCAAGTTAGCATTGGTGCTGAGCGCCAAACTTCAAAGGATGTAATTAGAATAGATTTTGATGTGTAGCTCTGCAGTTTCTCACCATAAACTTTTTCAGATACATCCTGTGTATGTGCACTGCAGTCATTTGATTCTAGTTGCACTTCTAGGAAGTGTCTCAGTGGTGAGTGTATCTGCGCTGTGAAGGAGAAGCAGTCTTTCATACATGCAAAAGGATTCGAAATTGAATTACTTCTGCCTGCCAGTCCCTTGTTCTGTGTTTTTCAGATAGCAGCTCCAAGTTATTCAATATATTTTCTCCATAGTATTTTAATATTCACATTTGGAACCTGTAGCAATTTTAAACTAGTGAGTGTTGGATGCAGAAATAATAGTCACGACCATGCATTAGTGTAGTTTGAATCAAATTATTAGAATATTGATGTTTGGATTTTAAGGTGAATTTTTATAAAGTTGAATGTACTTCTCTATTTTATTATCTGACATATTTTATTTCTGAATGTTTTGCAAGATGTTTTATAACTAATGATCTAAAACACATCTCTGGGTTTGAGATAGTATACCTTCAAAAGCTTCTGGAGGGCAAAAATGTCATAATTTGAAGTCTAACCAGCACCCTCTATGCCATCTAGGTACTCAAATTTTCTGGATGATGATTATAATAGGAAACTATTAAATAATCAAAAACATGATTTATGATTCATTTATTCAGTATTCATTTTTTATTAATGGACTGGCTACCTGCAGAAGCTCTCGGATAATGATTTATTTTACTTATTTAGTTTGTTTTCAGTTTGAAGCCCATAAAGTAAATGGAGTAACTGCCTTGTATTTTCCATGTGTTACAATTCTGCCTTTTCTATGATACACAAGACTTTGCCTTACCCTGTTACTTTTAGCTTTCTTTCTTCCCTTTAGGCAGAAAATTAGATCATGTTTCTGAAATCACATGTCCTCAAAGTGCAGTTAAATTTCTATAATGGATAACAGCAATGGGAAAAGCTGTCACAAATCTCACTGGGGAAAAAGAAAAATTAAGACGAACCAAAGTTTCAGCATATATCTCTCCATAAAGTTTAAGTAGGCTGATGCTCATGAGGAATTCTATGTAAAACCAATGTGAGAATGAAAGGTGAGATAAGTTATTTCTTCCAGGTAGAAAGGCCTTTCAGACGACAACAGGAAAAGTGTGTAAAGTTTTCATGTTTTGCGTAGTGTATAATCTATCTTCTAGAAAGAGCATACTCCTTTAGGGACCAGGTTAAGCTGCAAAAAGAGGAAAGAGATGAAAGGAAGTTTCTATAGTCTGTCAACAAAATGAGAGAAAGCTGGCAGGAAAGTGAATTTTCAAATAGACTAGCTGGGTACTTCCCAAAGTCCTCAATTATTTTTTTTTACGATTATTAAATCCTTAACCCATAGCAGGGTACTGAGAGTGAAATCAATCAGCGTCTCTCAGGTGATTTACCATTGAGTGCCTGCAGTCTTCTCTGGAAGTCCTGTAACAATAAGATGGGATAGTAGACATTGTTACTGTTCTGTGAGAAATGAATAGCACAGTGATTTTCCTTGCTAGGAGAGCAGGGAAGAAACAAAGAATGCGTGAATTGCATCCCCAGGAATGTCTTTCCATCAGGCACCAGAGAAGCTCCCCAAGCCAAATTACTGTCACTGATACAACTCAGGGATCTCCATCAACTATGCTTATCTGTGGCATGAGGAAGAAATATTTTGTGAGACCTGGGCTTTCATGCTCTGGGAATTCTTGTTTCTGTTAGCTGGGACTTGGAAAGCTGCCAAGAACTCAGTTGTTCCTTTGCAACATATCCTCATCAACCTAGACCCTAGTGGGTTTCCCGATATGTGAATGTGTCTAACAGACAAGAGACTCTTATTGTAAATTGGCCCTAAGTTATCAATGATTTCCTGGGGTGCAGAGTAAGTTTTCACTACTAGGAAGTCATATTTATGCTCAAGAATTTTCCTGGGGGAATATTTAATTGGACTTATACATTCTTTGTAATTTTTTCCAGTATCTCTATGCAAAACGATCCTTCAGATTAGAGGTATGTTTTAAATAATCTGAGTGGACCACTGAATGTTAACCTGAATATATTAATCAAAACAAAAGCAAAACAAAAATAAAAAGCCACAGGAAGAGTAGAAGGCTAAATGATGGTATACCATTTTTGTGATTGTGTCAGAGATGTATCAGAAATTTTCATCAGTTCTTGATTGTGTTCCTGGTATATTAGCTACAGCCAACCTTCACTGAGTGCCCAAAGAAGTCTTCTTGGATCAACTTTAAGTACTGACTTTATGGTGAGCTTTTAGGGAATAAATTAAATTACTTAAATTTAATTAGACATGTAAACTGACTGGAGAAGTAAAAACAAATACCTTACAATAGCTAAATAGAAAAGTTTTAAAATTATCTTCCAGTTTGGACTTCAATGTCATGGCTTCAGCTTGAAGAATCAAGAAGTGACATCATCTTTGCCTCCAAGTGGCTTCAGCTAGGAGTGAGTTGCTTGGCTTTGTTGCTGGGTTTATTCATAGCTGGACTGGAAGTCATTTTAATCCTTTCTCAAAGAGGAGTGGCTTTGCTTTCCTTCAGCATTACCAAGAAGGGATTCTGTGCATGAAGACATAAATTGGGCTGAATTTCATGGAATTTTCTTTTTTTAGTATCAGACCTTAAGATGTCAAGAAGTATTCTGATTAAGAAGACTTAGTAAGATAAAATATTAATGGAGCAAGCCATCTTTTTATTTAAAAGGATCCTAGTTTAATTTTGACTAAGCACACAATGCACACAATGTTACATTAATATTAAAAAGATGTTGGTGGAGATAAAGAAATGGTAGTAAAGGGGTTAAAGAAAAGCCTCCAGATGCCCTACTATAATCAATAGAAAATGTATAATATCCCATTTTTCATATAAACCCCAAACCTTCAGGATTTGGGGTCACTGAGCTAGGCCTGTGGGCTTTATTGCTTTCTCCTCAGCTGGAGTGAATCTTATTTGTCCTGTATGTATCAGCTTTATTGAAACCATGTCTTCGTGTTTCATATCTTTATCTGGGTATGGCATTAACAGTCAGCATGTCTCTGGATTCCTCCTTTAAGTAACATGTTCTAACACTACATAGGAAGGGGGGCCTGAGGGACCTGGAAATGCTTCCCTAATTTGCCTTTTATCTGAACATTGTGTAAGTCAGAGAGGGCTGTGTGCCCCTTAGAGTGGGTTGCCAATTAGTCTAACCTACTTACAACCCTTGTGTCTGTTTGAAGTGTTCCTGAGAGCTCTAAATCCCCGGTTATTTCAAGAAAGCCAGAGCTTTTCAAACAGTTAAGCAAAAACCAAATTTTAATCAAATTAAAAATGAACAAAATTAATAACCGGACACTTTGGGCATTTGAGGTGGGGATGTGGTGAAATGAAAGTGTACAAAGAAGATGCTGAAGCCACAAAAAGCCAGAGAAGCACTACCCTCCCTAGACTTAATGAATATCAGCAACAGAGACTAATTCTGCTTTCACTTTGTTGCTGGGCCTTCAAGTTCATGTGTGACCTTAAGTAACTGACTTCAGCTTCTAGCGCCTTGTTTTCTTGTTCTAACAGGATTAGTCTTTTCATCCTTTTAATTTAATGGAAAAATGCACTTCACTGTGCTGCATATAACTATATCTTGTGAATAAGTTCTAATGTCATAGTTGCTGTGGAGCATTCAAATTTGAGAGGAGGGAATGTAAGTAAATAAACATCTGGTTAGTACTTCTGTATATGTGGTATGTATATGAATACTTTATGTACACCATTTGTTTCTTCTCCAGGACAAGTCAGTAAGCCATATTACTATGTCCATTTTACAGATGAGAAAATGCAGATTCACTGAATGTTGCTACACCAACCAATGTTAGTGTTGCAATTCAAACCCAGCCCTGAGTATATTTTAAATCTATTCTCTTTTCTCTATTTACCATTATCTCCTAAAATTGAGTCAAAAAGGGAAGTTGAACTAACTATTGAGTTTTTTTAAAACCTTATTTACATTAGTCTCTAATTGAAAGGCTACTGGATATATTTTAAATGTTTTATTTGAAAATCAGTCTGGAAATTTATTTAAATAATATTTACATCTTAAGTATTTAAAGTTTGATTCAGCCTATCTATGTTAGGATTACCTATTTTAGCAATACATTTTTCTTTTTGCTTTTTACAAAGTTTGTAATTGTGTTTCTATTAAAAAAAAAAGAAGAAGAAGAAGAAGGAGCGGGCATCAGAAAATGTATTGTTAGGCCATTCTGATATTCTCAGGAGCATATAAGTGTAAATGCACCAAAACATGTGGACTACATTTCCCCCTACTTGTACTGTTTTCACACATTAACAGAAATACTTTTTGGAAGGGGAATAAAGAAAACATGTTTGGGTTATATATGCAGATTTCAATCATCAAAAGACCTAAGATATTAAGCTGCCTCCTGGAATCACCCAGGATTTTTGTCTTTCCAGTGATCTCTGTGGCCATGGTGCTGTGTGGGCAAATTTCCTCTTGCTCACCTGGGGCTGGTTTTATTTCAAAGTTAGAGCTCGATTCCTTCAAGCAGCATTAATTAAACAGCAAACAATGTTGTATTGGTATAATACAGTTAAGATGATTTTTCTTCCCCAAGCATGTGGTTGATTCTATGGCCAGAAAAATTTAAAAATAAATTAGTGACAAATACTGTGTGATTTCATATAAGGTATCTAGAGTAGTCAAGGTCATAGACACAGAAAGTAGACTAGTGGTTGTCAGGGGCTAGAGGGGGAAGGGTATGGGGAGTTAGCATTTACAGAGTACAGAGTTTCACTTTGGGAAGATGACAAAGATTGATGGCAGTGAAGTTACGCAACAATGTGAATGTCCTTAGTGCCACTAAAGTGTGCACTTAAAAAAATGGCTAAAATGGTAAATTTTATGCTATATATATTTTCAGCTATAATAAAAACATGATTTGTAAAAATATTAATTAACTTCTATGATGTTTTCATGTGTACATGTAGGATGTATGTGTGGTGTGCATACAAAACAGGCTAGAATGGAGAGCATATAGGTTTAGTCACTGAGTCCTGAGCTCAAAACCTGGTTTTGCAATTTGTGCTTGGATATAATTGACACCCTATCTCATGTGTTTCAGTGGCAGCTTTCTTATCTGTAACAGGAAGAGCAAATACTGCAACTCGCAATAATTAAATAATAATATATGTCCAGTACTCAGCACATAGAAGAAATCACATGGAAACACAGTATAGATAGTTAATAAACTCATATCTTCATCTACAGTAATAAGTAGTCTTGGGGAAAAATAAAACTAGCCACATGATTAATTTTTCAACCATTAAACCTTGAAACAATCATGCATATTTCTTTCAGGAATACACTAAAACAAGTCACTCTTTTGTTCAACAAATATTTATCTAGTGTTTATTCAGTGCCAAGTCCTGGCTGAAAATAAGCAATGTGTAATGGGGCATGTGACAGTAACCAATCAAATAAGACACAGTGTGGACTGTGAGATCCTGGGACTGTCACTGCCAGATGTGTGCAAGGCCAAACTGACCCCTTTGTCTGTTTTCCAAGTAGGAGCTCTTGGATAAATATTTTGTGCATAAAGTCAGTGGAGACCATGCAGTGTGAAAGCCTCCTCCAAAGTCATTGTTTTCAGACAGACCATGCAGGTGAAAATGCAGAGGTCCTAGATGAGACTATAACAGCTTGTTTAGGGGAAGTTAGAGAGGGGTCCATGATAGAACATTTACTAAATGTTCCCTGCCTAGAGGACCCTAGTTTGCTGAAATAGTAATAGTTGTCCCACCACAAAATGACCCTTTTGTCAGACAACTTTGGGAAACCTGCATTAAGCAAACGTCAGTGAGTTTTCTTTACTTTGATATTTCTCAGAAGCATTGATAGCTTAAGATGTGTTTGCCTCTCTAAGAGGGAGATATTGAAGACCATCTTTCCTGAAGTTATTTGACAGCAGAGCCCTTTTTCCCCCAGATCGCTCATTAAGATCCTGTGGAAAAGTGATTTGTGGGTCACCCCACTAGGAACATGTGTCCCTTGGAGCCACATGAGACAAGTTGTAATGGTCATTTATTGAAGAAATTGGCTGGATTATGCTAACAAAGGAAGAGGAAATCAAATAAGAAAACTGACCGTCCTCCAAGGGTCAGGATTTTCTCTTGTTTTTTTTAGCTCAAGGGAGCAATGGTCCCGAGGAATGTTAGAATTGGGTTCTTTCTGCTGTGAGAGCTGAACACCCATGAACACTGGGCAGGAGAGGGTGGGCCAGGAGCATGGCCCAGAGAGCTGGTGTGGCTAAGAGACCTCCAGTGGGGGGTGGTGATTTCACTTCTAGCGGGTTCAGCCCCCACCAGAAGCACCTCATTTGACAAGGAAAGGCATTAATAATGGAATGGATTGAGGGCAACACTGACGTGCAGATCAGGAATAGCTCACACGGTGATGCTCTTGCACTAGAAGCAAAAACTATCCTGGGATCTAAAGAAATCACTTAAGAAAACATTTCCTCTTCATTGAGCCCCAGTAAAGCTGCACGAGGAGAATTCTGCACAATTGTTCGTACTCTAGCTTAGAAAATGGAGTTGATTAAGTGGAAGGAAACTTTAAAAATGTGACAAAGATGATGAGGTGATTAAGGGGTAGGTTTTAAGTAGCAAGATGTGGGGAATTTAAGATGTATGACTAGTAGCAGTGACAGTGAGGTTTATGATAGCTGCCTATAAATACCCAATTAATTGCCTAATGTGGCAAATGAGAAGAAACAGCCTTTTACCACCAAAAGGGAAACTTGAAATATATTAGGGAAACAGTATTTAACAGTAGGGGTGATTTGGCTGCCATGATATGGAGAAATCAGTGGTGTTATTTGGATAAAGACTCACGAAGTTACTTTTCTTCCTGATAACATCCTCGTGTCAACAGATTATTTTTCTTTTAAAAAAGATGCATACATTTTCATGTTTCTTAGGAGCAGAAATTGAAGAATAGAGAAAACTAATTTGCTGTAATTCAGGGTTGCCTCAAGCCTCCAAACACGTTTTCCCCCAGGCTGAATTATAGTAATATCTTTGATGGGAAGAAGCATAAAACAATTCTTTTTTTTTTTCAAGATGGAGTCTCACTCTGTTGCCCAGGCTGGAGTGCAGTGGCGTCATCTCAGCTCACTGAAACCTCCCCCTCCCAGGTTCAAGCGACTCTGCTGCCTCAACCTCCTCAGTAGCTGAGATTATAGGCACCTACCACCATGCCCAGCTAATTTTTGTATTTGTTTTTAGTAGAGATGGGGTTTACCATGTTGGCCAGGCTGGTCTTGAACTCCTGACCTCATCCCCCAACGTCAGCCTCCCCAAGTGCTGCGATAACAGGCATGAACCACCCCTCCCAGCCAGCACAAAACAATTCTATGCATTGTATTGCACTGTATGTGGAGCTACACCTGATGGTGTATGCCACTACAGTATAAGACTAGTTACTGTAGGGTGCACCTGATAACACTTGCTAACACTTAGTGAGCCTGAATATGAATTAGGTGCTTTATGCAGGAGTATTTAATTAGCACATAGACTCTCTGAGTGTGATATTAGAGTCCCCATTTCACAGATGAGCAAACTCAGCCTCAGATAAATTAAATAGTCTGAGGAAGTTCACTTAACTAGGAAGTCACAGAGCCAGACTTTGCATTCATTTCTGAGTTAATTAGAAATCCATGCCCTTTTATTGCGATGCTATACTGCCTCCTGAAGGCATTTTTTGATCAACACTTTTATAAACTATAGCCTTAGTTTATATGAAGCACTCCTGAGAGTGAAATGGTTTGCTCATGTTTGAGAGTGGGTGGTCACTAAGGGTGTTACTCACGCTTGACACAGATAATATTGTGGCATGGCTTCAGCAAGCAGTTCACCCAGGATTGCACAGAGAATGAGATCGGCCAGACTAGAAGGAAGGGCAGTTGGCTCCAGCTCACTGAGCATTCATATGGTATATGAAGGAGCACTGCCAGATCTCAAAAACAGCATCCAGATTTGATTATAACTTCTCTTTGTGGTCTTTGAAGCTTTGTGTTATTTCCTCCCTTCGCTCGTGGAGTTCGGATCTATTTTCACATAAACAAATGATTCCTCCTTTCTGAGCACTTCATTGTTGGTGGCATTGTGGAATGTCCCAGGAAGGGGGAAATGAGGCCAATTAGAAAGGAGAAATTCTTCTTCGGCTTGTATGTTTATATGAAAATGCCAAAGCCACCAGCTGTTGTAGCAGCAGGCCTGGGGTAAAGCTCTTCCCCAACTGTCCTGCATCATCTCTACAGCACAGGGAGGTCATTTCAGTAGGCCCGATTAGAAAGTGGAAAATAAAAAAGCACCCCCACCAAAGAAAAGTGTGATCCTCTGTTCTTGAGTTGTATAGCAAACTTTGGAAATAAGCACTTAAGTAGACTTTTTATTTCTTCAAGAAGTTCCCAAATATGAGCATGAAATTGAAAACTCAAATTCCAGCCATTCTCTATTAAATATGTTACCTCAGCTCACCACTGAGGAGTTTGTTCCTTGAGTAGAGAGACTGTAGATTGAAAAAAAATTCATTTAACATTTCTATTTATGGGACATTTGAGACGAACAGCCCATCAGTGTTACTGTTACCTCATTCACCTTTTTTAGCCATCAGGACTGACTGCTTATGTCTTTTACATTCATGGGACACATTTCAAATCTGAGGAATTCAGTTCCATAGCAGGACTTTAGCAGTTATGATATATGTCATCTTATTTGGCTATCTTCTTAATGCTTTCTTCTCTTCTTCAAAAAAAATATAAATGATATATTAGTACTGATGGAAAAAGCAGACCTGGCAGGAAGGTTAAAAAAATTAGTGACTTAAACAATTATTCTGGAATCAATTCAAGAGAGTAAGGTGGAGTAGAGTCTGAAACCGAATAATATAATCCCAAAGATTACATTTTCTAAATGAAGCTTAACTGGGGCTGTTTTACTGCATTGTACTAGCTAAGGTGTTTTCCCTGTCAGCCTTCGCAATAGAGGTAGTTCCAATCCTGTTTCATCTCTCTGCTACTTGGTGTACAAGGTAAGCTGTTAATTTCTTGGAGAGGAGCAGGATCACAGCTGGGACTCAAATGTAGTTAAAGCAGGCCACAGGTAGGGGCTGTAGTGTTTTTTCTGTGGTGTGGAGGGCATCTTTCTCTAGCATTCCAATCCCAGAGTTTCTTTGTGCTTATGTTGTCTCAAGTTATAATCAGAATGGCATAATGGGGTTTCATAATCTCCTTTGTCAGTGTATAGCAATAGAGTCCCTACATTCTCAGAATGTGTAAGTGACATTTGATTTTATATTTGGCATTTTAGATTCAACGAGATTTAACAACAGTTTTTATTAGTTAATTTCTCTTTATTTGTAGTGAATTACAGATAATTTTTTTTCTGATCCTTTTTCTCCTAAATCTTTAGTTGTGAAATTTTCCAGTAAGACAAATACAAAGAGCTGTCATGTAAATACATTTAGTCTTAAATCAGATTAGAACTGTGGACTCTCCAATCCAGAGGTTCTCATTCCAGCTGAAATACCAAGATATTTTCTATGGAATTGGATTCTCTTCATTTCAAAAAAAACTAAACTATATAAACAAAAAAATGGCTTGAAAATGCTTCTTGGTCTCTCTACATTCAAACTCCTTCCTGGAATCCAAAGAGCTTGATATAAATGCTTTCAGGGACATGCTATTTAAAAAAAACCCCAAACTGTGTTTTTCTTCTGAAATAAAAAATAACCAACTATTATAAAGTCATCTATTCGACTTTAATGATTTGGATATTCATGGAGCTGAAAGAAAAATGAGCTATTTGGAATAAGAGGTTTCTAAACCAATATACATTGCCAGTTATGTTCTTCTTTATCTTTTAAGTTTTCTTTGTCCTTATGTAGAGGGTTTAGGAGGTAATAATAAAGAAGACTAAAAGAAGGCCCATACAGGGGGAAAAATCTGGAATTTATGAGTTAAAAAAAAAAAAGTAGAGGAGATACTCATATTTGAGCAGTTTCTGAAGTAGTTTAAATCCTTCACCCAGTAAACCAGGGTACCTTCTTTCAGATGGAGGAAAATCCTCTGATGACATAGTCTCTTCCTGTTCTTTTCTTGAATATCAAGCATCACCCTCTAAGTTTTCAGCCGTGTATTTTCTTTGGACTACTCTTCTTTACCTTTGTTAAACGTTTCTCATATATGAAAGGAAATGTCAACATTCAACCTTTCGTGTGAGGTGGGAAAAGGCAAAAGTTTATTTCGGTGCTCTCCTATTTAAACACAATGGAACTCTGTTGTAATATAATTTTTTATGCTTGAATTCCAGTATATAGTTGAAACCATGAACCCCTCAAAAATATAGACAAAGTGATACATATAGTCTATATACAAATCCTGTTGTCAATCCTGATATAACTAAATTCAACCTTAAATCTGTATTTATTTATTTATTTATTTATTTATTTTGAGACAGGGTCTCACTCTGTTGCCCAAGCTGGACTGCAGTGGTGTGATCTCTGCTCACTACAACCTCTGCCTTCTGGGTTCAAGCAATTTTCCTACCTCAGCCTCCCAAGAGGCTGGGATTACAGAGATGTGTCACCACGCCCAGCTAATTTTGTATTTTTAGTAGAGATGAGGTTTCACCATGTTGAGCATACTGGTCTCAAACTCCTGACCTCAGGTCATCCACCCACCTTGGCCTCCCAAAGTGCTGGGAAAATCTTCATTTAATATATGGACATGCCTGTTGTTTTTCTTTTTCCCTCGAAAATCTAAATTCCTGAAAATCCTGTCAATTTAGTTATTTTCCTAATGTAAGTTGTAAATTTCAATATGTCAATATGTTACTAAGAATTAAGCTTTGAAGCAAATAATTTTTTCCTGCAACACTCTGTTAGGGTATGTATAGAGAACTTCTGGAGTACTTGAAAATCAACCAGTAGCTAGTTTTCTTTTAGATTTTAGCAAAAATGCATATTTTTCATGTAAGCAATCCAATCATTTCCTCCTGGCCTATATATGCAATTTGAGGTGTATTATGTGTTCATGTGACAAGTGAAATATTTTAAATGTTATACTAATGTAAGTTACCGGCATTATTATTGTATATGTGATATTTAATTTGCACCATGGGGAATTTAACGATATTGGATGAAGGTGATAGATTGGATATGGTAGTACAGGCATGAAAACTGGCATCCACACTTAAGGAGGCCTTACATTGATAATGATGATTATGTAACAGCAATATCTCTACATCTAACCTAAGAAATGTTTAGATTATGTACTGTCTGGATTTATTTACATATTATATGCTTTTGAAAATGTTCCAGTGACTTAAGATTTTCAAATATATCTTTTGCAAAGGAAGAGAAAAGTTTACTTAAACCACAACACTGGCCGGGCGCAGTGGCTCACGCCTGTAATCCCAGCACTTTGGGAGGCCGAGGCGGGTGGATCACAAGGTCAAGAGATCGAGACCATCCTGGTCAACATGGTGAAACCCCGTCTCTACTAAAAATACAAAAAATTAGCTGGGCATGGTGGCGCGTGCCTGTAATCCCAGCTACTCAGGAGGCTGAGGCAGGAGAATTGCCTGAACCCAGGAGGCGGAGGTTGCAGTGAGCCGAGATCGCGCCATTGCACTCCAGCCTGGGTAACAAGAGCGAAACTCCAAATCAAAAAAACAAAACAAAACAAAACAAAAACCCACAACACTAAAAACAAGTTGGCTTATAGGAATTGACCCCCTGCATTTAAAAAAATAATAATAACATAGGTTGTGTCTTCACAGAATTTTTCTCAAAAGGGTATAATATTAATTCCCGTAACTTAAATAAGCCATCTGTATAGTTTTGTATCCAAAATAAGCACCCATAAAATGCAAATCATGTGATATAAAAGAAAACTGTATAGTATTCCTAAGTCTTAACATTCCCAAACCTATCCTAATGAGGCTTTTTTCAAAATGCTATTGGTCCAAAGGGTCTCTCATGGGACCCCAGAGCTGATATACATGGGCTGCTCCATCCTACTTGGGCAACTAACCCTGTCACTCTCCTCTGTGACAGGGTTAGTGTGTCACAGAGGAGAGTGACAGGGTTAGTTGCCCAAGTAGGATGGAGCAGCCCATGGATGTCAGAACTTGGAACTGGGCAGGCCAACTGTTATGGGTCAGAGTGGCGGCAGAGGAAGGCCTACCTGCGGGCAGTGGAAGGAATGCTGACTCATCAGGTGGGGCACAGTAATGTAAATATGGTGTCAGAAGATTTTGCAAGAGATGAAAGGTGCCCTGATACACAGTAGACAAACACAGAGAGATGGTAGGTTCAAGAAACATCACAGAATTCTAGCAAATAGGTAAGACAGAGGCTTCAGGTAAATCCTTCTGGATAGCAAGGCCTCAGTCACAGGGCTAGTATTCAAATGTAGAACCCAATTCCTGATATTTAAGAAAGAAAAAGCCAGGAACAAGATGGAATCATTGATTTTTCCATATCCTGGAAGGACACTGTTGCCAGAATGGTTTTAAGGGTGGAACTGAGACCAAGGGAAGAAGGCAGAACCTACTTTTCAAAACTTGAACAAAAGGTAGGAATTCGTTTCAGGACACGTTTGAGCATCACGACTGTGTGTGAAAACATAATGAGGATTGGACCTGCCATAGGTCATCTGAGCTTGGACCAAGAGTGCACCATACTCCTTCAGGGTCCCAGGTTCTATAGAAACTGGGGAGGAGAATTAAAGGGCAGAAAAACCAAGCAGAATTATTATCCAGATAAGGTTTTCAGCTCAGTTTGGGGCTGCTTCTTCTCTGTGCAGCAGGTAAGATTCCATAGGCAGGGGCCTTGGGCTGCTTCACTACCTATTTCTCAGAACTCTGCAGAGCTTTAGTGGAAGACTGAAGTGGCTGCTCAGAGAGAGTTCACAGCAATCTGCAAGAAGCCTCAGCTACTTCCTGTATCCTTGGAAAACTTCTCAGGAGTTTCCTAGAGTCCTCAATGGCATCATGAACTCTTGTTCTCCATGAAGGATATAAGAATGGTGTTTCAACTTGCCTTTGTGGGAGGCACCTTTTGACCAGGAAGTAAGGTTACCCAGAAATCTGTTCAGTATCTTTAAACACAAATAACCCCGAAATGTTTTAAACAGCACCGAGACCCACTCTACCTTTCTATGACCATTTCTAGGTAGAAGTATATTCAACATGACCAATACCAAATATTGCTTCATAAAACAATATTTGCTATGAAGATCAGGCTGGATGCTTTAAAATTGGGCCCTATAGCCAGTTTATTTCCTTTCAAATAATGTCGCGTTTGCTATATTGCAATCCAATGTCTTCATGTTATGGTTGATGCTGTTGGTGTCACATTTATAAAACACTTAATTTGTTAATGGTATTGGAAGGCAGGTGCACACTGATTGAAGTTTGATGCGGAGGCACATGTGAGTGTCACGTTGTTCTTTAGGGAGATTGCAGCCTGCACGGTGAGGCAGCTTAAAACTGTGTCCTGTGCTGAGTGTTTCTATTAGGAGAAGTCATGACTACAGTGGTTAATGTAGAGAGGGATATTACTTGGGAGGGCAGAACTAGGACTAATAATTAGATGTTAGAGGGAAAGATTCAAGCTCAAGGCATAGACAAGCTTTCTTATGTGGGGAGCAGTAAAGAAAAACGAGGGGGAGAGTACTGACCTTCCTGGCAAGGTAGTGAACATGGCAGTAATAGTGGAGTTAAGAGAGTGAGTGAGCACTTAGCAGTAATTTTATATTTAAGTGTAGAGTAGGGAATTGACTTAAGTGGCTTTCAAGGTCAGTCACTGAGTTAGAAGCAAAATTCAAATTTCTCATTTCCTAATCTGGAATTTTTATCCGATTCCTTGAGGTGGTAGCTGAACAATGGCCCCTAAATATGTCATATCTTAATCCCTGGAGCCTGTGAATGCTATCTTATACAACAAAAGGGTCTTTGCAGATGTGATTAATTCAAGGATGTTGACTTAATTACCCAGGAGGGCTTCATGTAATCACCATCATTTTATAAGAGGGACAGAGGAGTAGTCAGAATCAGAGGAGAATACGATGTGATGATGGAAGCAGAGTGGAGGGATAAGCTTTGGAGATGGAGGAAGGGGCCACAAGCCAAGGAATGCAGGCCATCACTAGAAACTGAAAAAGGCAAGGAAATGGATTGTCCACTAGAGCTTCCAAAAGAACTGTAGTTCTGCCAGTGCTTTAGCTTTTGCCCAGTGAAACCCATTAAAAACCTCCGAGCTCCAGAGCTCTACAGAAACAAAGGCATGTTTTTTTGTTTGTTTGTTTTTGTTTTTGTTTTGAGACAGAGTTTTGCTCTTGTAGCCTAGGCTGGAATGCCATGGTGCGATCTCGGCTCACTTCAACCTCCGCCTTCTGGTTTCGAGCAGTTCTCCTGCCTCAGCCTTCCGAGTAGCTGAAATTACAGGCGGCTGCCACCATGCCTAGCTAATTTTTGTATTTTTAGTAGAGACTGGGTTTCACCATGTTGGCCAGGCTGGTCTTGAACAAATGCGTGTTGTTTTAAGCCACCAACTTCGTGATGATTTGTTACAATGGCAACAGTAAATGAATATACCTGCCTTTCTCTAAACTCTGTCTTAAATTTTGTTTGAGCCCTAAACAAGGTAGCCAAGGCCCCAAATGTACACACCAATGCAGGAAGCATAGCAGCCTGACTTCCTTCCTTCAACACTTAGTGGTTGATTCTTGGATTGAGCCTGCATATCAACTCAGTCATTTCTTATAACGTTGTTTCTCCTTTATTTAAATATGCATTTTGACTTTTATGCATTTCTAATTAAATCCAATTTTCTTTGCATGACCTGCTAGCCCCTTCATGATCAAGCTTGCTACCATCTACTTCCTCCCTGAACCTGTGTCATGCTGAACTTGTCAAGTGCCTTGAAAACAGTGTGCTGTTTGTCTCTGTTATTTTGCATGCATTGTTCCTCTGTGGTGAGTGGCTTTTATGTCAGGATTATGTTTAGCTATAACAGAGACCCCCAAATAGCACAGATTAAATAGATGTTCATCCTCTCTTCCATGATAGTCTTTAGGTGGGCAGCTTACGCTAGTATGACATCTCTGCACTGGGATGTCCTCAGGAAATCAGACTCTTTTTAGCTTATTGCTCCATCTTCCCTGGAATGTGGTTCTTGTCTTTGTAGTACAAGATGGCATTTTGAACTCAGGTCATTGCATTTATGTTCCAGACAGAGGGTTAGAGGAAAGCACAAAGAGGAAAAGGAACAAAGAGCATACCCCAACTATTTTGGGAGAAGTTTCCTGGAAGCTGTCAAGTTATACCTCTACTCACATGTATTAGCAAGTACTTAGTCACCTGCAAAGAGGCTGGGAAGTATAGTTTTTATACTGTGGATAAGGACTGCCATTTGTCCTACTGGAAAACAGATGCCCTATTTCTACAGAAGAAGAGAAGTGATATTAATGGACAACAAACAACCTGTCACATCATCATTTAAAATAAGACTCAGCTTATATAATTGTTACTCTGGGAAGACTTTTTCCTAATCCTGAATGCATTGGTGTCCCTCCTGTATGCTCCTTACTCCTGTGAATACCTTCACTTACTGTGTCAAATGCCTTCATAACCTTGAAGACAAATTGCTCACTGGACTATGAACAATTTGAGGCAGGAGCTCTGTGATCACTTTATCACCTAGCACAGTAACTATAAAAATGTATTTATATTGAATGAATGAACTAATTAACTCTGAGAAGTTTCCAGATGCCAGCGTATCTAAAATTTTAAAATTTGAACAGATATTTTAATTTCATGTATACTATATTTTGTGCTTTTAAAAGTTTTCTAGAAATTCTCAGGAAGTTAAGATTGTATATCCAAAAGTATTTGGATTGTGCATCCAAAATGTAGCTGTGTGTGTATGTTTTATGTTTCAAAAATTATAATTCAACACATAGCAAAACATACTTAGATTCCCCCCAATGCTCACCCCTATCTTTCTCTGTAAATATAGTTTAGAAAGGTGTAATCAAGGGAAGGATATATTAGTTTAATCTATTAAAATACAGCAGATTGTGTGTCGATCACAATCTGTATCAATGTAACCAAACTATATCAGTAGCTGTAACATTAAAGTTTCCAAATAGACTGATAGTCAAATTAAATTATAAAATCTATCAAGTAACACAATACACAAATTATTTTCTAGCATTTTTTTTTTCTAATGTGTCCCTTTCCAGTGATGTGTCTTAACAGTGCCATGCAATTGTCAATGCTGGAAAGATAAATACTGTGTTTCAGAGAAATCCAGGGTCTTAGAGCACTCTCTAAGTTCAAGCAACTAATTTTATCTTGTAAGATTAATTCAAGATTTGGTGGGGGAATAAAAGTGTAATTATTATTCATATTATTTTCATTATGTAGGTCTTCCATTTTTTTATAGATACTATTTTGATAACAGATATTTATCATCTACTGAAGAAATGAAATAAATGAGACTTGAAAGGAAATATAATTTTAAAATACATGATTCTGGCTCTTAAAAATGTGTAATCTAATAGGAAAGAGATTATACTGGAAAGTGTAATGTATTACAATAACTATTCACTGAGACTGAATGAATGAATACATGAATTGGGGAGGCTATTTCTTCAGGGTATTCTATGGAATACTTTTGTGAATTATTCCTTTATATTTTCCGACTGCCCTCTACCTCAAGAATTGTTAGAGGATAGTTAATTAGCATAGTATTTTTCATCTTGCTCCTTAAAACTAGGGTGACTACATATTCCGTTTGCCTAGAACTGTCTTGGTGTATGCCTGTTGTCCAAACATAATTATTAATAGTGCCCCCTTAAGATCCCTGAAGGAGTCAGTCAGCTTGCAGCCTGCTCCTCCATCCTCAGGAGGATGAGCTTTCCCTTTCTCCTCCCTTCTTCACTTTCCACACCAAAATCCTGTAGGAGTAGGAGAGAGAGTAACATTCTCATTGAAAGCTCAGTTTCTGGCATTGGTTTTATTCCTGTTACCACCTGCTGAATGTCAGCCCATACTTAAGTCTTGCAGATTGTTTCAAGTTCCTGTGGTTACGGATAAAAGCTTTTATTCTTTGGAGGAGAACATGCTTCCGATTTTTTAAAAAATGAAAAGACAGAGTTCCATGTTTGAGTTCACAAGCAATTCTTCAAATAACTATGGGATTATCCAGCATTCATCATGATAGATGCTAGATCACTAGAGGGTATCCTTATGTGCCAATCCTTTTGAAATATCTGTCTATCTATCTATCTATCTATCTATCTATCTATCTATCTATCTATCTATCATCTATCTATCTATCTATCTATCTATCTATCTATCTATCTATCTATCTATCTGCTCTATCTATCTATCTATCTATCTATCTGTTTTTCAGACAGGGTCTCACTCTGTTGCCCAGGCTGGAGTGCAGTTTTACAATCATGGCTCACTGCAGCCTCCATCTCCCTGGGCTCAAGTGATCCTCTCACCTCAGCCCCCTTAGTAGCTGAGACTACGGGTGTATACCACCATGCCCAGCTGATTTTTTCAGTAGAGGCAGGGTCTTGCCATGTTGCCCAGCCTGGTCTCGAACTCCTGGCCTCAAGCAATCTTCCTGCCTTGGCCTCCCACAGTGCTGAGATTACAGCCATAAGCCACTACAGTAGCCTGAAATATTTTGTATTCTATGAAATTCTTTATAAAGTTACTTTATAAAACAACTTCCTCACTTTCTTAACTAATGTGAATTGAATAAAATGAAAACTTTTCTGTTTTTATAATCATTATGAATGTTAATTTTTTATAGTAAGTGATTTCTTATGGACTACAGAAACATACAGGAGTTATTTGACCTTTTCATTAATGATTTTTAAATTAGTATCTTTTTTTTTTGAGATGGAGTTATGCTCTTGTTGCACAGACTGGAGTGCAATGGCATGATCTCAGCTCACTGCAACCTCCGCCTCCTGGATTCAAGTGATTCTCCTGCCTCAGCCTCCTAAGTAGCTGGGATTACAGGCACCTGCCACCATGCCCAGCTAATTTTTGTATTTTTAATAGAGACGGAGTTACACTGTGTTGGCCAGACTTGTCTTGAACTCCTGACCTTAGGTGATCAGCCCACCTCGGCTTCCAAAATGCTGAGATTACAGGCATTAGCCACTGCGCCTGGCTGTATATTTTTATATCATATTATTCTTAGTGTATTGCCTCTATTAGTCTCTCTTTCTCAGATATGATTTGTTTCTTCTAATCTGCTCTAGGCTCAAAAACAATATCAGCATAGTGATCGGAATTGTGAATGAAATCAATGTACATTTGCTTTAAATGATAAGCAGCTCTCTGATGGAGAAAATCTATGTGATTTGATGACATCACTTTGCCTGCAGAGATACTTTTTTTTGCTTGCTTTTTGTCTTGAGTTCCAAGTTGTTGAGTTTGTAGAATAGTCGACCTCTACATAAGTAAAGTGTTTTTGTCATTCCATTTGAAAATTAGTGTGGAAAATTAAGGTGCGCACCCCCATGGAGAAAGTTGAGGTCAAGTAATTCATTCCTGAAGCTGTGCAGTCATAAAGGTTCACATGCTGAGCTCAGAACTAGTATTAACCAATCAAATTGCTCCCAGAGGGGTGCTTACTTCCTAGGTCAACTCTTAAAACACTCCACATAGCCATTTTAGGCTTCTAAATACTTGTTGGTGAATGGACAGAGAAACAGGAAATCAGAGTGAAAATGATTGCTATAAATCTATATTCTACAGAAATGTGTTATGAGGGCAAATGTACTATATCAAATTTTAGATTCTCACAATACTTCCGAATTCACAATGCTTTCCTTTGTTACATTTCTTTTTTTCCCTAATTTAAGATTCACCAAGATTGTGCAAAGCTTATGGTTATTTCCAAGTTTTGGAAATCAGCCTTCTTTTCCTTTTATAAAGATTGAATAGCCATCCCTCTGAAATTCACAGGGGAGATAAGAAATTTTATGAAGTAGATTGAATGTATCACATGAAAGCCCAGAAGTTATTCTTGCTAAAAAATGCCTTCAGAAGTAACAGGCAAAATGGAAACTAAAATATTTGCTGAGAGCAATATTTACATAAATGCTCTCTTTTATGTAATTAAAGCAAATAAGTATAATGAGATATATGTGTTTATGCCTTCTCTTTAGAATAGATGTTATTAACTCATCTTGAAAAGTTCCCAGTGTCCCATGAGATTGATCTATAATGTTCTCATTACTCATTGCAGAGATGGGGAGATTGCTAATTGTGTTGATTTTTGTGAAATTTTGATTTTTAGATGCTCAAGTATCACCTATAGGCCAAAGACACTATGTTCTGCTGGAACGCAATTATAATTTCCTAATAGAGTTATTTCTGTTGTTGATACTTGTATACAGATTATAAAACCTTGCAAAGACTTACAGATTTTGATTGTATGTTGGCTTTTTCCTTAAGTTTCATATTTTCAATTTACCCCAAATAATGCAACTGCGAAATATAATGACTAAGTCTTTTGGAAAAAAAAAAAAAACCCTACAAATTTGGTCTGAACATCATCAAAAAATAATGGGTCTTGAGTTTTCTTGGCCATGTGTACTGTCCCATTAGTAACATTTAGTTGGTAATAAAAAACTAAATAAAATGATTCACACACATCTTTTTAATTGTGGAACAACAATGACCAAAAATGAGACCTCTAAATGAGACTGAAATTCTTGTTATTGGAAAATATATGTATTTCACAGTAGCAATTTATACTTATTTTTGGAACTGCTTACCATACCATGGAATTCCCACTGTGGTATTATTAGGGTTTCTGCACAGAAGAGATGCCAAACAAAAACAAATGCCAAAACTTTTATTTGCGAGCCATTCAGAATTGCTTGAACATCTCTGAAGGTTTTGAAGGATAAATCTGCTCTACCATCTATAAATATTAATGTGACTTGCACTAAAAGGAGGTGGCCTTAAGGGCCCATGAACACTAATGAACTGTGCTCCAAATGAATGCAGGGTCCCTTTTCCAATTACTTACCCCGACTTACAAGTAAATGTATTTTACTTCTGCTCTCAACCACAGGCTTATACATACATGAGGTCTTTGGCAGGACATAGAGTCCCCATTCCTCCTTTACTGGAAAGGCAAATACCTACAAGCATTCTCAGTTAACAGTGCTAAAAGGTATATCTGCAAACTAATAGTTAATATCCATTGAGTGCTAACTCTGTCAGATAAGATGCCTAACATACACTGTTTTAAAAACATCCTTGGCAGGTAGACACTATTTTCTCTGTTCTACAGATTAGAAAATTAAGGTTCAGGTCAATTAAAGACATGGTTATGGCCACACAGTTGGTGAGAGGCAAGGCTACACTAGACCACTCTTTAGCTTTGCTACTCCATGTGAGAAAATTTGGCTTCATTTTGTTTATTTTTTTTTCCCATTTATTTTATTGCATTTTAGGATTTGGGGTACATGTGAAGAACATGCAAAATTGTTGCATAGGAACACACGTGGCAGTGTGATTTGCTGCCTTCCTCCCCATCACCTACATCTGGCATTTCTCCCCTTGCTATCTCTCCCCAGCTTCCCACCCCCCACCGTCCCTCCCCTATTTCCCCCCAACTGACCCCAGTGTGTAGTGCTCCCCTCCCTGTGTCCATGTGTTCTCATTGTTCAACACCCGCCTATGAGTGAGAACATGCGGTGTTTGATCTTCTGCTCTTCTGTCAGTTTGCTGAGAATGATGGTTTCCAGGTTCATCCATGTCCCTACAAAGGACCCAAACTCATCGTTTTTGATGGCTGCATAATATTCCATGGTGTATATGTGCCACATTTTCCCTATCCAGTCTATCATCAATGGGCATTTGGGTTGGTTCCAGGTCTTTGCTATTGTAAACAGTGCTGCAATGAACATTCGTGTACATGTGTCCTTATAGTAGAATGATTTGTAATCCTTTGGATATATACCCAGTAATGGGATTGCTGGGTCAAATGGAATTTCTATTTCTATGTCCTTGAGGAATCGCCACACTGTCTTCCACAATGGTTGAACTAATTTACACTCCCACCAACAGTGCAAAAGTGTTCCTGTTTCTCCACATCCTCTCCAGCATCTGCTGTCTCCGGATTTTTTAATGTTCGCCATTCTAAGTGGCGTGAGATGGTATCTCAATGTAGTTTTGATTTGCATTTCTCTGATGACCAGTGATGATGAGCATTTTTTCATATGTTTGTTGGCCTCACGTATGTCTTCTTTTGTAAAGTGTCTGTTCATATCCTTTGCCCACTTTTGAATGGGCTTGTTAGTTTTTTTCTTGTAAATCTGCTTTAGTTCTTTGTAAATTTTGGATATCAGCCCTTTGTCAGATGGGTAAACTGCAAAAATTTTTTCCCTATCTGTTGGTTGCCGATTCACTCTAATGATTGTTTCTTTTGCTGTGCGGAAGCTGTGGAGTTTGATTAGGTCCCATTTGTCTATTTTGGCTTTTGTTGTCAATGCTTTTGGTGTTTTGGTCATGAAGGCTTCATTTTAGATGGACAAACTTTATGCCTTTTAGAGCACAAACTCGAGATACTAAACTGTCTCTGGCTTTAAGTGTAAAGTGAGTGGATTATTTCTGTACCTTATCTCATTCCGTGGAAGTATAAATAAGTCAATATAGGTACAATCTTTTGATTTCCTGTAAAGCAGCAGAAATATAAAATCATGTCAGCCTAGGGTGTGAGAAGGAGGAACTCCATATAGGTTTTGACTACAGGTAAGGTTTTCAGAATGGTTCTGCCTCTGGAATTGTTACTTTAGTTCTTTCACTTTTTCCAAAGTTTGTGTTCTAAAGAGTCTATTCTGTTAAAATATGTTGTCTTTCAATGTCAGATGATCTCCTGGCCACTCACCTGAGCCCTTCCCCATTGTGCCTGCCACTTTTATACACCTTGGCCAAGTTCCTGCTGAGCCATATTGCAGTTTGCAGTGAGTTGCCCAGCAGTTGTCCCCATCCTGCCACTGTGAAAATCAGACAGGGAATCCACGTGTCTGAGAACTAAAACAAGTCAACTCCAAATCAACTCTTTTATTTCTAAACCCAGAATCTGCTGTTGATTCACACTGGGGCCTTTGAATTAGTTTTCTCTTTCAAACTCTACCTCAGTTTCTTACTTACCAAGATAGGAAAAAGAAAACAAAAGTACATGTATTCTGAAGGGAGATTCCAGCCTTATTTAGACTAAAATAATTTTTGAGTTTTGTGGGGTTTTGTTAGTATCTTTTTTTGTTTGTTTTTTGGGACGTAAGCCCAAACTGATTCATCGCTATTTGTACTCATTTTAATGGTTGTTTCTCTTTTTTTTTATTGCACTTTAGGTTTTGGGGTACATGTGATGAACATACAAGATTGTTGCATAGGTACACACATGGCAGTGTGATTTGCTGCCTTCCTTCCCTTCACCTATACCTGGCATTTCTCCCCATGCTATCTCTCCCAAACTCCCCACCCTCCACTGTCCCTCCCCTATTTCCCCTCAACAGACCCCATTGTGTGGTGCTCCCCTCCCTGTGTCCGTGTGTTCTCATTGTTCAACACCCACCTATGAGTGAGAACATGTGGTGTTTGATTTTCTGTTCTTGTGTCAGTTTGCTGAGAATGATGGTTTCCAGGTTCATGCATGTCCCTACAAAGGACACGAATTCATCGTTTTTGATGGCTGCATAATATTCCATGGTGTATGTGTGCCACATTTTCCCTGTCCAGTCTATCATCAATGGGCATTTGGGTTGGTTCCAGGTCTTTGCTATTGTAAACTGTGCCTCAATGAACATTTGTGTGCACGTGTCCTTATAGTAGAATGATTTATAATCCTTTGGATATATATCCAGTAATGGGATGGCTGGATCAAATAGAATTTCTATTTCTAGGTCCTTGAGGAATCGCCACACTGTCTTCTACAATGGTTGAACTAATTTACACTCCCACTGACAGTGTAAAAGCGTTCCTATTTCTTCACATCCTCTCCAGCATCTGTTGTCTCCGGATTTTTTAATGATCACCATTCTAACTGGCTTGAGATGGTATCTCAATGTAGTTTTGATTTGCATTTCTCTAATGACCAGTGATGATGAGCATTTTTTCATATGTTTATTGGCCTCATGTATGTCTTCTTTTGTAAAGTGTCTGTTCATATCCTTTGCCCACTTTTGAATGGGTTTGTTTGTTTTTTGCTTATAAATCTGTTTTAGTTCTTCGTAAATTCTGGATATCAGCCCTTTGTCAGATGGGTAAACTGTAACATTTTTTCCCATTCTGCTGATTGCCGATTTACCCTAATGATTGTTTCTTTTTCTGTGCAGAAGCTGTGGAGTTTGATTAGGTCCCATTTGTCTATTTTGGTTTTGTTGCCAATGCTTTTGGTGTTTTGGTCATGAAGTCCTTGCCTACGCCTATGTCCTGAATGGTTTTGCCTAGAGTTTCTTCTAGGGTTTTTATGGTGTTAGGTCTTATGTTTAAGTCTTTAATCCATCTGGAGTTAATTTTAGTGTAAGGTGTCAGGAAGGGGTCCAGTTTGTGCTTTCTGTACATGGCTAGCCAGTTTTCTCAACACCATTTATTAAACAGGGAATCCTTTCCCCATTGCTTGTTTTTGTCAGATTTGTCAAAGATCAGATGGTTGTAGATATATTGTGTCATCTCCGAGGCCTCTGTTCTGTTCCATTCGTCTGATCTCTGTTTTGGTACCAGTATCATTCTGTTTTGATTACTGTAGCCTTGTAGTATAGTTTGAAGTCCGGTAGTGTGATGCCTTCCACTTTGTTCTTTTTGCTTAGAATTGACTTGGCTATGCAGGCTCTCTTTTGGTTCCATAGGAAGTTTAAGGTGGTTTTTTCCAGTTCTGTGAAGAAGGTCATTGGTAGCTTGATGGGGATAGCGTTGAATCTGTAAATTACTTGGGCAGTATGGCCATTTTCATGATATTGATTCTTCCTAACCATGAACATGGAATGTTTCTCCACCTGTTTGTGTCCTCTCTTATTTCATTGAGTAGTGGTTTGTAGTTCTCCTTGAAGAAGTCCTTTACGTTCCTTGTTAGTTGTATTCCTAGGTATTTTATTCTCTTTGTAACAATTGTGAATGGCAGTTCGTTCTTGATTTGGCTCTCTTTAAGTCTGTTATTGGTGTATAGGAATGCGTATGATTTTTGCACATTGATTTTGTATCCTGAGACTTTGCTGAAGTTGCTTATCAGTTTCAGGAGGTTTGGGGCTGAGACGATGGGGTCTTCTATATATACAACCATGNTTGTCTCCGGATTTTTTAATGATCACCATTCTAACTGGCTTGAGATGGTATCTCAATGTAGTTTTGATTTGCATTTCTCTAATGACCAGTGATGATGAGCATTTTTTCATATGTTTATTGGCCTCATGTATGTCTTCTTTTGTAAAGTGTCTGTTCATATCCTTTGCCCACTTTTGAATGGGTTTGTTTGTTTTTTGCTTATAAATCTGTTTTAGTTCTTCGTAAATTCTGGATATCAGCCCTTTGTCAGATGGGTAAACTGTAACATTTTTTCCCATTCTGCTGATTGCCGATTTACCCTAATGATTGTTTCTTTTTCTGTGCAGAAGCTGTGGAGTTTGATTAGGTCCCATTTGTCTATTTTGGTTTTGTTGCCAATGCTTTTGGTGTTTTGGTCATGAAGTCCTTGCCTACGCCTATGTCCTGAATGGTTTTGCCTAGAGTTTCTTCTAGGGTTTTTATGGTGTTAGGTCTTATGTTTAAGTCTTTAATCCATCTGGAGTTAATTTTAGTGTAAGGTGTCAGGAAGGGGTCCAGTTTGTGCTTTCTGTACATGGCTAGCCAGTTTTCTCAACACCATTTATTAAACAGGGAATCCTTTCCCCATTGCTTGTTTTTGTCAGATTTGTCAAAGATCAGATGGTTGTAGATATATTGTGTCATCTCCGAGGCCTCTGTTCTGTTCCATTCGTCTGATCTCTGTTTTGGTACCAGTATCATTCTGTTTTGATTACTGTAGCCTTGTAGTATAGTTTGAAGTCCGGTAGTGTGATGCCTTCCACTTTGTTCTTTTTGCTTAGAATTGACTTGGCTATGCAGGCTCTCTTTTGGTTCCATAGGAAGTTTAAGGTGGTTTTTTCCAGTTCTGTGAAGAAGGTCATTGGTAGCTTGATGGGGATAGCGTTGAATCTGTAAATTACTTGGGCAGTATGGCCATTTTCATGATATTGATTCTTCCTAACCATGAACATGGAATGTTTCTCCACCTGTTTGTGTCCTCTCTTATTTCATTGAGTAGTGGTTTGTAGTTCTCCTTGAAGAAGTCCTTTACGTTCCTTGTTAGTTGTATTCCTAGGTATTTTATTCTCTTTGTAACAATTGTGAATGGCAGTTCGTTCTTGATTTGGCTCTCTTTAAGTCTGTTATTGGTGTATAGGAATGCGTATGATTTTTGCACATTGATTTTGTATCCTGAGACTTTGCTGAAGTTGCTTATCAGTTTCAGGAGGTTTGGGGCTGAGACGATGGGGTCTTCTATATATACAACCATGTCGTCTGTAAATAGAGACAATTTGACTTCCTCCTTTCCTATTTGAATACACTTTATTTCTTTTTCTTGCCCGATTGCTCTGGCTAGAACTTCCAGTACTATATTGAATAGGAGTGGTGAAAGAGGGCATCCTTGTCTAGTGCCAGATTTCAGAGGGAATGTTTCCAGTTTTTGCCCATTCAGTATGATATTGGCTGTTGGTTTGTCGTAAATAGCTTTTATTATTTTGAGATACGTTCTGTCAATACCTAGTTTATTGAGCATTTTTAGCATAAAGGGCTGTTGAATTTTGTCAAAAGCCTTCTCTGCATCAGTTCACATAATCATGTGGTTTTTGTCTTTGGTTCTGTTTATGTGGTGAGTTATGTTTACAGACTTGCATATGTTGAACCAACCTTGCATCCCCAGGATGAATCCTACTTGATCATGGTGGATAAGCTTTTTGATGTGCTGTTGCAATAGGCTTGCCAGTATTTTTTGAAGATTTTTGCATCTATGTTCATCATGGATATTGGCCTGAAGTTTTCTTTTCTTGCTGAGTCTCTGCCAGGTTTTGGTATCAGGATGATGTTGGCCTCATAAAATGATTTGGGAAGGATTCCCTCTTTTTGTATTGTTTGGAATAGTTTCAGAAGGAATGGTACCAGCTCCTCTTTGTATGTCTGGTAGAATTCAGCTGTGAACCCATCTGGACCTGGGCTTTTTTTGGTTGGTAAGCTCTTTATTGCTGCCTCAACTTCAAACTCTCTTATTGGTCTATTCAGGGTTTCGACTTCTTTCTGGTTTAGGCTTGGGAGGATGCAAGTGTCTAGGAATTCATCCATTTCTTCCAGGTTTACTTGTTTATGTGCATAGAGTTGTTTGTAATAATCTCTGATGATGGTTTGAATTTCTGTGGAATCTGTGGTGATAGCCCCTTTGTCATTTTTTATTGCGTCTGTTTGAATATTCTCTCTTTTCTTTTTTATTAATCTTGCTGGTGGTCTGTATTTTGTTGATCTTTTTGAAAAAAACAGCTCCTGGATTTATTGATTTTTTGAAGGGTTTTTTCTGTCTCTATCTCCTTCAGTTCTGCTCTGATCTTAGTTATTTCTTATCTTATGCTAGGTTTTGAGGTTTTTTTTTTTGATCTTGCCCCTCTAGCTCTTTCAATTTTGACGATAGGGTGTCAATTGTAGATCTCTCCTTTCTTCTCATGTGGGCACTTATTGCTATATATTTTCCTCTAGAGACTGTTTTAAATGTGTCCCAGAGATTCTGGTATGTTGTGTCTTCGTTCTCGTTGGTTT
>NW_016107664.1:1779118-1780540 GCF_001604975.1 Cebus imitator
CTTGGTCAATTTGGCTGTTGAAACTTGTGTATGCTTCACAAAGTTCTCGTGTTGTGTTTTTCAGTTCCATCAATTCACTTATATTCCTCTCTAAGTTGTTTATTCTTATTAGCATTTCATCAAATCTTTTTTCAAGGTTCTTAGTTTCTTTGCACTGGGTTAGAACATGTTCTTTTAGCTCACAGAAGTTTCTTATTACCCACCTTCTGAAGCCTGATTCTGTGAATTCATCACACTCATTCTCCAGCCAGCCTTGTTCCCTTGCTGGTGAGGAGTTGTGATCCCTTGTAGGAGGAAAGGCATTCTGATTTCGGGTGTTTTCATCCTTTTTGCGCTGGTTTCTTCCCATCTTTGTGGATTTGTCCACCTGTCGTCTTTGTGGTTGTTGACTTTCAGATTGGGTCTCTGAGTGGATGTCCAGTTTGTTGATGATATAGTTATTTCTTTCTGTTTCTTAGTTTTCCTTCTAACAGTCTGGCCCCTCTGCTGTAGGACTGCTGAGGTCCACTCCAGGCTGTGCTTGCCTGGGGATCACCTGCAGCAGCTGCAGAACAGTAAGCATCGCTGCCGGTTTCTTCTTCTGCTGTCTTTGTCCCAGAAGGATACCCGCCAAATGTCAGTCTGAGCTCTCCTTTTTGAGGTGACTCTTTGGATATACGGGGGTCAGGGAGCTGTTTGAGGAGACAGTCTATACTTTATAGGAGCTCAAGTGCTGAGCTGTGAGCTCTGTTGTTCATTCAGAGCTGCTGGGCAGGTACGTTTAAGTCTGCTGCAGTAGAACTCATAAACCTCTTTTTTTCCCCAGGTGCTCTGTCCAATGGAGTTAGGGTTTTATTTATGAATTTCCATTGTGCTGCTGCCTTTTTTTCAGGGCTGCCCTGCCCAGCAAGGAGGCAGTTTAGTCACTGTCTGCCTGCAGAGGCTTTGCTGAGCTGCTGTGGGCTCCACCCAGCTGCCATGTGAACTTCCCTGCAGTCCTGTTTATATGGGTGTAATTAGAACTGCCTCGGCAGTGGTGGTCCACCTCTGTAATGGCAGACTCTCTCTGTAATGGTGGGTTGCCTTGGCAACGGCGGGCTGCCTCAGCAATGGCGGACTACCTCTGTAGTGGTGGAGTGCCTCGGTAATGGCGGAAGCTCCTCCCCGACAGAGCTGTACCTTCCCTTGTTCAGCTGTGCTTGCTGTGAAACTCTCAACCCAGAGCATTTCCAATTGCTTTTTTTTGTGGGGGTGGGACCAGCCAAGCCTGATCACCTGGCTCCCTGCCTCAGAGCCTTTTTTTTTAGATGAACGGTGGACTCTCCCAGGTGTTCCAGTTGCCTGTTTGGGTCCTTTGTAGGGACATGGATGAACCTGGAAACCATCATTCTCAGCAAACTGACAGAAGAGCAGAAGATCAAACACCGCATGTTCTCACTCATA
>NW_016107664.1:1780805-1838036 GCF_001604975.1 Cebus imitator
AAAAAAAAAAAAAAAAGAAAATGCACCAGGATCTGTATGATTTCCCGTGCAGTGACCCACTGTGCTGGCTGAAATAGCGGTGCTGAGATTCGTGGCGCTTTTTTGCCTGGGAATCTCCTGGCCTGGCCCCCTGTTTCAGTACCCTTTTAAATCAGATGAATGGGTGACTCTGCCTTCCTGGAGCTCCAATTGCCAGCTAAAGTGGTGCCTGGCCCCATGTATTTTGTATGAAGAATCGCCACACCAAGGCACTGGCAAAGCAGTCACGCCGTGCTGGCCAAAACAGCTGTGCTGGCGACCCGTGGGGCCTCTCCGTCTGGGAATCTCCTGGTCTGTGGGCAATAAAAATCCATCTGGAAATGCAGCATCCACTCACCCTCTGCACTTTCACTGGGAGCTGCAATCCTGAGCTGCTCCTAATTGGCCATCTTGGATCTTCCTCCAGCTGTTTCTCTTTGATTGACATCATATGGTCCTTTTACATCATGAGAAAAACCGTACTTCTTGGATTTGAGTTTTCATATTCTTCTGGAATTTCCATAGTTATTAATTTGTTGCTCTTACTTTTTCTGAACCTAGAAGTTTTAAGTTTCATCAATGTTACTTTCTATGTATTATTTCAGTTTTAAATTTCAACACCTCTGTCTCAAAGAGATATTTGAAGCTGAATTCTTTGTGCTAGGCTCACAAATGCAGTCCTCTAAATTAAACACTCACTTATACATTAAATTGTATAAGCTGAAGTTGGCTGGTACCTAGCATTCTGGCTCTTTTCCCTGCCATGCCTGCACCAGACATTGCTCATCAATCCCAGGCTCTTTTCTATCAAGCTTAGAGTCCACTTGGCTTTAGAGAACCCTTCCTGGGACAGGGCTCTAACAGTCATTTGGAGTTAGCAAGTAGGATGAAATCCATTTACCATCTAGAACAATGCCCCATGTAGTAAGTACCAAGCCAAAGGTTGATTTTTCTCCTCAGGGAGCTCTTTGAAACTTTAATGCAGTAGAGTGGTGAAGCATGAGAAGGTACTGACAATCTTAGAAGCTCTGTTACAGTGTAATGGGGATCTCATCTATGAAGTTTTGAACTCAAAATCCTACTACCAGAGATAGAGATGAGAGAGAATTTTCTTCTCTTTTCCAGATAGCCTCTTATCTGTCTTCATAGATAATAGTTGTTTGGATTCATGCTCACCAAACACTAATGAAATGCATGTTCTTCTTCCTAGACCCAGATATTAGTCTCTAGGTGTTGATCCTGAGGGAATGTGTTTTCTTTCTGGGTCCACAAGGGGGTTGTAGTTTCAAGGGCAACAACTTGTCAGTGCCATGTCCTCCACCCCCATCTCTCTCCATCTGGGAGATTTAATGGTTCCTGTTTAATTTTTGTGAGCATGGGAAAGGACTAAAAGGTCAATCACTCCAGCGGAAGTTTAAAGGAACTTTTCATTGTCCAGGGGTCTTTGAGAAGGTGGGAATTCCTCCCAGGTTAAAAGTTCCCTTCTTCCATACCCCGTCAGACTCCATGTTTGGATCCCCTTCCACAAACTCTTTGTGGAAGCTGTCTTTCCTCTCCTGGATTCCATCTTTCTGGATTCTCTCACTCAGTGTGAGAGGAGCTTTCCTTCTTGGTTTTCCTCTCTGAGAACCTTCTCACTCAGTGTGAGAGCAGCTTTTCCTTCTTCTCATTCAGTGTGAGAGCTAGCTGTTTCTTTCTCTCTTTCTCTCTGCATAAATAAATCACTTTCTGCAAAACTTTTGGGCCTGGTATTTATGAATGCTCCACGTCTGGCATGGTCCCCTCTCCCATTCTTGGGTGAGCAAGAGACCAAGAACCCGAAAAAACATTCTCTCAGTGGAGCTGTGCCTTCCCTGAACCCCCAAACCTGGTTACAATCCTATTGGCTTTTTTTCTGCTTAGCCTGAATGGAAAGCCACACAATGGAGGTATGCCTCAGATTGGGCACTCTTGTCTTTTCCATGGGTGTCAGGTACAAGTAGTGGAGAGGCCACAGGTTTCTATTGCAGTAGGATAAAAAGACACCAGAGCCACATTCTGATGTGAATGGCCACATTCCCATTTATGTTTCCATGGATTTTTTTTTTTTAAATCAGTTCACTGTTTTGGGTAATCTTTTAATCTAAATGTTATTAGTATTAAATTTCAGTGATACTTCATATTGATTTTAGAGGAAGAATGACCAAATTGCTTGAAGTACTCACATGAACCAGGAGCCACACTAGGAGGCACCCTTTTCTGGGAGTCCTGGCATTGCTGTGGGTCTGGGAAAAGCTGGGTATGCTTGGGACTGGGCAGTGCTATGGTTGGACCACCCCAGAAGATCTTTAATCATTTCCTTTGGGGGACTTTTTTCTTCTCAAGGCATTCTTGGTTACAAGAAACAGACATGTACTTAAGTTGCCTCCTGTGAAGGAGGATTGATTGAAAGTTTGTGCCTGGAAGAAGCCAAGAGACCAGCTGCAGCAAGGGCAGGGGCTGCACTGTGCCACCCTCACATCCTTGTTTGAATCACAGTTCCTCTGCCTGACTCTTCCCTTTCTTTCCCAGCTGGCTTCCTTTGTGTATTCATAGTCACTCCCCTCCTCAGCATATGCTTAGCCTAGCCCACAGTGGCCACCCCAGCAACGCCTCCCACCACCTTTCCACTCTAGTGGCCCCTGCTGTCTAGCTCGGTGACTTAGCTTGCCAGTTCTTAATTTCAGAGAGGACTGGGACACAGTGTCTCTGATCTTAATGTCACATAGACTGAAATCCAGTGGTTAACCACTTTGAGTCAAGACCTTATTACTTTATTCAGCTGTGGCCAGAGGTTGTAGAATCAGACTTTACAAGTCACAGCTACCTTCTAAGGAATCTTTAGTATACCTGTGCTTTTAGCACCCTTGGGGTGTGAGAATATAATGATGATACCTAGATTAGAATCATTACAATGTACTTGATTTACCTGGGGAATATTGTAACAGTGCAGTAGCCGTTTCCAAAGCTAGCTCCAAAGAGCTCACAATAGGATTAAAGTTGTGTTTAAAATTAAATATGATATTTAGCTCATTTAAAATTTATATTCATCTACTCATTTATTTTTTCCTGGCAGAAGTAAAATTATTTCAGAAGCACTCATTTTTCCTGTAATTATTGCCATTGGCTTATTTCATGATTTAATGATGTAAGAATGCTCCACGTCAGCCAGTGGTGAGGTGAGGCTACAAAGAAAGGACCCTTGGCATCCTGCCCTGCACCCATAAGTGATCAGTAAATAATCAATGTGGATCACAGGCCTGGAGGCCAAGGAAGCTGGTTTGATATGAGTGAACTGCTTGGCATAAAACTTATTCCTTTCTTACCCACTTCCCACTTAGTGGAATGTGATCTTACTGGTAACTTGGGATTAGACCTGAGAACCTTGGAGTATAAATTTTTTGTAGGAACATATTTCTGTGGCAGGTGAGATGAAGTCTTTTAGATAAGGAGATTTTCCACTCCATTATTTTCTGTATGGCTTTTACCAAGTACAAATCAAGCCAATATTAGAGTCCATTTCTGCAACCCTTTTGGCTCCCTTTCAGCCACTTCAGGAATGTTAGAATGGACATTGACCAAAACACCCCAGCCTTTTGTAGAGAATGCAGGTAGTGTTCTGAACAGTGACCCTAGGGAAACAGATCAGGCAGAATGGCTCAGGGGTCTGGGGTCTGAGATTCTGCACTGGGTGGTGCTAGTTCTGTCTCTGTTGATGTCTTTGCCCTAGAAAAATTCACCCAACTTATTTTCAGGTCTCAGTTTCCTCATCTGCAAAATGGGCATCAATTCCCCTCAATGACCTCTAAGGACCATTAAGAAGTTTGCTTATTAATGATGCTAAGAATGCTTGGGACTTATAAATATTTCCTAAGCAGAGCTGATATCTTTCCTCTTGCTATAAGATTGGAGGAGGTATGCAGCATCTCTTCTGTTCATCTGTAATTTAGTCAGTTTGTATACATACTGCATTGCATTAAACGCTGAACTCTGATCCTAGTGTTTAAACATATTAAATACAAAATATGAGTAGTATAAATTGTATGAAACACTTTTGTCTCCTACTTGGAGGCGTAACAAGATTTTGATGCAGGGTCAGCACAAACATTATACAGACACTGCTAAGAGTAAGTGGAAGTTTGTAGACAGTGGTTGGAAAATAGCCTTACAGAAAAAGTAGTAGAAGCCCATCACTGGGGGGTGTATAAGTAGGCCAAGGGAAATTGAGGGTGGGCGAGGATTTGAGGTATTTGTTTATTTTATTTGCCCATTAACTTTTGTAATACTATTTCTCTAAAGAGTACAAGAAAGCTTCACAGATAACAGACTTCAAGTTTTAAACTCTTCCTTCTGACAACTTTGCTGGGGTTTGCTGCCATAAATTAATCAAAAGGAACGTCACCTATCTCTCCCTTTAGAAAAATAAAGCTTCAGGACAAGGCAGTTTTCTCTTAGTGGCTTGGGGATAGAGGACACCACCACATGTCTTTTATTTCTGAGATCTGTCTTCTGGGTGTTCATTAATAAACATACAAGGGGATTTACCTGATGGCTCTGTAAGGTGCAGTACTGTCGGCAAACTGCATGGAAGCTATTGATGATCATCAGCATCTCCTATTATTTAACTGAAACTCTAATGGTTTTATTTATCTAAGGATTCTTTAAATTATGGAGTTTTCTTTCATCCTCTTCTGGAAGTGGTAATCTGTTGCCCTCCTTTGCTTTTGTCTTTGGCTGGTGATTTGTAGCCTCTGCATCCCTGCAGTTGCGGTTCTCTGAAGCCACCCTGGTTGGGAGTCAGGCACTGAGTGAAGGTTTATGTTCTAAAAGAAATGTGGAGCTCTTTAACTATTTCCTTTTTATAATCCTGCTGTTTTCTGTTTTTGCCCTGACTTGTGTTTTTAAATTTTGAAGTCTTTAATATTTTCCTGTGGGGCAAAGTCCAAGAAGAAAAGAAATCCTCTAAAGACTGATAGAAATTGTTGACAAGGAAGTTTGCAAATCACCATGTTTTATTTTAGTTTTCAAAAACTATAAGCAGACATACAAAAATCCCAGCAGTTACCCATATCTGCTGATCCCTCTGTCCTCTGAGAAGAGGGAAGAGATTTATGGAATCCACAAGGGCTAGGGCCACATAACCCAGTTTGAGCTTAGAAGGCACTAGCTCCTTAATGCCAAGTAAATTTTGGAAATGATTCTCCTTTGCTGACAGTACCCTCATTACTGATTGTGTAGAGTAATTTATCAGGCATTTCTTAAAATAAACCGTTCATTTATACTAATAGGACTTGGCAGGAAGAAAAAATTGGCAGGACTTGAAGTTCCTAGTGTGGGGTTTTTTTTTTTTTCTTCTTCTTCTTTCTTCTTCTTCTTCTTCTTCTTCTTTATTTTGTTGCCTTTAAAAAATTTAAAAACACCAGCACTGAAAAGTTTTAAATATTTTGAGGCAACAGTTTTCAGGGGCCAGCTTGAAATTCATTAAAGCATAAAGAATGGCATTATAAATCTGCAAAATGGAAGAAAGGAAATATTTCCAATGACAAAGTTTATCGAAAGAAAAATTAAGTACAATGTATCTGATTTTATCTTTCTGTACGCTTCAAAAATTGGGTTCCTCATGTTGATAACTTTGTTACCTATTTTTGGTGTCACATGGGCTTTTGAAGAATGCTCATTTCCCTTTTTCTTCTCCATGTACAGTTACAATCTCCTGATCCTTGGAGTCTGTGTCAGCTAGCTGCTTCTCCTTAGTTATGCACGTAATGTATCAGTGTTGTTTATATATACCCAAGATAGTATTCTCAAGGCTTTCTTATTATCTCTGTATTCTTAGCCTTGGGCCTCTGACAATAAATTTCCATCTTACATTGCATTGGAATTAAAAGGACATCACCAGAATTGATAACCTTTTTTTCCTGAATAAAATGATAGTGATGGAAATCATAATAAAAGATAAGTAACAGTTGAATCTGCAGGCTCAAGAAAACTGCATTAGCCCTCTGCCAGCACTGGGAATGAGGCTGGTCTGAGAACCAAACTCAGACAAAATGCTCTAGTGCAAGGAAGACACGCACGCACACACACACACACACACGCAAACATTTGTAACCACACACCCCTGTATATAGACATATTTTTAAAATAATGGACCTATATAAGTTACAGCATGTATTGCGATTCAGACTTGCCAGGAGGTTGTGTGAGTTCAGACCAAAACAGAAAGAATAAATGTTTTCTGAGAATGGAATAGAGTTTTTAAAAAGTTCAGGGGTCTACTGATGGTTGAGTCACACTAAAAAGGGGTAACATAGGCTAAGTTAAACTTATAGGAACGAAAGCAAGTGTTTTCCTACCACTGAATTAGCAGACTCTATCAGCTTCTCAGGCAATTTCTTTAACTGACTTTTTAACATCAAATGGTTGTCCCTGTTTTCATCTTCTTTCCTATCGGGACCTTAGAGCTTGTTATTTGTCTAAAACTCAACTTTTAGATTGTTTTGTAATATTCAAGCTTTTGCATAATTGATAATATGAGGTGTATGCCTCCCTCCCACAAAAAGTCTAGAAGGAAATATATCCAAATGTTAAAGACGTTATGATATTAATAATTCTTCCTGGGTGATAAGATTTTTGGTAATTTTTATGTTTATTTTTCTTCAGTATTTTAAAATAATTTACTATAGTATTTAGAAAAATGTTTTCAGAAAAATGGGAAAAGGTCATATACCTTATTTTTTAGAAGTACAGTGTTAATTAATAAAATAGTGTTTTTTACTAGAAAGTTAAAATTGTGTTCATTATTTCTACATGTGCATTGAGAATCAAGGTTCTACACAATCATATTATATTCTGTTTAGCCTTATTTTTATTACATATCTATAATTTTTAAATATGCCTGACCAATTCATCAGTAACTTTTAATTCTCTAGTTTTTTTGTTTTATTGCCAATGTAATTAGTTCTGCTTTGTTTCCTTTCTTTTCATTTTTCAGGCTATTAATACAAGCATATTCTAGTTTATTTCGATTATGATCTGTGGCCTATGACGTAAGGAAATTAGGTAGTAAACACTTGGGCTTTGTAAGTTTCTTTTGCTCCTAACCAAAGATTTCTAGCAAAATAATTAGCAGAGGTGTTCTTGCAGCCATGACATTTAGGTCACTGTCTTTAATTTCAAACCAAAAGATAGTCTAGAAAAGTTTGAGGGCAGTGTATATTTGAATTAGCACATGCGTACTTTGAGCCTAAATATAATAAGAGAATCCAGAGAAATATATCATTCCTGTCAAGGAAAAAAGTGGTATGAGGGGGCCTTGTTCCTTACGCCTTTTCAGATTAAATTCATCTCATGAAATTGCCATGTTCTTATTTAGCAAAACAACAGGAGCATAGAGGAACACAGTTATTTTATGATAAAGATGCCTTTTTATCACAGTATCTTTAGATGTCCAACCAATCTGGTCTTTTCACTATAGTCCTTTAACCCTTCTAACCACAAGTTGCCTTTCCTGAGTTAATGTGTTTTTCTGGAAAGGGAACTCAGTTAACAGGAATGAGTGAGAAAAAACCTTCCATGTGACTCTGCCTTTGTTAGTGCTGTGGTTATGATACAGTGGGACAATATTGGAGTCCACTTGATTCTGTGCTGAGGAAGGCTGACTTTGAGCATAAAGCTTCTTCCTGGCATCAGTGACAAGTGAGACACCCAGCCAGAAATGAAAATGAAATCTGTCTTTTGTGACAAACTCTGGGTGGTCACAACACCCAAAAGCTTACCCTGTGGAGACCAACTAATGCCAGCCAGAGGACATAAAGCTACCTTGTCCTCTTGCTAAAAATTATTTTAGTCCTGGAGCTGAGAAGGTGACCACCTCTTTTTCAGGGAATCCCATATAAAATGAGATAGAACTTTCTGGCCCCACAGGCAAATTAGCTTTGACAGGCTCAGAAAGCTTTTCTTAATTAGTTTGCCTGTATGTATAACATTCTTACTTCCCTTTTGTTCTCCTTTAATATTCAGTAAAGGAAACTTTGCTGAGCATTTCAACCAATTTCAATGAAAACTAATACGTAAAACTAATTTTGTTCCTGTTTATTTTTGGGCACTAACAGGAGGGGTGTTAAGAGATCCACAGGAGAGGGCATAAGAATCAGAGAGGAGAAGGAGAAAAGGTAGGTGAAGCCCAGGGGGATAGCCTGGGTGTTGGTTCATACACTCCTTTTCAGCCATTGATTTGCTGTCCAATGTGAAACTCTGAAGATCCCTATGTCTTATTAAAGGAAATAGTCCCATTGGTGAATTACTGAGAAAATGTACCAATGTTGATGTGCTTACAACTTCATGCAGGTTTATTTAGGGTGAGATCCTAGGTTTGCTCTCAGCTGTGAACTTAAGACATTTCTCAGTTATTTGACCTGAATTGCTATGGTTTACTCTCCCAGTAGGTTACAGGCCCTGATAAAATTGGTTTATACCCTTTAAACTCACTCATAAAACTAACTTGCACCAAAAAGCCTGTTAAATTCTGAGCTCCTAAAGGGCAATGGTGTCTCTATCATTTTAGATTCTTCAGTGCTAAGCATGAGTGTATGACTCAATCAATGACTTGTTGAATGAGTGTGTATTAAACTTTTGTGTGGGAAAAGCCTTTCACAGCTTCTGGATCTTTCTAACCCTGAGTATGAGATCTTTTTCTTAATCTAATAAAAACCTAATATGGCACATCTATACTCACAAGATGGTTTGAGCATGGCTTCCCGGCAAAGAGAAGAAGGTAGTTTGGGGCCATTTTGTGTGTGTTAGGGGTGAGGGGGTGGTGAGTTTCACAGCTTTATCAAAAATTGGTTCTCCTCCACTCATCAGCATGCCTTTATCATCTTTTGAAACTTAAGCTCCTGTGATGGTGTCTCCCTTGGACAGGCCTAAGAGCATTCTTTTCATTCTCATTTTCAGTGTTTCAAGTGGGCCACTCAGAACTGCTTAGGTCATCCTCTTCTCATAGCGATTTCTAACACTTTTATGTCATTAAAATTCTACATTACTGAGGATTACATTGAGAGGGCGAGATTCACTTGCTTCTGGGAGGAACTCTTGTAGACTAATCCCTTATTAATACACATGAATTCTTGACCTCTTGGGCCAGAAATTACCCTCTTTGATCTCTTTCCAGTTCATCTTTTCTATAGCAGGGACTGGGGAAGAAATAACTTTAAAACAATTATGAGTACAATGCTAAAATTACTCTTACATGCCTTGAGAATAGTTTAACACTGTTATTTGATGTGATTATAGTTGACGCAGGTACTACCTGGACTGTGGAGCACTGGAAAGAATAAATAATGAACAAAGAGTTATAATACAGCTTTCGTCCTTATATGTTTTGTTACCTGTAGCAAGTCACTTAATCATGCTAATCCTCCCTTTCACTGTAAAATAAATAACTTTACCTACTGTCAGAAATTAATAATATTAATATATATATCTATAGGAGCCCATAAATGCAAGGTAATATTGCATGTAATAGATGAATAGCAAAAATATTTTTGAAGAAACCACTTAACAGGGGACATTTACCTTCAATGCAGGCTCAATAATTAGTTTTAGCTGGTCAAAACTGTCACAGTCTCTGCCATCATAATTTCCCCCTACACTTCTCCAACATTTATACATTTCACAGTTTTTACATAAATTTTATCAATGGAAAATAACCTCTTATAGTGAACTAGAATATGTACAAAGCCGATATCAACCATTTCTTCTATTAGGGAGAATAAGCTGCTGGGTTGTCCACTCCTGGAGAAGATGGCTGTTCTCAGATTAACGTGGTCTGCCCATCTGTTTTCTCACTAATTCTTTAGGGATGAGAACCATGACTAAATTAGCTCAGTGAAATGAATTTTGACAATTTGGCAGTCTTCAATCTTCCAGTAACCGAATCCTTACCGTATCTTCAAAGATAAGTATGTCTTATAAATCCTCTTAAAGAAAGCTTAGTCACAGTTAGAGAACTTACATTTGATATTGAGATTTCTTTGGACCAAATTAGTAACCAGGAACTTAAGGTAGATCCAGGAAAAGCCTCCAAGGCTTGGTCCTAATCACTGGGAAATATTAATACATCTATAAGCACTTTTTGTTTTTCTTTTTCTGCGGGCAGCAAGAAACGCCGGCTTGCAGCTGGCGCATTCTTGTCCCTCCCTTTTTCTTTTATTTGCAGCACATGGTTCCATTTTCAATGTATCATATAAAGAAAAAAAAGTTAAGGTATTAAAAATGCTTGTAATGTCTTCTAAATTGGTGGATTTCAGAGTGAAGAATTGTAATTGTATTACGATTTGGCAAAATTATTAATTAGGCTTCTGTTTGTAATTTGGTTTAAAGAAAAAAAATTTTAGGGCCAGACATGGAGGCTCATGCCAGTAATCCCAGCATTTTGGAAGGCCAAAGTGGGAGGATCATTTGAGTCAAGGAGCTCAAGACCAGCCTGGGCAACATAGTGAGACCCGGTTACCACAAAAATAATTTTAAAAATTTTTTAATTAGCTCATGGTGGTGGAGCATGTCTGTAGTCATAGCTATTCAGGAAACTGAGATGAGGATTGCTTGAACCCAGGGGTCTGAGGCTGCAGTGAGCTATGATTGCCCTACTGTACTTTAGCCTGGACAACCGAAAGAGACCCTGTCTCCAAATAAGAAGAAAAAAGAAGAAAAAAATCTTAGCTTGCATAATGCCTTGAATTTTCCTATAGAAGGTCAGTAAATGAAATATTGACTAAGGCTTATGAAATTTGAGTATATGACTTCAGTCATGGGTATTGACAATAATACACTGATACCAAAGTTCAAGAAGAAAATGATTCAGTAAGTAATAGATGAATAAAGATGGCCACTATTAACTAATTTGCTAATGATTATTTTCCATAAGATATATGTTATAGGGTGTTCTTAGTTTCATATATTCAATGTAACACTTTTGATTAGTAAGAATTACTTATTATCTCAGCTGTAAGATTGGCCTTACCATAAGCGATTTGTCTTAAACTGGCAATTACGTCTAATTTCAATTACGTTAATGAAAGGTAAAGATATCCGTAGACTAGAAATTAAGAGTATACTAGCAGAAACAATTCCAAATATTTTTGCTAATTATATTGTTGCATATTATTCAAATAAAGAGCCATATTGAGCAATTATCTGTGGAAATAAAAAAATAATTAATTTATAAAATAAATAAAAAATAAACAAACTGAGGTAAGTATACAGGAGTAGTATTCAAAATACCTTAACAACAGTTAATCATACCCCTCACTAAAAATAACAGAGTGCTGGCCAGGGCATTGGAATGGTGTCACTGAAGCTGCATCCTGAACTGGATGTTAGTCTTAATGTTTGGATCATTAAGAATTCCAGTGGGATCCCAGGTTGGGCATAGGTGATGCAGGACAGCAGTTACTTGCTAATTAATATGAAATAGATTAGTATTCTAGTAACCAGTATGAATGTACCAGTATACACAAGTTTAATGTCAGCTCTGGTGAAAAGCTAATAATTCATTAGTAACTGTTTGATTCATTTTTATTAAACTTTACAAATGCAATCTGTCTTGACTCTTAGGCCTCCACTGTCAGAATTGAATTATAAGTCCTGGGTAGATATGAGAAAAGAGAATACTAGTTACAATACTGTATGCAAATCCTAAGGAGGTATCGGAGAGTTTCATTTCTGATAAGATCAGTTTGTAACACGCAAACCCTTCCGGTAAGAACAGACAGAAAAACTGGATAAGTTTTCAAAAATCTATTTAAAATCACTGGGGAGATTATACCAAGAGAGTTAGGGCTGCAGGGCCAACATCCCAAAGAGAAAGGAAACACATTGGAGTAAGCCCTATATACTCTTTCCCTTTCCCCGCTTAGGACATTAGCATTTCTTGGTGCATGGCATAAAGATCTACCAGAAATGGTGACTTAAAGCTTGCGCCAATGTTTCTGGGTCTGGTTTAGGGACACTAAATCAGTCAGCACTTATGGGGCCAAGATTTCAGAGAAAAGTATATGTTGGAGATAAATTTAAGACTGAAAGGCAGAGAGAAGAATGCAGACCAGCTAGTGATCTTGGGATCTAAGGATCAACATGACAATAAGATTCTGGGATTTCTTTTTGCTTCACATATCTCAAGCTGGGTGTTGGAGAAACTGGTAACCAAGAAATTTTGACCAAAAATAAAAATAAAATAAAGCCTCAAGAAATACATGCTCTCTCTAGCCAAAGAACCAGGAAAGGGGCAGGCTAGCATGACAGAAAACGTTTAGACAGTAACCTCCCTACTTCAGCCAAACACCACAGGAAAAAAAGGCAGCCCAACTTCCAACTCTCAGCAAAGGCAGAGTGAGAAGCATAGACCTTCATTCCTACCTGGCATTAATGATGCCCACGTCCACGTCAAAAGTAGAGACCCATGGGGAGAAGGTAATTCCTCCCCCACCTGGTGGTAACAGGCATGCCTGCCCATCTCTGCTGGTGAGGTGTTAGAGATCAAGGGGGAAAGCCTGGACTGTTATCTTCCAGCAGTAACAAGCCACACACTCCATCACCTGCTGTATCCATGAAAGCCACATGGGTAGGAGCAAGAAGGTCTCTGGTATCAGCAGAGAGCCAGGGGGAACCCGAAGCGCCACCTCTGCCCAGTAGTATTGAGGAGTCATTCCCACTGCAGCAGGGTGTCAGTGGAGACCAAATAAGGGCCTGGGCTTCCACCCCCAGCTGCCATAATGAGGCAGGACCCCTTCCCTGACCAGCATGGAATCAGAGGAGGCTTCCTAAGACAGAAGATTGAAATGAGATCCAGAGTCTCCTTACACCCAAAATGTCCAGGCATACAGTTGTAAATCAGTCTTCATACCAAGAAAATATCAGCTTGAAGGGAGGGGGGAAACAATCAAGGATGCCAGTGATGAGACTGTAGAGATGTTGGAATTATCTGGCAAAAGTTTTGAGGCAGCTATGATATAAAAGCTTCAACAAGAAGTTACAAGCACACATAAAACAATGGAAAAAGTAGGAAGTTTTAACAAGAAAATAGAACATCTCTGCAAAGAAACAGAAGATATAAAGAAGGACCAAATGGAAATAATAGAATATGTTGAGCCTATACAGTTTCTGTTCTCTTCGGATGGATCTTTGTGTGGGTTGGGGTCTGCATTCAAAGTCCAGACATTCCTCAGGTCTGTCTCAGCCTTTGTTTTCCACATGACCCTCTCATGGCTCCTACTCATGGCAGTTCAGGCAGGCCTGATACAACCCCCCCCCGGGCAATGAGGGAACATGAATCTACGACATCCTCCTGGCCAGAGAGTTCAGCCCAGGGCTAGGCACATAACCAAGTCCAGATAACGTGAGAAAATTCTTGAATGCTATCTGTAATTATTGGGAAAACTTATCACTTCTTCTGTTTGTCACCTAATTATTAGAATAATTATTAGAGCTGTTACAGCACAGGCTTCTTGCTGCCATATTTGTCACCACTCAGTTGGAGCCTGTTTGAAGTGAGCCAGGAGACAGGAATTAAGACATGATCAGTATTAGGATCCTGGTAACAGGGCTTAATCACCGGGATCCATCTAGACTTTCTTGAGTTAAGCTTTTCTTTTTAAAATATTATTTTATTTTATTGTAAGAAAACTTACTGTGAGATTTACTATCTTCAACTTTTAAGTGTGCAATATAATTGTTGCTAACTATAGGAACAATATTGTACAGCACATCTCTAGAAAGTTTTCATCTTGCATAATTGAAACGTTATGCCCATTGATTGGCAGTTTCCCATTCCCCTCCCTCTTAGGCCTCAGTAATCACCGTTCTACTCTCTGATTCTGTGAAATTGACTATTTTAGATATCTCAGGGAAGGGGAATCAGGCAGTCTTTATCCTGTGACTGGTTTAGTTCACTTAGCATAATGTCTTTAAGGTTCATCCACATGGCATGAATTTTCACATCCTTCCAAATAGCAGGTAGGTAGCATGATCTTCTTTTTTAAGGTCAATAATATTCCATTGTATGTATATACATTTTATTAATCCATTCATCCATTGATGGACATTTAGTTTGTTTCTTAGTTACTATGAATAGTGCTGCAGTGAACATTGGGGTGCTAATGTCTTTTGAGATCTTGATTTCAATTCTTTTGGATAAATACCCAGAAGTGGGATGGCTGGATTTTGAATTGAGTTCTTGAGAAAAAGTCTTATGAAAGAGTCTCAAGAAATAGAGTCCTAAAGAGAAAAAGCATACTTTATATTATCATTCTTTGCATTAAAATGTAGAAAAGAACTGACTTAATATTATTATGTACCTTTTGTTTATAAAGCACTTCATTAGGTTTTGCACTGATCAATTCATCTAATCCTCATAAAACCCAATGTGGTGAGTGTGATTTCCACAGTTAACAAATGTGTGAAGGAGGAGGCTTAGAAGGGTTAGGAAATGTGTCCAAGTCACCTTGATTAGTAATGCCCCAGGAAAAATTCAAGGCCAGAAGTGGTTGCTCTGAAAAGTTGACTTCAAAATAAGATTTATCTGTAAATATTTGAGGAAGATAAGAATGTATTACAAATAACTTCTAAATCAATGAATTTTCACTGCTGTAGTAAAACTTCGATATGGTTTGGCTGTGTCTCCACCCAAATCTTATTTTGAATTATTTGTAGTTCCCATAATTGCCATGTGTCATGGGAGGGACCCAGCGGGCACTTGCCCCCATGCAGCTGTTCTCATGCTAGTGAGTGAGTTCTTATGAGATCTGATGGTTTTATAAGGGGCTTTACCCCCTTTTACTTGGCACTTCTCCTTGCTGCTGCCATTTGAAGAAGGACGTGTTTGTCTTTCCTTCTGCTGTGATTATAAGTTTCCTGAGGCCTCCTGAGCCCTGTGGAACTGTGAGTCAATTAAACCTTTTTCCTTATTAAATTACCCAGTCTTGGGTATTTCTTCATAGCAGCAAGAGAATGGACTAATATGGCTTTCAGTGTATTCTAAATACTTAGCCAGGATACAGGGGAGAGTTTTCTTTTTTCTGAAAGCCTAACTCAGATCTGAGAAATAATTCCAACAGCTAATAGAATAAACAACAGTATGGACTACAGAAATTATTTGCAGACAAATAAAATTAATTTAAATGCAATGTTGAAATAATTCAAAAATATTGTCATCACATGTTTACTTATATGCACATGATAATTTAAATTCTGATCACTTTATCTTGAGAAAATAAACATTTGAGATTACCAATGATTTTTTAAAAACTCTTTAACTTACAAAGTGATGAATAAATATTTGAGTGTTATCTGTTTTAGAATTATACTGTCTTTAGACAATGGCTGGTGTGCATTCTTTTCATCTGTAAGCAATGAACTAAATTACTTTTTTGATGCAGTCCTTTTATTTGCTAGTCAAATAATATTACAAATGATTGAAAGGATTTATAAAATGAGGTGGCTGAGATTTGTTCTTATTTGCTTGCAGCTGAAAGCATAATACACTTAATGCTTCCAGGATATGGAGGAGCTAACAGATGTCAAAAGAGCAGAGAGAGCGATTTTGCAAAGATCGTTCAAAAAGCAAACAAAAATCCTTTCTTTTACAAAATTCATAAACTGTCTCTATCAGACATTAATTGTCTTTGACAGAAAATGCATTTACTGTTTATATAGAATATATCTTTTCCCTTTTAAATTAAAAAAATTAAAGTTGTTATGATAAAGGTAAAATCACTGGATTAAAATTAGTGCAACACAAGTTTGTCTTCATCAAAAGAACCATTACTGTAAGCTCTATCTTTGTAACACTTTACTGTCAATGCAATGTAGACAAATAATTTTGCTTAAAGATAGCAACAAAATAATTTAAAATCAAAGAATGTTTCTACTTGCCGTTTTGCTTAAATAGCTTTCTAACCAATTTGCATTTCCAGTAACTGCCATTTAACACTAGAGATTTTATTCAGCAAATTCAGAGGCTGTGTATGTATTCTAGTGATCAGAGGTCTGTAGGGCTGCCTAGCTAGGTCAACTTCATATGCTTGAAAGAATAACCGTAACGTTGCACATTAGAATTACAAGAGAAAGATGATAGTTTGAGGAATAAATTGCTTAATGCTGTTTCCATAGGTCCCATGTAAACAAATAGTAGAATGCTGGCAAGTTTTTACAATCAAGGCCAATGTTTAATAAAGACAGGAAGGAATAAAAAATGGAAATATTATTTCTGGATTTACATTTTGTCTTATTTCAGTCCAAATTCCTAATGCTAAAACAATCCAAAAATATACTGAAGCTCTCACCTGGGCTGCCACCATGCTCTTATAAACATGTTACTTGAATGAATTGATTTGTTTCTGACAGAAGCTCCCTTTGGAATTAATCAGGAATACTACAAATATAGTAACTATTTGGCCTTACACATCTTATTTCCCTCTTTTGTCGGTCTAGCCCCTCTTTCTTTTCGGGTAACTCCTCCCACACGTGGAGATCATGAGCAAAGATTTTAATCCTATCCTCTGGCTGCACATGATTTGTCAAGGGTTGGCCTAAGATGAGCAAATATGAAGCATTACCACAGAAAATTTGCAATTATAAAAGAAGAAACGATTTTTTTATTCTGTGGTGGGCAAAGCTGCATTGACTTCATAAAAACAAAGTCACATTAAATTTATATATCTGTCTTAAGACATATCTGGACTTCAGAAATATGAACATGGGTCTGTGTCGTAGAACAGGAAGGAAGAGTGTATATTTTTTAAACTATTACTTGAAAGCAGGGTATAGCAGTTAAGGAGTTTTATGGGGGCAATTTCATCTGTGCACATCCCAATCTGTTCACATACTCAGAGTTCCATTATAAGGAGGATACTAAGGTAGATTCAATTGTTCACGGGGTTATTGTCAAAAGCCCTACGTATTCTGGTCTTGTATTAAAAATCATTCCTTTGATGAGAAGAGTATTTCAAGGGTTCTTCAATTTGTCTTACCCCCTTGTTCTGATTCCATATTCGCCAGCAACCTATTAATTGCCATGAAGAAAATATGCTGATGAAATATGCTGGACTTATAGCTGTCTGGTCCATGTGACAATGGTTTCTGATACAAATGAAGTCTCTACTTGTAATTATGCTTCCATGTAGTTGACTGTAGGTGGAGAATGAGCCAATCATGGGAACATAAATGTCAGTGCTTCATGTGACAGCTGTATACATTAAGGAGCGGTAATCTGGTGCCCATATTAGTTTTAAAGACAGTTTGATTTGAGTATGTCAGTTGTCATGGGACTGAGAACTATTAAGAATCAGGTACTGGGCCTTTGGAGCACAAGGCTAGATCTAGCTGGAATTCCCTCAAACAACTTGTTCCCAAACCTTTCCATATATCAACATTGCTTAGGAAGGCTTTTCAAAGTACAGATTTCTATGCTGGATATTCTATTCAGTAGATAAGGCACAGTCCAGCTATTTGTATTATTTAAGAACGCTCCTTAGATAGTTCTAATGCATATCCACATTTAGGAAGCACTGTCTTAGACTATCTCTACAACACATTCATATGTGCCTTCTTTTAGCTGATTTTTAATGCCATAATTCGATTTCATGAGTTACTGGCATTGCATGCATTACACTTATAACTTTGACTTTAGATGAAATTCCTGGTTGATTATCTAAGGTACACATCTCTGGGTTTGCAGAAGAGGTGGAATGCAGGGATGGCAACAAAAATTTGAATTTACATCTTTGATGTGGTAAATAGGCAGCCAAGCTCTCTACTCCTGTCCCTAGAGACTGCAGTTCAGAAATGATTGGTGATTACCCTTAATTTTAATGACATTCTTTCTCTAGTTAGTTATTTCATTGGTCAGCTCCTGATAGTTTTTACTTTGTTTTCATAATTATAGGATATTATACAAGACAATTTGCATTGACTAGTAACATCTATGCCTCTGCCTTCATTCTTGCTATTGAGAAGTCAGTGTCCTATCTAAGTCTTGTTACTTTATAGGTAATCTTTTTTCTTTCTCCTATGACTTTTAAATTTAAATTTTTGTCTTGGACTTTATTTTTGGTTGTTATTGTTTGCTTGTTAGTTTTGTTTTTGCAGTCTTGCTAAATGTAAGATGTATCTAGGTGTGGATTTATTTATATTCTTATTATCTTGTTTATAATTTGGTTGGCTTTTTGAATCTGCGAAGTCATGTTTGTCAATAGTTCTGGAAGATTCTTCAAATGTTGATAGCCTCTTTTCTCCTTCTAGAACTCTGATTAGATGTGTGTTAACCCTGATTACTTTACCTTTCATGTCTTTTAACTGTCATATTTTTTAAGTCTGATTATTATCTTCAGTTCTGTTTCACAGTTCACTAAATGTCTCTTCAGCTGTACCTAATCTGCTGTTTGCAATTTGCTAACTGTCTCTTCATCTGTATCTATACTGATGTTTAATCTTTGCATTGAGTTTTTAAATTAATAATTTACTTTTTACTTCTAAAAGTTATGTTTTCATGTATAATTATGCATATAGACTGATTTTTTTTCTTATAACTTTGATCCCTCCTCTTGAAAACATATTTGTATGTTGGATCTGATAATCTAATAGCTGAACTATATAAAGATCTGGTTCTTTTATTTATTTGTTTTGCTTTCTCTAGTTCATGGTAATTTATTTCTAGGTGTGTTTAATATGTTATGTTCCTTGGAACATTACTTGTCAGAATTCTTTGAGGCCCAGATGGAGAGCATATTCCTTTGTGTTTGTTTCAGGTAGATACCTACAAAACTTCAAACTAACAACTTTTTAAGCTTCATTTCATGTTATAGTGTTTGTTACTCTTAAAGTGGTGTGAATTCAGTCGGTAACCCTATATGAGGTATGACTTATGGTTACATTCTCAAGGAAATTGTTTTATCACCCTCCATGCAGCATTGGGGTTCTTGCCATTGTTCCATGGGATGTATTTTTATTTATAGTTCACTGTTTCACTGAAATTATAACTTTTGGGAAGCCCAGCTTTATGGAGGTATCAAAAATATGGCTCCTCGTCATGTATAACCCTTAAGCTATGTTTTATGTTCTTCTTGTGGTCATTTATACCACAGCTAAAAGTTAGCAAGTATTGGCAGATGCTCCTGGAGAAGCTGCTAGCTTCAGAACTTACTTAACATTTTACCATTTGCTGTGTGTACTGTATCCTCCCCACCCTCCTCCTGCCCTCCAGAAAGATGCTTTTCTTTATTTTTTGTCAATGCAGCCATACATTTAAAATATTTTAAATCTGTATTCTAACATTTTGTTAATGTCCTGGATCAAGAAGATTTTTTCAGGATAGTTAATCCACCACATTTTCATAAACAGAAGTTTCATGTTCTTTTTAAAACTAAAGAAAAACAACTTCATTCTTTAATTTTTATTTCATGCCACAGACACTTTGAGCAATCAAACAATACAAGAACTTGTGAGAATTTTGGTAAACAACTTTTCCAATGTGCTAATATGTTTCTGGTGAGTAAATATAGGCCTAGAATAGCATATCCCAAAGTAAATATTCCATAGAGTACTAATTGTAGTTACATGGTAAAATAAGCTGGGGGAACACTGGGTTAAGCAAATTTACAGATTTCATTCTCGAAGAAATTACGTGACATATAATACACCAGCGAGCTCAAGAATCTTGGAGAGTAGGATAACTTATACTCCTGTCTTCCCAGAGGTGCCCTGGAAGGAAGCTGGCTTCGACATAAAAATGACTTCCCCAAAACCATAGAGGTAGTTAGCAGCAGAGCCAAGACTAGAACCCAGCTCTCCTCACACTCCCTTTCTCTTTATTACCACAGTGAAACATTTTGTAAATAGCTACTTGGGAAACTATTTCCAGCAGTACCCCATCCTCAAATTGAAATGTGTTGAAAGCCCATCTTCTTTCACTAAATGAAACTTGGCTTCTCTCCTAAAAACAGCTAAATAGGAATGTTCCAGAAGTTCTTCAAGAAAAATAAAACCTTAAGTAGAAAAGCAGGGGTTCCACATCTTGAACTGAAGTGAAAAATTGATGCTATTGTGGGGCTTCAACCCAAATTGACACAGAGATACAGTAATCCTGTCTGATTGTTAAAAGGGTTTGTCTTCTCTTGAAAATCATAGTTTTTAGTTGGCAAGGAGCAAACTCCCAAGAACAACTTGTGACAGAAAACTTAAAAAAAAGACTACTTTTGGATTTCAACCAGCAGAATGTGCATAGTTTCTGACTGTTAGTGTATTCTTCCCCCTATTACGGAAAATGGACTATGGGAACTCGGGAAGGTGAAGTGCAATGTTATTTACATTTTTGTGCCAAAACATTATGAAGTGAAATGGTCAAACATGCTGAGTGAATGCAGCATATGAAAATTAATAGGAACATTTTGAATATGTGATCTTTTACTTGAAACAATATAAATGAAAAGGGTTCTGTGGAGGTACTTTCTTGACCTCTTTTAAATGTTTCTTTTTCTTTCTTTCTTTTTAAACACTCTCCATTGTTTATAATAACCCCTTTGGATCCTAGACCTCAAAGTTCTTTCCTTTCAAAATTTCCTTTTCTCTGTTTGTCTGTGTACAACAAATACCTCTCAGGCAAAAATAAAAAAAAAACAACACAGTGTATTGAGCCAACTAAATAGTCAGTAAAAGATGTCTAATAGCATCTAGAAATAGGAAATGAGGTGAGTATTGGGTTGGGGATCTGAGTGTTGGTGTCCCATTTAGTCATCAATCCACAAAAACAAGTAATTATATGCAAAAGGGTTGAGAACACTGATAATGGTAAGGAGAGAACTTCCAGCTGAAAGCTAGAGAGTCACCTGGACATTTCTGAGAAGGTGCTTTGGAGGATGGCAACTTGGTAGACTTCATACTAACAAAGAACATATTAGAGAATTAACGATGATGAGGAAAAGAAAGAAGAGAAGAAGGAGAAATATTGAGCTTTGTTAGGTACCAGGTTAAGCACTGGCCATATATGATTGTATTATTATATCAGTACCTCAAAAGCTAGAAGGCAGCTTCTATCATCATTCCTGTTTTATAAGTGAGGCTTAAAGAGCTAAAGTCACTTGTTTGAGAATTTATATCATACATAGCAGACCAGAGATTTGAACCCATTTTTTTCTGATACCACACCCCAGTCTTCATCACTAAGCTATATTGTCTTCTATATCAGGTGTGGCTATAGGTTGCATCTTTTTTATGTCTTAGATATTGTGGAGAAAAGGTTTGACTTTATGCTATGAATCTAGACCAATGAAACTTTGAAGCCAACTGATAGACCGAGAAGTTTGGCCCTGAGGCAGTGCCCAAAAGAGAGGATGACAGTGAGTGAAGGTCAGACCGAGATGAGACAAGGCAGGTCCCTGAGGGGAAGCCAGGCACAACCTGAAAGCTGAATGTCCAAAGAGCAAGGCTGGGTAAGGGCAGGATTGACTGGGAGATGAACAAAGTATGAAGTGGGTCAGGGTAATTCTGACAAAGAATTTTCTAGTGGTCATGACCTAGTTTCCTCAGTCTACAGCATGCATTGCATACTGTGGGGTTCATTTAAGTCTTGGGTTACATTTTTATTTGTTCAATGAGATAGAGAAAAGATGAGATGATGCACAGTTTAATTCCATGAATATTAAACTGATCTTCAGTATCAGTATTGATACTTAAAGTATACAGCATTTCATAGTTTTAGTAATAAATCCAAGTTGAAATGTGTGCATTATTATTATTTTTTTTAAAACTGCATATTGGGATGTCCTTATAAAAGTTTTTTTTTTAATTTGGAAAATATGATTGCTGTCTTTGTAAGTCATTTCAATGTCTTAACTCCAGATCTCTGAAACTACACTGTTTTTCTATTCTCTGAAGTCCTTTCCTCCTCTTGTACTCACTCTGGATTATTGGTTGCATCAGTCATGGTGGCTGGAAACAACAGTCATCCTAGGCTGCTTCTACTCTTACTCCCCATATCCATCTGGTCAACGGAACTCTCAGTTCCATGTCGTATATATCTCTTAGATTTATCTCTTCTCCATTCCTACATTTCCCATTCTGTGTACCTTACAGGCCAATAGCTTTCTCATGTCCAGCCTTTGGGTCAGCCACTGATTCTCAGTCCACTTTATTGTTATCAAACTTACAGGGTCACATGATGAAAAGTGTGGATCCCCAAAGAAATGGTGGGCTGCTTTGCTTAGAAGAGGTGATGCAAGTTGTAGGTACTTTTAGGATTTAGGGTTTCATGGTATTAGGTACATACTCTGTATGCCCTTTGCTTATAGGTCAGAATTCATATTCTATATTCTGAAATACAAGGACTTCTTTACCAAGACCCCATTCATCTTCCCTGCCTGTCTTGCCTCACGGCCAAACTCATGCTATATAGATTAGCCACTCAGATATTTTGGCAGCTTTATGCAATTGCATGACTTATGTTATTTCCTGTGCTTGAAAGGTATATCCCTATAATGCCCACCAGGAGATCTCCAATCCCTCCTTTAGAATTCAAGATTCAGCAATTCTGATAGAATCCTCAGCCACACACAGATTTTCCAACCTGCCTTACTCTTCTGCATACATGCATTTCCTAGCATTTATCAAATTGTATTATAGCAATAATTTGATATTATGTCTTTTCACTCCCCAGTGATCTTCTTGACTGTAGACTCATATTTATCTTTTATCCTGAGCCCCTTGTAAAAACTTGGTTCAATAAATTTTCTGTACTAAGTTTGATTGATTATGACAAAAGAATAACTCTGGCTCCTTTGATACAAATTCTGTTGGTTCTATGGTACGCTCCTTTTTGTGAGATTCTTTAACTGTATAAGTGAATAATTTTTAAAAGGGAAAATATGTATTTTGAATTGCTGAGGTAGAACATCAATATATTGAGAAATTTTTATAAGAATTTTTTTGTTAACAGTAGTAAAAGATTAGAAGCTTTAGTCAAAATAAGTGAAATTTAACTCATTTTAGCCAATAATACATCCTGGTGCTAGTGAGTAATATTTCAAAGCACATTGGTGTCTTGGGTTTAAATAAATCTTTTCTTTAATGCTGTAAGGTTCAAATACAACCACTTATTTTATCTGTTTCCTTTATGCTTTGTGCATGCTACTTAACTCTCTGAGCATTATAATTCCTACTGTAAGTGCAGAAAATAATATCTACCTCTCAGAACTATTATAAGGATTTAAGGAGGCAAAATACCTAAGTTACTGAAATAGCAGCTGACCTAGCACTTAATAGTAAATTTTTTTCTTTCTCTTTTATATTTTTAAAAATAATTTTTGTTAAATGGACTGTACCCCAAAGTGTTAGGTTCAAAAATGCATTATAACTCATCATTTCTCATTACAAGCTAAACTACCGCAGCGCCATTGCAAATCCCTGCAGATTTTTGCTTTAGGAAGATTGCTATAGAATTAACGGGTGAATCACTTTGCTCTGCTGGATGGAAGCCCACAGCCACTTTGGGCAAAGGAACTCTTATGAGACAGGATGGACTCTAGGCCCAAACACATTTCTGATCAGATCAAAAATGCCCTGAAAGGCCACCAGAGCTACCTCTTCCATGAAGAGTGCCAGGAGCTGATGTCTCCTCTTTGTGCACCAGGAGGCTCTTCAGTTCCCTAGAATTGGTGCTCTTATTTATCCAAACACTCAAACCAGACCTTTTTTTAACTAACATCAAGTTTATTGGAAAATTTTGATAACTTTTATGTAGTATATTTTGCTTGGGGATAGTATACTCCTTTTGAAAGCTTCTAAAGAAAGCATATAAAAAATATCCTGTGCATTTTGTGTGAAAGATTGACAAAAGTATGTTTTCCTAAAGAAAGTTACCCAAAAAACCAGAAGAAAAGTAAGGCAGAGTGAAAGGATAGACAAGGGTTGGTTGATGGTTGACATGTGAAACCCCTTACCATTCATAAAATATTTAGGTTATTTGAGCTAAGGAGGAAATTGCTGAGGATTAGGTTTATAGCACTTGACCATGTCTCAGAAGTGCTACTCTGTAAAACTTGTCAAAGAGGAAAAAAGAAAAAGAAAAGAAAGCAATTCCATTAGGCAATTTGGACTTTGCATCCTGTCGTTTATTAAATTTGTCAGTTGAGGCAGTTAGGATTATGGCAATAGATTTATTAATTTTTCAGAAAACCTGGCATGAAAAAGCCTTATCCTTGGCAGTAACCTGGAAAACACAGAGAAGAAAGTTTGTGAAACAAGCAGAATGCTGAATACCTGCAGTGAAATAGTCATTACTATAGCAAACCTGCCCCAGATGAAGCCAGGTAACAGATTTTGGAAGGACTAGATTCCTGAAAAACAGCGAGATTTTATTCAGAATCTTTTTTGTAGACAGGAAAATCCTTTCTCAGCACGAATGCTATGGTGACTGCACTGACTGTGGGCCTGGAAAATGACATTGTGCTCCAAGCAGACATTTGTTTTCATTTCTGACATTCAAAAATCATTGCTATCAATGTCTAAAGATTTATCCTTATCTACCCAGCCAAAAAGCCAGGCTTACTCCTTTCCCTTTACATAATGTTGGGGGCTGCAGCACTCTGAGATCATCTTGCTGATGCTCCATGCCTTGGATGATGGGTGTGGCCTTGTTTGAGAGTGATTGTAGTCTTAGGCAGGACTAGGACAGGGTGAGGGTGTTGTAGTCATGGCATTTTAAGGTCTTTGCTGTTCATCCTGGATACCACGGAAAGAAGGTTCTCATTATTTTCTGCTACTGCTTACTGTAGATTCAAGTTGTTTTATTTCTTTGTTTTCTACCTAGGAAGGTGTACAGGGTATACAGAGGGTTCTATATTGTGTACGGAAGCTGAAGCTATAGTGTTCTCGATTTAATAATAATCATCATAAATTTCTTACTATACTTCAGGCACTATTTTAAACACTTTACACGTATCAATTAACTTAATCACACAATCTGTATTCTAACCCTATGAGGTAGTTGCTATTATTGCCACCATTTCAGAGATACGGAAACTGAGACAGATATGGTTAAGTGTCTTGGCTGAGGTCACAGAGCCAGGAAGTGCCACTGCCAGGGTTTGTGTTCCCAGGCACATCCTGACACTGATCTCAAGCAGTCATGCTATGGTGGCAGACAATGTGTTTAATGTGAACCAGATCAACTTGTTCACACAGAGCAATAGTTCCATTGTGAGTACTAATAGGTAGAAAGAAGAAGATTCCTGCCAGGAAATGGATTGATAGTGAACGTGTGTGAATACTCTTCAGGATAGAGTGAAAGGATGAAGACCTTCATCACTCCTACTTTAGCACACACTTGAGTCACCCAGGGGATTTAACTTTTCCCCTACCTGCAGAAATCTCTGATTCAGCAAGCCTTAGTGGGATTTGGAAGCTACATTTATGCAAGCAGTCCCAAACAATTCAGAACATCTTGGGGGTGTCTGAGATGTATTTAATTACGTTTAGGTTATTTCAAAGGAGATAGAGAGAAAATTTTATCCTGACAACTTCCCAACCAGGACCTTGTGGATGTGTCTTGGTAAGGAACTTTGCAGTACTTAAAGTACTTCATCTTCATAGGTAGATTTCACGTGGACAATTAAGAAGGGATTTGGAGAAGCTGGCAACAGTGAGCCAGTCTACAATCTTAACCATAAAAATGAAGACTGAGTTTTTCCACAGAAAGATCCCCCTTCTTCTGAGAGGTGCAGCAGATGGCAGTGTATATTTTCTAGAAATAAGTTCAGAAACGAAATATTCTGGGACATTATAAATTGGGCTGAACTTTGAACTCATGTTTGTATACCTTGGACATAGGAATGGGAGAAAAATAAAAACCCTAAAGATGTTATATAATATGTGGTTTATCACATGTGCTCAGGCCCTCTGAGTTGGGATGCAGACATCTAAAAATGCCCTTATAAGTGCATTGGATGAGGATCTGACCCCATAGACCAGCTTTTATAGCTCTTGTGAACAAGAAAAAAAAAACATGCATCTAGTCTTACATCCCTTCTAGCGAATGTTAAACGTGGCCACCAAGAAACCCAATCATTAAAAATGAAAACAAAAACTATTTCCTATGGCTTGATTTAAAGAGCAGTCTTTTTTTTTTTTAATGGAAACAGTGACTTGAAATGGAGTAAAATTAAGCTAAATAAGAGGAAACAGTGAAATTTTGTAGACTATGGAATAGTCTCACTGGGAACATTATGGAAGCCCCATCACTTAGTCATTACAAACTAGACCAGACAAATGATTTGAAGATATGCTGTAAGAAGCAGGGTCATAGGGAATGATGAATTAATTTTTTCTCTATCCCCCTATGGAAATTTCTCCTGTGATGTCAGCACACACACACACACACACACACACACACACACACACACACCCCATACACACAGTTACCTTCAGGTTGTCTTCTTTCTGACTTTGCAAAGTGATCATCACCAAAATAGCACTAAAAAACCCCCAAAGCCTCTTTCTATTCCTGGGTCTACACTCACTGTGTATTCTGGTCCCCTGTCTCCTTGATTATGGATAAGGTTTTCTGTTAGGACTATAAAAGCCTTACAGTTTCCACTTCGTCATCTTTAAAGCCTTGTAAACACCTTCCCCAGCAAACCCTAGTGATTGCAAGTAGTGAGCAGTAGAACTGAAACCCGATGGAGATTGAAGAGGACAACCCAATTCTATTCAAATGGTGGTTTACAGAAGCTGTTTGCTCATTTAACCTACACAACCTAAAAACCACTGAGCATTCCTTCTGTCCCTTGAGTCACACATGCTTTTTATAGATAGCTGGTAGAAATCACAATATTGAAAAGCCAATTACTTAAATATTTGGAGCTAAAAGTGGGGATTTGAAGTATGGCCATCCCCAGTGTTTCCTATTCTATAGAGTGTAGCCCACACCAGGAAATATATAAATGACCAGATTTTATTCACTGTTTGTTCAATTTTCTATTACTAGCTACAATAAGTTATTTGAATAAAATTTAAAGATTACTGTGGCTATCCATTTAAACACATTATTTTTGATTTCCAGATTATAGGAAATTAGGAATTGGTTACATGTTTCTATAAAGAAGCTATTTACCTATTCCAAGTAGAATGGGAAAGAATAAGAACACCAATTTTTTTTTTAACCATAATTTTATTTGGAAGACAAGACTTTTCTGTTATACTTCATTCCTTTTCTTCTTGTTGCTCATGGGCAAGACAAAATTTTCCCTCTTGTCTTATGCAATGTAATAATAAAATACTACTAATAGTAATAATGAAAAGTAGCAACCATTTATAGAGTGCTCACAAATATGTCAGGCCTTGCACTAAGTCCTTCATGGATATTGTCCCATTTTATGCTCACAACAGCTCTCTAAGTAAAATAGTCTTATCTTACTAATGGGAAACTTGATCTTAGAGAGGTTCAACTGTGCCTAAAATCATGTGATTATGTGGCAGAACCAGGATTCAAGCCCATTTTTTTCTGACTCCAAAGCCTGTGCCTTTAATTACCTGCCATGTACCTCGAATTCCTTAAGTCTTAAGGAAATTATTGTATTTCCCGTGCCCTCTCTTCCCTCACAAGAGTTCACTATCCAAAATAATATTTTTGAACCATTAAACATAATAGACACAATTATTATTAATTTCACCAGTGATTAAAATGATCACAAAAGTAGTATGATCATGCACAAATTCTTCGAGGAACCTAAAGAAATCAAAATTTAATGTAAATTTCTTTAGAGTTCCTAAAACAAACAAACAGATAATTGAAAGCCATTTCCAGCACTTTTGTGCTATTACATTTGTTTTTTCAAGTGCTAGTTTTATTGAAGACTGTAAAACATATTGTTATAATCTACAGTGGAAAGGATAGTGTGTTGATTACATTTACTTTTGGAAGAAGAGGAAAATAGTGCTTTATATTACGTTTTCTACCTGGTCATCTAAAAAGAACAACTTCAAAACCCAAGAAAATTCACTTGCCACATGAAAAGCAGTCCATGGTAGTATGTTGACTAAATGGAACACGGGGTTTTGAGGTGATAGTATTTTATTACTATCTTTGTTGCAAAGGGGCTAATCATAATCATCTAGGAATTGATTATTGCCCTACAAAGAAAAGTGTGTGTAAATTTCTTCCTGCCTTCCAAAAGCTTACAAGTTTTGGCAGCATTGTACATCTTGTGCATAAATATAACATTGGGCATAAAACTAACAGAATAAATGCTTACAAAATATTTAAATCAATGCTTACTTGAACAATACAGCATTGATCTAGTTCTTTATTTTTCCCTCTTCAAGTATAATAGAAAGCAAGTTTTATGAGGGCAGATACTTGGGACTTGTTAATTAATTGCAGTCTCTCTAACATTTAGAAAAGTACCTGACACATAATAGATGCTTAATGGGAGGAATCATGGGGATGCCACACCTCATCTTGCATCTATTTATATCTATGAGTTGAAGTAGTGAAGTCACCCACCTTTGTCTTTCGAATGTCCATACCATTACCCTTCTCAGACAAAAAAACATTATTTCAGTGCAATCAGCATTGCGGATGATTCAAAGATGGAATATCTTAAGTGAAAGCATCTGTTGGAAAACAGGATAAGGTACTCAGAGACAAAGTCCTTGTCATTTATATGTTCTGAATGATGCCTGGCTTCCCATGGGTAAACACTGAGACCTAAATGCGATAATAAAAGATCAGTGCCATTGCCAGTAAAATGCACTGAGTTTCTACTAGCTTGACTGCAGAAAAAGAAGGAATGTTGGCACCATAGGACTGATTCTGCACCCATGTGGAATAATTTAATTCTGTTAATAATGCTAGAAATGTTAAGAAAACATTTGGGGGAGGGAAAGGCAGAATATGGGGGCATGCAAAACCAGTCTTGTTTCATCTGAACTCCAGGATCCATTTGTTTTTCATTGTTTACTGTACTTATTCTGGATCTGTTTTCACTTTTATTCGTGGTCAGCTTCAATATGTCTACACGAAAGCATAATTCAGAAGTAAAATGACTCTGTCTTTTTACAGTATGACTTCAGACAGTTGGACAGTTTTAGGATGCACTGGTTCCTTTTCCCATGCCTGCTTGAAGCATGCTAGTTAATATACTGCAAAGAGAAAAGACATTGCCTCTAGAGGCACATGAATCCAACCATTGAGCTGGATTCTGGGTGTACGCCATGCCCTTTGAGCCTTATGCATAGCACCCCAGCCAAATTCTGCCCACCCCCAGAAGTTGAGCCTTAAGCATAGCACCCTAGCCAAATTCTGCCCCCTAGAAGTTCTCATGCAATTTTCATTGACTGTAATAGGACTCATCTGGGTGTGTCCAAGGGCAGAATCTGGCTGGCTACATGTAACATACTGTTTGGGTTGGGGCATGAAGCCAAAAAAGCATTGTTTACTATTTATATGGGTCTTCACCAATTTCTGGACTCCAAAAGAGATGAACTCACTGCTTCTGAATAATTCATTCATCAAAGCAGACATGAAAAATTTTGTTCCTTGAGTTTAGTTAGAAAGCAAAGCATTTGCTGTTTCACTGTCTGGAAGCCAAAATATGTTTGGGGCTCTCCACTTCAACCCAAGCTGACATTCCCAAGCTGACAGCATCTTAAAGCAAGATGACTAGCTTTTTTGCAAAGAGGCATATATGCAAGCAATTGTGGCCATGAGGGTATGACAAAGACATTGAGATTGAACCTCCCTCAAGGTTTCCTACAAATTTCACATTCCTGTAAACCATTTGGGAAAGAATCACTTTGGTATCATCAAGACATAAATCCAGCCTAGGGAACTGTTAATGTTTCTACTGTCAGGAATCAATATTTCTTCTGTGGAATTGACTTAATGGCAGTTGTCATTTGTTTTATGTCTTTGTGAAAGGAGTACATATTCCTTTGGGGTGTTTTTTAATATAAAGATTTTAGTGCTTTGCTTTTGAATATATTAAATGGTTCCATGTGTATTAACAAACTATTGTAGTAGCATAGAAGAGGGTGTTGCTCTGACTTGGACTAAAATCGTTTGTTTGTGTGTATGTGGAATGCCACCTATGGTACTTTAGAGACAGCACTGGAAACATGAAACAGTGAGGAGAAAAGGCTCCTTGAAATAGTGTGTGCATCTTAGAAAGCCACCTGGGGACTCTCCTTAGAAGGGATGGCTAATATACTTCGAAATCCTCAAATATCAAGCATCCAAGTGAAAACCATTAAGTTTAATGAGTTACTCTGTCCATAAAAGAAAACTAAAAGCTTATAGAAATTTCAAATTTACAAGTACCTAGGGCTAGATATTCTATAATAAGTTCCTGCTTTTAAGAAGCAGCGATGTCTACACTCTGTAGTGTTGGTGAAGTTTTGTTCTCAAAGGTTCCCAGGTGGTCCTGAATAGCCAATTTCAGGATCTTATCAAACTCACGGGCAAGACTTACAGATATTCAACCCTAAATCCACCCTGCTTTAAATCTCTTTTATCTTGATCATATTTCTATGGATGTTGAAAGTAAAATCCTCATTAGGAATTTTTTGAACAACTGAAATTCAAGACACCCTTAGCTTTCCCTTCTCAACCATTATCATTGTAACCTTCCCTGTCAACCTGATTTTCCTCTCTTTGCTTATCTTTCTTACTTTTTTCCTGTATTTTATAACATAAGAGGAATTATGGTGATTGAATGATCTTGTTATCTTATACCCATCCTTGGTTTTCCTCTCTTCCCCGTTTTATTTGTTTTGTTAAAAAAATCATCATGAATATTGATTCTAAAATTAGGTACTAATTTTCACATATTTGTATTCAGAGTGACTCTACCACTCAGCCAAATTTCCTTAACTGGTCCGTCACAATATATTCAATGTGATAGAATACATTAAAATCAATAATATTGATACAAATGCTGGGACTGGAATCCTGGAATGAACCCATGGGGCCAGTTGAGGAAGGGGCTGGGGGTTTCACCTGGACTCTACCCAACTGCCCTGGGGATGAGGAAATCTGTATCTCAGAGGGTGCCGTGTGCTGTCCATGCAGCTTCATGTGCACAGCACTTGGCAATCTCTGGCTTCAAGTCTACATATGTCAGTTTCCAGACCTATAAAATTAAAATAAGGAGGATATTCACTACCTACCTTCTAAAGTTGTAAGATTGAGTGAGTTCATACAGGTAAAGCACTTAGCACAATGTCCGTCACTTGAAAGATGCTAATTGGTAATAGCAGTAGTATAACTAGTGGTCATAGCAGTAGCAGTTGCAGTAGCTTTATTTCTTTACAGTCTCACAAGTTGGAGAGAATCATTGACAAGTTACAGTCCAATGTTATTTACATTTTTCAGAGAATGTTTATTTTATTTTAATTTTGAGTTCCGGGGTACATGTGCAGGATGTGCAGGTTTGTTACATAGGTAGATGAGTATGATGGTGGTTTGTTGCACCTATCCACCCATGACGCTTGAAGTTCTAGAGCAGGAAATTTTGATGTAAGGTCTCACAGGATGAAACTGCAATGAACTAAGACAAGTGAGAAGGGGGATGGGTAGAGAAGAGGTTTCCACAGCAGTTAGAGTATGGAGGAAATTACTCCATTTCTCAGCAGAAACAGGTGAAGTACCTAAGGCTAGGCCATACAAATAAAACAAAAAGCTGAGATATAGAAAAGGATGATGGCTCTTGACAAATCATCTAAAGGAAGAAGCTGGACAACCAGACAGAGGCTCAGAACCATGATGAGGCTAACTTGGGGGTAGTTTGAGTTATGATGGAAGGGCTATCTGACTATGCTGGGCATGTCCCATGGCGTATTAGTCAGGGTTCTCTAGAGGAACAGAACTAAGAGAATAGATGTATATATAAAGGGGAGTTTGTTAAGGAGCATTGACTCACACGATCACAAGGTGAGGTCCCACAATAGGCCATCTGCAAGCTGAGAAGCAAGAAAGCCAGTCCGAGTCCCAAAGCTGAAGAACTTGGAGTCCAATGTTGGAGAGCAAGAAGCATCCAGCACGGGAGAAAGATGTAGGCCTGAAGACTAAACCAGTCTAGTCTTTTTATGTTCTTCTGCCTGCTTTTGTTCTGGCCTTGCTGGTAGTTGATTAGATTGTGTCCACCCAGACTGTGGGTCTGCCTTTCCCAGTCCACTGACTCAAATATTAATCTTCTTTTGCAACACCCACAGAGACACACCCAGGAACAATATTTTGCATCATTCAGTCCAATCAAGTTGACACTCAATATTTACTATCACACATGGCTACTCCACCCTTACTCTGTTTGTCAGTAAGGAAAGCACAAGAGGCTTGGCAGTGGATTCCAGGCCTGAGAAAGCTGCTTAATTTCAAGGCTAACTGGAAGGACTCTGCCCTTGAGACTGGCCCCTGGCCTCACCTGAAGCAAACGCCATCGGACATTCCAGCAGCAGGAGCCTGGGCAGTCTGAATAAATGGGAATGGCCTTGTGGAAAACGAAAAAGGCTTTGATTTGCAAGAACCGTATTCAGCCAAGTCTGGATTATCTGCAAAGAGGTATCCATATGATTGGATACTGTCTCCTCCCTCACTGCCCAACTGGTCTACTTCCAGCCATGCTCCCTGGGGGCATTACCTCCATTCCCCAAGACTTACTCTTCTGCAGTTCCACAAAGCCCAGTTGGTTTAAATTCTTTGTCCGTCCATTGTCCAAACCTAATAAGGAAGTCAGTCAGCTGTGGGTTGGGATAAGGAGCTAGTTGGTGGTAAGAAAGAACATTCCTCTAAAGGCCTTTTGATCTTTAAGAGGCAATAAGTTGCCTCAGTCCCTGGTTTTATACAAAAATATCTCTTGTGTGTGTCATTCAAACAGATTGTTTTCCTTCTCATGAATGTAATTGTTGTCTCTTGGAGATTTTATGAGAAACAGAATTCAGGCCATTCCAGTTAGGCAGAGGAGGAAAGCATATGACTTTATCTTGCTCACTTCCCAGACTTGTCTCTTTTACTTGTTGATATTTGTCTCCAGGAGTCCTACATTTCAATGACAAGGCAAAATGCCCCCAGACAATTCATGCCTGTTCCTGACTCTGTACCTGACCAACTGTGGGATCGTGGTTAAGACATTTTGTATCTTTGGGCCTCAGTTCACTTATCTGGAAACTTGGGAATTTGGATTGAACAAGATACGTTTGGCAGGCAGTGTGTTATTGCTATCAAAAACATGGATTTTGCAAATGAACATACCTGATTTTAAAATCTAGTTTTGTTGTTTGCAAAGATGACCCAAATGCAGCAGAGCCTAAGTTTTCTCTTATAAACAAGGTTGTTATGAGAATTACACAAAATAATGCTTGTGAAGAGCTTAATACTACTTGAATATTGTAAGAGCTAAGTCAGCTTTAACTCATATTCATTGTTTCCATCTATGATTTTTCCTTCTTAAGTAAATTTTACAGTATCTATTATTCTTTACCATACATGCCAATGATATCTTCTATTAGTGTAGGCAAATCAAAATGGACAATGGTAGCACCGTATTTTATTCTATATATACAAGTATGTCTGTGTGCACACACATGCTCTCTTTCTCTTTCACACACACACACACACACACACACACACACACACATAACTGATTTTCCTACCATCAGCAAAATCTAGGATTAACTTTAAGAGATTACATTAACCTAGGATGGTTAAAGAGGTACCATACTAAGTAGTTTTGGATCCTCAAGGTCTTTCATCAATTTTTCCTTTTCAGTCAATAGCTTGTGAAGATACCAGGTCAATTTTTTTTTCAACTTGTATTTTAGATTAAGTGGGTATATGTGCAGGTTTGTTATTTGGGTGTGATGCTGAGGTTTGGGATATGAATGATCCCATCACCCAGGTACTGAGCATAGCACTCAACAGTTTTTCAGCCCTTGTCCACCTCCCTACCCTCTCTAGTAGCCCCCAGTTTCTATTGTTGTCATATATTCCAGAGTACCCAGTGTTTAGCTCCAACTTATTTATATATGAAAACATGCAGTAATTTTTTTTTTTTTTGTTCTGACGTTAATTTACCTAGCATAATAGACTCCAGCTGCGTAGTATGTAATTTTATTCTTTTTCATGGCTGTGCAGTATTCTATGGTGTATATATACCATGTTTTCTTTATCTTATTCATCTTTGATGGGCACCTAGGTTGATCCCATGACTTTGCTATCGTGAATAGTTCTGTGATGAACATGTGAGCGCATGTGTCTTTTTGGTAGAATGATTCTTTTCTTTTCTTTTTTTTTTTGAGACAGGGTCTGGTGTGGTCACCCAGGTTGGAGTGCAATGGCACAATCATGACTCACTGTGGCCTCAACCTCTCAGGTCCAAGCAATCCTCCCACCTCAGCTTCCCAAGTAGATTTATTTTCTTTTGGATATATACCTAGTAATGGGATTGCTGGGTCAAATGGAAGCTCTGGTTTTAGATCTTTCAGACATGTCTAAATTGCTTTCTATAGTGGCTGAACTTATTTACATTCCCACCAAGAGTGCATAAATGTTCCCTTTTCTCTACAGCCTCACCAGCATCTGTTGTTTTTTGACTCTACTAATAACCATTCTGACTGGTGTGAGATGATATCTTATTGTGGTTTTGATTTGCCTTTCACTGTTGATTAGTGATGTGGAGCATATTTTTCATATGTTTTTTGGCCACTTGTATGCCTTCAACAGATGTGTCTTTTGCTGTTTGTTGCCCATTTTTTAATGGGGTCATTTGTTTTTTACTTGTTCAAATGTTTATGTTCCTTATAGATTCTAGTTATTAGACCTTTGTTGGATGTGTAGTGTGTGAATATTTTCTCCTATTCCTTAAGTCATCTGTTTATTCTGTTGATAGTTTCTTTTGCTGTGCAGAAGCTCTTTATTTTAATTAAATCCCATTTTTCAATTTTTGTTTTTGTTGCAATTACTTCTGAGGGCTTAGTTATAAATTATTTCCCAAATGTTATATCTAGAATGGCATTTTCTGTTTTTTTTCTAGGATTCTTATAGTGTGAGGTCTTACATTTAAATCTTTAATCTATCTTGAGTTAATTTCTGTATATGGTGAAAGGTAGGGTTCCAGTTTCATTCTTTTACATATGGCTAGTCAACTATCCCAGTTCCAAGTGTTGAATAGGAAGTCTTTTCCTCATTGCTTATTTTAGTTAACTTTGAGGAAGATCAGATGGCTATAGGTATGTAACTTTAATTCTGTGTTATCCTGTTACATTGTTCTATATTTCTGTTTTTGTACCAATATCATGCTGTTTTGGTTAGTTACTGTAGCCTTATAATAAGTCAGGTAATAGGATGCCTCCCGTTTTATTCATTTTGCTTAGGCATGCTTTAGCTATTTGGGCTCTGTTTTGGTTCCATATGAACTTTAGAATAGTTTTTTTTTGTTGTTGTTGTTTTTGTTTTTGTTTTTGTTTTTTTTTACTCTCTCTTTTGTGAAAAATGATGTTGATAGTTTGGTAGGAATGGCATTGAATATGTAGATTGCTTTGGGCCCTTTGGCCATTTAAATGATGCTGATTCTTATACTCTATGAGCATGAAATGTTTTTTATTTGTTTGTTTATTCTGTGATTTCTTTTAGCACTGTTTTATAGTTCTTCTTGTACTGCTCTTTCTTGTCCTTGGTTAGATGTATTCTTAGGTATTTTATTTGTGTTTGGTTGTTGTAAGTGGGATTGTGTTCTTGATTTGGCTCTCAGCTTGAACATTATAGGTGTATAGAAATGCTGCTGATTTTCGTACATGGATTTTGTGTCCTGAAACTTTAGTGAACTTGTTAATCAGTTCAGGAGCCTTTGATGGATTTTTTTGGGTTTTCTAGGTGTAGAATCACATCATCCTTAAAGAGAAATAGTTTGACTTCTTTTGTTTTTTGGATATACTTTATTTCTTTGTCTTGCCTGATTGCTCTGGCTAGCATTTCCAGTACTATATTGAATAGGAGTGGTGAGAGTAGACATCCTTGTCTTGTACCAGTTCTCAAGGGGAATGCTTCCAGTTTTTGCCTGTTCAGTATGATGTTGGCTGTAGGTTTGTCACAGATGACTCTTACTATTTTGTGGTGTGTTCCTTCAATGCCAACTGTCTTGATGTTTTTTGTCATGAAGGGATGTTGGATTTTATTGAAAGCTTTTCCATGTCTATGGAGATCATATGGTTTTTGGTTTTGATTCTGTTTATGTGGTGAATCACATTTATTGATTTGTGTATGTTGAGCCAACCTTGCATCCTAGTAATGAAGCCTACCTGGCAAATTAACTTTTTTTATATCCTGTTAGACCTGGACTGCTAATATTTTGTTGATGATTGGCCTGTGATTTCGTTTTTTGTTGTGTCATTGGCATGTTTTGATATCAGGGTAATGTTAGATTCATAGAATGATTTAGGGAGGAGTCCCCAGTCATTGATTTTTTTTTTTTTGAGGCTAAAGAGGTTACTAAGGTTATTCTTTAGCAAGCCCATTGTGTGCAAAGTTATGGCCTTCTGTATACATGGAATGAACAGAATCTTAATAGGTGAAGTTATCACAACTCTGCAATATTAGCTATGGCCATTAACTCCAGAACCAGGGCTTGGTTTGGTAGGAATAGACAAGTAAGAAGTCACAGAAGAGTTGCATGAAGGTATTATAAAGAAAGAGTATAAGAAGGGGATAAGAGTAGAGTAAGTTAAAAATGTGTGTCTGTAGTGTCTTTGGGGAGAAGTTCAGAGATTACAAACCAACACATCTGTGTTGTTCAATACTGTATATCACATTTCCCATTCTTAGTTGAGTTGGTTTTGATGTAATTTGAAGTCTGGAACTTCATTTTTATGTATGGCACAAGCAATTCTGACTTTTGACTTATTTATCCATTTATTTATTATCTACTCAAAAAACAGTAATAAGTACATATAGTTGGCCAGCATTGTGTAGATTTTAAAACTCCCAGGAAACTTACATTTTTAGAGGAGACAGATGAAAAAGTCAAAACTCTCAGTACAATAGGTGGTTCTTGAAAGAGGTATACAGCAGGTATTACGGAAACACAGAGTAAGAACACCCAAGTCACTGGGCAGTTGGTGAAAAAAACCTGAATAAGCAGCAATAGAGGGCTGGAGTGGTGAAGACATGCTAGACAGAAGTTAAATCATGGAGTAAGTGAGAATAGTGACTGGACTTAGAATCAGGTTACTGGCTGGGGTGATTTAAGATAATAATTATATCAACTATTGATGGAAGGAATACAAGACAAAGAGCTATTTTGTGCAAAATAATGATAATTTTGCTCTTAACCATGTGGATATTTGAGGATCTTGTACATCCAAAAGAAGATAAGGGATCCAGCAAACAACTGCCATTAGGATTCAAATGGAGGTTGTCATGATCTTGGCTCACTGCAACATTCACCTCCTGGATTCAAGCAATTCTTTTCTCTCAGCCTCCTGAGTAGCAGGGTCTACAGGATTGTGCCACCATGCCTGGATAATTTTTTGTATTTTTAGTGAAGAGTGGGTTTTACCATGTTAGCCAGGATCTCCTGACCTCGTGATCTACCTGCCTCAGCCTCCCGAAGGAGGACCCATTTTTAAGGGTTGAAATGAGTAGGTAGAGATAGTAGAAAGGAAGAGAAGAAATAGCCTTGCTAGTAGGAGGAATATCTAGAAGAGTTGTATTACATAAGCTGAGAAGAGAACTTCTAGAAGGAAGTAGTAATCTGTAGAGTCAAATATTACACATGTAATATAATGGTTGCTAGGTGGGCTGTTTGCTAGCTAAGAAATGTTTCTTCAGTTTTTCTTGATAAAGAAATCAAGAAATCAATTTGCTTGATTATAAATATACACTCCTAAAATGAAGTAGACAGAAACCCTGTTCATGCAAACAGGTTTTGAGAGAATAGGAACCGAGGAAAGCCAGGCTGCATAGAATAGACTGCAGTTCAGAAACTAGGTGTTCAGGATATAATACAACTCCTGCAATCAGGATATTTTGTTGCCTCTTCAATAGGAGGTGCACCCTGGTCTATTTACAGGCAGTCTGCCATCAATCTAACTCTTTGATACTTTATGGAGGTCTACACATCTTAGATGTACTTCCATATTATCATCCCTAGACCAGCTCTTTCAAGAGAATCCGATTGGTCTACTTTATCCCCATGTTTCTAATTAAGAAGGGAACTCATAGTCCATAGATTGGTAGTTAAGGAATCACTTGTGTTGCGTCACCCCTTGGGGCTCAGTCAGCTGTAGCCAGGGAAACAGAGTAATATGTATTCAGAAGATGACTACCTCTTCATAAAGAACTGGTAAGGACTGCTTTCCTCAAAAAGGGTCAGTAGCTCTGGAAGATGCTTTCTGTTTTAAAGTCTGTATCACGGACTTTAATACTGTGGAAGTATATGTGTACCTTTGAGAGTTCAACACTGGATTTGAGATCTTAATGGATTGAAGAGTAAATGGGAAGTGAGCCAGTGGAGGAAGGGAATATAGATGAATCTTTGTGGGAAGGAAGTTAAGAGATATGGTACTACAGCAAATAGGACATATGCTTCCAAGAGAAGACTGTCATTTAAGATAGAAGATACTTCAGCCTAGTTATATAGTAAAAGGAAAGACAAAGGGAAAGACAGAGCGCATATGTAGGGGAGAAAATGAGGTTTTTGAGGAACTGCAAGGGAACCTTGTAGAGCACTGTTTTTTGTGTTTTTTATTTTTTATTTTTTTTATCTTATTCATATGTACACATCAGTGGACTGACCTTTCTGAGGTAATCTGATATTGTTGAATGTGAAGAAATTCTGAAAGAGATACGGGGAAGGAATAAATTGAAAAAATTAAATTTAGATAAAAATAAATTGAAAGTGAGAGTGTTAAAGAAATAGAGAAATACTATGGGAGTGGGCAGATAGAAACACAAATTAGGAAAGGAAAGAGTGGGAAATTCAGAGAAAGTGAAGAGTCAGTCAGCAGGAGTTTGATCAAATATTCCTAAGGGACAGGTTGGAAGTCCTCATGGGTGTTCTGATGACTCCAAGGGCTGCTTATTTCTTTTGCTGCAAGGAAAAAGCCGAAAGCATGCCTTGGTTGTGATGTCTCTCATAGCTCACTACCATAGCAGGCAAACCCTCAGGTATTCTAGAACTTTTTGTTTTGCATCAATAAATATTTGCTGCTATTGTATCATCTTAGGATTTACCATACATCCTATTTGAATTTCATGGAGCAAACCCCTTAATAATTGTTAATACCAGAGATAATCCTGGTGGATAAGTCAATTAGGTCTTAAAAATAGAACCTTTGTTAAAAGGTCACTCCAATTTCTCTTCTGGTGTTGGGTTCTGACACTGATAAATTGTCCCCAGGCTCCTCTCTTAACATCTTAGGTTAAGACTGTCTCTAGTACATACATATACCAGAAGCACTGAGATTCTTTTTTCATTTAAAAATAGATCCAAAGGCAAACATATTTAAAGTGGATTTCCTACTATGGCGATTTCAAAACCTAACACTGGAGAATGAAGGTGGTAACTGTCTTTCACATGTGCACTCAGCAAATGCAATTTCTACTCCCATAGTTTTCCTTTTCCTCCACTTAACTCTACTGCTCTCCTGACTATAAATATTAGTTCGAAGGGATAGATTTTATATGCATTTGGGAACTTCATTTTCACCCTTGAGAAGAAAATTAACCTCTTAAAAGTTTTCCTTTACTTTTCTTTCCTTTCCTCTTCCTTCTCCTTAGCTTCCTCTTACTCCTTCTCTTTCTTTTTTGAGAAAGAAAAAAGAAAAAAAATATTTGAAGAGAAATTAAAAAGTGGAATGTGTACTTAAATTTTTATTTCCCTTAAGTTTCAAATCTGGGATTCAAATAGCTATGAACTAAGAGAAAGGTCTGGCATCTCTCCTAGTCCCATGAAATTGTCCTAATGCCTCTTGACAGAGTTAAGGCCATTTGTCTCCTGGTTTTAATCTTATTGCTAAATAATAGCTAACTTTTAATGATTATCTAGTAGGTTCCAAGTATCAGGGATAAAAAATGAATAAGCACTGGTCCTTTCCCTAAACGAACTCACACTATAGTGGTGATGATTGGGTAGTGGCTAGATTAATGCAACAATTTAGGGAAAGTGAAAGTCAGGAGAGAAAATGACAGAGAGTAGTGGATGAAAAATCTCTCCCTTTCCCTCATTTGGGTTCATGACAAGTAGCTAGCTAAATCCTCAGATTTACTCCATGACTGCAGAGGGCAAAACATATTCCTTGCTCAAAAAAAATCATTAAGGAAAGAAATTTGTTTATAGCATTGAAGCTTATTGATGTTCTTAAAGTCCAAAGAATCCTTCCTGTCAGGCCTGCTTGCCATTTCAAACCTGGAAAAGGAGTATATAAAGGTAAACGGATATGTGTGCGTGTTGAGGAAGCAAGAACAAAGGGAGGAGGGGAAAAACATCAGGTAAAGAGACAGGGCACTTGTGCAGATAATGCAGTTCTCTTAATTGTTGTCTTAAAATGATGGCTATGGTTGAGGTAGGAAATACGGAACACAGGGAACATACATGATATAATATGGTATGCATTAGTTGGGGTACAGGATGCAAGCTGCTACAACAACCACTAAATCTCAAATAATGATTTCTTGCTTCTTCATGTGTCTTAGTCTGTTTTGTGCTGCTATAACAGAACACTGAAGAATGAGTAATATATCACAGTTTTACTGGCTTGCAGCCTAGTGGCTGGGAAGTCTAAGATCAAGCTGCCAGTATCTTATGAGGGATTTCTTGCTATGGAAAGCAGAAGGGCCAGAAGAGACCCATAACAAGAGTAACAGCGAGAAAAAAGAGAGAGCAGGAGTGAGCAAGCTCTGATAACTGGCATTAGTCCTCTTAAGAGGGCAGTGCCCTCTTAAGGCCCCACCTCCCAATACCGTCACATTGGCAATTAAATTTCAACATGAGTTTTGGAGGGAACAAACCTTCAAACCATTGCAGCCTGTCACAGACCAAGATAGTTATGGAAAAGAGGGCACTGTTTCATGAAGTCTTTCAGGAACTCAAGTGTCTCCTGTCTTGCAATGCCATCTTCACTATGTGGTCCCAGGGCTATTGGAAAAGGGGAAGAGAGATGGTAAAGGTTTTGCAGGAGGTGGGAGGATTCTGGCAGAGCTGGAAGTAGTATACACAACTTTTGCTTGCATTTCTTTGGATAGAATTAAGACTCATAGCCCAAAATTAACTACAAAAGAAACTGGGAAATGTCGTCTTTCTGTATGCCCAGAGGGAAAATAAATAGTTTTTTCAGTCAACTTATGGCATTGTCCCTGACACACGGTACTACTTTCATCAAGCTAAAATTGACAGTGATAAGAGCCCTAAACAATAACCAAGTGAGGTCTTGCCCTTGTTGGAACACTAGCTGCCTTGTTTTTAGCATTATTTAGGAGAGTTTGAATATTTGTGTCTCTCTATGGTTTGAATGAAGAACCCTTTTAGGGTTTCAAATTTTCTGTGGAAGCTTCATTTGAAGTACATGCAATAGGTTTAATATTTTTTTCTGTTTTTTAACATATTCCATGAAATAAAGAAAAAGAAAAACCTGACTTATTTTAAGTCCTAACCCCTCCACATGAGTAAGGGAAAAATGGAGGGTGGAATCCGAAGTGAGCTTACTTTGAAGAAGATGCTTTCTCCCAGCTCTGACTGTCAGAGTAGACTCAGCTCACTAAGTAGGCTAGGCAGGTGACCCATCCTTCCCAGCCCTCCCATGGTCCAAACAGATACCTTCCCAGTTAGAGGAGCCCTCTTTTTGGATTAAGGTTACACAGATGCTTACATTCCCAGTTAGAACTTCTAAAAAGCCCCCATGGCATAGAAATTTTTCTCTCAATGTCAATATTGCTGTAGGAATAACTACATGGCCATATTTTATAAAGGAAAAATAAATCACCAAAAAGTTCTAATATTTTATATATAATATGCACATTTTATATATATAGTAATTTTATTTTTCCTTAAAAGTCCATTTTATTAAGTGTCTACAGACAAAATATTAAGAAAGAGACTTAAGCTCAAAATGTAAAATTCACAATAAATAATCCAAGTACTGAATTTTCAAATCCTCAGATTGCACGGCTAGTTGTCTCTAAGTTTTAAATGGTAGTTGCTAAAACATGCTATCAAGGATGACTTTTAGCAAAAATAACAGCTGGCTTTGAAATGAATTTGAAAATGAAAATAATCTATAACAGGTACATATACATGAGGTGAAGTAATTCCTGGCACCCTTCAACTGATACACTATCTTCAAGTTTAGGGCAAAGCATTTAGTATTCAGGAAAATTACACATAAGATTATATTTTATGATTTTTTTCCCTGGGAGCATATGAATAAGCATTGCAAACATGCCATACACCTGTAAGACCAAGCATTATGGTAGGTAACTAGGGAATATCCACAGCACTAGAAAGAAGCCTGCACAATGAATCAGGCAGAGAACAGCTGGTGAAGAAATCAGATGGAGAATGGGAGTAATCTGTGGAAGGTATTTGAGTTTGCTATAAACATTTTGCAAGCATTGGGTGAAGAAGCTAAGCCTCTGGGCCTCACAACTAAAGCCCTGGCTTGCTGCAGGCTAGAGAAAGAGTTTTCAAAAAGTACCCAGCTCCAGACAAAGAATGACCATTTAAACAGTATGTGGAGAATGCTGTTAATTTTGAGTCTATGGCTGTTTTTGAATCACCCTCAAGGCATCCCTCTTTGTAGGTACTGGTCCCAGGTTTCTAGAGAGTTTGACCTCTTAGGTGCCCTGTATTTCCACTGTTAGAAACAAGTGCATTGCTAGAGAAAGAAAGGACATTTCTTTCAAGTAAGTGCTGAGCAGGAAAGTTTACCTTATACCTTCAGGCACAAAATAAAAGCACTCTGGTGAGTAACTGAGAACTTGGCCAAGAAAATAGATCTGTTTAAGGTTTGGAAAACTGGGTGCAAATTTGCTTTCTTTCACCTCCAGTTCCACTATATTTTTCTGTCTTTGTTTTCTTTTGGTGCTTCAATTTTTTTGTGTTATGCATAGTTAAAATCCTGGCGAATTAAAAAGGACCCTCTGTCATACAAACAAAGGAAGAAGCTCAGTGTACTTAGGCCACAGCAAAAGGAGGGACGGGGAGGGAAAGAGAAGCATAGGAAAGAAAAACACAAAAACACAAATACTGGAGCAAACTCAGACCCCTGGGTCAAATGAAAACCCACAGTGCAAATGGTAAAGGATCAAAGGTGATAGGGCGTGTTTGGGGGAAGGTGCTGTCCCTGCTCTGATACATTCCACAGTGGAGAGAGTCCACTGGAATCGGGCACCTGCTGCTTTAAGAGCAGAGCCTCAGAGTAGGGGAGAGAAGCCTTCTGTGGAGTAGGGAGGAGAGAGGGAGCAGAGAAGCTGCTGGGGTCAGAAGCAAGGGACAAACAGAGCTGCTGCATTTAGAGGCTGAAGTGTCGTTTCCCTGCTCACCAGCTTCAATCTGCTTCTGATTTGACTGTTCTCAAGTCAACTGAAATGTGAAAAGCTCTTAATTCCAGCAAAAGGTTAGACAAAGGGAGCTTGGCTCTGTTACTAACCACGAGGATCATTTCTCCTCCGGGGCGTGTCCAGGCCTGGCGCTTTGCGCCTGATCCTCTCCTTGTCTCTGTGGCCAGGATACTTGATCTGCAACTCTTTTGCCCATTCTCAAGGGAGTCTTTACCATCCAGCTCTCCTTTGGTCTTAAGCAAGGCTGGCAAAGGGAAAAAGCCACAAGAACTTAAACTTCACAAGAGCAACAACAACAAAACTCCCCCATACCATGGAAACCATCCCGCCACAGAGAGGCCGGCGTGTCTCTTGGTGGAGTTGCTTTGATACTGCCAGCACAGAAGTTGCCCTTCTGTCACAGATGGGTATCAGAGTCTTCAAAACCAATCCTGTCCTCTAGCCTAAGCTCTACAATGACACTGGTCAAGCTGCTACTTCAAAATCCATGCCTGGATTCTTATATGGAATGTGCCCTCTGTCTACCCACGTTTCTTTAGAGCTTAAATCCAAACACTGCCTGTTCAGTGAAGGCTCTGAAATAAAAATAAAACAGGTAATTGGAACTTGAGAGAATAGAACAGTAACAATAACCAGCAAGTATAGCTCCTATGTTCAGCTTTACTTTGTTTGCAGAAGTAACTATGCTAATCAGTTCATGAGTCAGGTGAGACTGCCCCCAGGTTAGAAAGTCTATCCCCAACCCATGGGAGGAATCCTGTCGGGGAAGGGGAGCAAGCAGTGGAACGAGTTGGGGGCTATAGGGCCACATGGTCTTTCTTTCCTGAGGGGCTGTGAAGCTACAATTTAAAATTGTCAACAATTTGAAGCTACCATTTAAAATTGTCAACAGCATTGAATTATCCTCCCATTTATCTTCAAAAGCTTTGCAGTTAAGAAATGAAAAACAGGGAAGGGTGGAAAAAAGGCATCTGGAGAATTGGCATATCAGGACTTCCAAAGCATCTCATCTTCACTTTGCACTCTCTGCAAATATTTAGTTTCCTCCTCCTATTACTCTTATTTTCTAAACTGTGTCTGATCTGCTAAATAAAAACAATAACAAAAACCCATTGCAAGAACGCAATGTTGAACTAAAAAAAAGGTACAAAAGAATACAAAAATTTACCCCTTACATTAATTTGAAAAACATACAAAATTGTACTATGCACTATGCATTGTTATGGAAATACCGTATCAGTAAGAGCTAGAAAATATGTGGGATGGACTGACCTCAATATCATCATAATGGTGAAGACCACCTCCAGCAGCACCATAGTTCCTGACCTTCACTGAGAACTTCCCATACACCAGGCACGGTTCTCATTGCTCATTAAAGCCACCTGGAGAAGGAAGGAGAAGTGGTTCAGATGGAGGGAACATGACTTCAGTTGTCTTTGAAATGAATATAGTGAGTTGGGAGATCAGCAGGATTTATACCCTGAGCACCAATCACAACCCTACTAATCAAAGCAAGATGCAGCAAAGACACCAGCCGAAACCAGCAGATAGCAATAAAAGTGACCCTACTTGTCCTCACTGCTAATAAGCATAAAGACAGTCCCACCAGTGCCATGACAGTTGACAAATGCCATGGCAACAACTCAGAAGTTTCCTTATATCGTTTCAGGAACTTCCTGGCTCTTTTTTAGAAAATTCTGAATAACCTGCTCCTTAAATTGCTTATAATGAAGAGTGTATATAAATATAGCTAGCTAACAATTCATAAGGATCGCTTTTGCTGCTGCTTTGGGCAGTTCTGCCTATGAGAGAGCTGCTGGAACAACTTTCTCTTAACTTCTAGGTACTCAAGCCCTTGGACAGTCTTGAGTGAAGGAATTAACATCATGAAAAGCCACATGGAGAAGAAACTAGGGGCCCAAGGGTGGAGGCAGGCAAGCACTGGGAGGTGACTGTGGTCAGCAGAGCCGACCTGAGATAAGGCTCTGGGGCTGGGGCAGTGGCAGTTGTGGACACAGATGTGTTCTGACTCAGTGGGTGTGTGGTAAAGTAGAACTGCCTATGGCAGTTCTGCCATACAGTGTTGCTCTAATAAACTTGCCTTTTTTCATTGCCAGCTCATTCTTCATTTCTTTCCTGAGCAAAGTCAAGAACCCTCCCAGGCTAAGCCCCGATTTTGGGATTTGCCTGCCATCAATTGCAAAGTGGGAAAATGTTCACAAGTTAGAAATTCGGGTGGAGTGTCAGTTATTTTATTTTCAGTATTTAGCATGTTTTGAAATATTTCGTAATTTTTTTAAATTAGAAAAACAAAATCAATAACCAAAAAAATGAACACACAGAGTTTTTGTAAGAAAGGGCCTATTTTGTCTTGTCACTTTCCAAGCATGAAGTGGCATCTCCTTCCTCAGACCTCTAAAATGCTGTGCAGTGTCATGGTGGGTTCTCCTCACTCTCCTCAATTCCTGCTCCCCAGATGACCTTGTCTGGCCCTGTGCCTTCATACCATCACTCTGTGGAGGCCTCCCCCATATCTCTCTCTAGGCCTGCACCCTTCCCTAGCTCCAGGGCCTGCTTCACATTTTCACAGAGACACCAACAACATGTAGCAAACTCAATTCATGTAGCATGGAGCAAACTCAATCCAAAATAGAACACTGGCTTTCCTTCAAAAACCATTCCCCCCACAGTATCCCGCATTGCAGTAACTAGCATCACCTTTAGAGTAAAAAGGACAACAACTTGATTCTTTCTGTGCTTCCTTCTTTCTCCCACATTCTACTACCATGCCATCAGCACGTCTAATTGGCTCTACTTTACCACACACCCGCTGAGTCAGAACACATCTGTGTCCCCAACTGCCACTGCCCTAGCCCCAGAGCCTTATCTCAAGTCAGCTCTGCTGACCACAGTCACCTCCCAGTGCTTGCCTGCCTCCACACTTGGGCCCCTAGTTTCTTCTCCATGTGGCTTTTCATGATGTTAATTCCTTCACTCAAGACTGTCCAAGGGCTTGAGTACCTAGAAGTTAAGAGAAAGTTGTTCCAGCAGTGTGCAGGTATATCAACAGGCCATTGTTCCTGCCCCCCCACCCCCCAGTCCCTGCCCCATGCCCATACTTTTTGCTCCCTGCACTAGTCACAAAGACCCCTGAGGACCTCCCTGCAATGTCTCAATCAGGCCCTAGCAGGCCCTGACAGCCTGGCCTTTACCCTGATTATTCCCTCTTCTTGGATGCCTCTTTCTTGATATTTCTATGGCTCACTCCCACTTCTTGTTCAGGTCTCGCTCACATCTCATCTAGTCAGAGAAACTTCCCTGATCACTCCATCTAACAGAACATGCCTGCCTTTATTATTTTCCCTTGGCTGGATTCATGTTTCTAAGATGGTGCCAGGCCTATAGTAGGCGCTCAACACACATTTGTCAAAACAGTGAATGATAATTATTGACCAGCTAGTTGTGGGCATTCACACATATGTTAATTCATTGCCACCAACAAAAGCCCTCAGAGGACAGCACAGAAGACAGTAACTCAGAGAGTGTACCCAGCCTCTTCATGGGGCTGATTCTGAGAGTGGAATTCAAATCCACTTATTTTCACTCTAATCTTACCCCGTACCACACTGCATCTCTCAAAGGAGGAAAGTAAGAAAAAACAACATTCAACTATCTGGTAAATGCTGCTGAAGATTATAATAGTCACATTTACACAATTACTTTGATCTTCACAAACACCCTGAGAAATAATGTTATCTCAACATTAGAGATGAGAAAGCTGAACCTTCTAAGAGGTTAAGTATTTAGCTTAAGATCATCATTTTTAATAAGAAACAGAATGTACCCCAGGCCTGCCTCATGCCACGGCCTGTGCTTTCTTAATGACATTCATCCATCATGCCTAAAAGTTGGATTTTAGATTCCAGTAAAAAGCCTGTGTCCTATCAACAGTGTAGGCTCACCCAATGTTTGCTGTCTGGTGATGATTCCAACTCTGTCTTCTTCCCTCTCCTGCCCCCCTCCCTCTACTGCTGGGACCGTTCTCCAGCACTTTCAGCTTCTCATTGCTTACGCCTGCTGTAGCCTCAGAGGAGCAATAGCCTTCTTGGGCCACCCAGAAGTTGGACATAAGAAAACAGGTTAGGTTGGAGAGAGTGAGAGGGAGAACAGCCAGTGCTGGAAGATAGACAGTGCCCAACTTTCAAATGGGCTTGTTTGCTAGAATTTCTTTGGAGGGCTGTGCTGTGAAACTTGAAACACGTTTCCCCATAGAAACAATATTATCAATGATGGATAGGGTCTTGCGGTCATCCGTGAAGCCCTATATAATGCAGATGTTTAACCAAGATATTACTAAAAACTCCCAGAATTATTGAATCTCATTAGCAAGTCAGCATCAGTCCCATGGATTCTGTAGGAAAATACAACCTTGAGTTCCAACTGTGGACACTACAACACTTCTGTTTACAGCTCGGTCTCCTATCTCTGTATGATACTCTTCTTACTATTCACCCCCACCCCAGCCTGAATTCAATAGGGCTGGCTATAGCCAGCCTGTAGGGTGACGAAGGCTACCAGGGATGTTAAGGAGGAAGTGAGTACAGGCTCTCTCTTATTCCCTCTTCTTGGATGCCTCTTTCTGGATATTTCTGTGGCTCACTCCCACTCCTTATTCAGATCTCTGCTCAAATCTCGTCTATTCGGAGAAACTTCCCTGACCACTCCATCTAACAGAACAGGCCTGCCTTGATTATTTCCCCTTGGAAGGGGAGCCTAGAGGGGGCTCCAAGGACCCCCAGAGGAGGAGTCTCCTGGCAGGACAGTAGCCTGTATTTAGAACATGTATATAATAGTGACTCCAGTTGCAGGGCAATAGCACATGTTGGGTGGTCTTAGGTGCTGTGATACAGTAACCTAAGCGTGCAGGGGAATGAAAGAACGTGAGCAGCAGGGACCCTGTCTCCATTCACAAGGGGCCGTGCATGCCGATGTGTGGCTGTCCCTGTGTGCATCCAGATATCTATGGAGAGCACTCATGAGATCGGTGGTGATGCAGAGTTCTGAAAAGTAACCCACAGTGGGAATCCAACAGCTCTGGTTCTTGTCCCGCTTCCTCACTTGTGGGATTCTAGGCAACATGAAACCTCTCAAGGCCTTATTTTCCTTTAATGTTAAGTGGGAAAAATAATTATCATTCATTCCACAGGGCTATTGTGAGTATCATCTAATATGGTATGGTTATGAAAACACTGTGTCCCATTTAATGGTGTGATAATATTAATATTATACCTAGAATTACATAATAGGATACATATTCTCCAAAACTTTATTTTTTTAGTGTTCTGCACCAAACAGCTAAGAGAAGGATAGCTGTAACAGTCCATATATCCATTCTGGCTTTTTAGTTTGATTGTTTTTTGGTTTTAGTTTTTATTTTATTTTTTGGAGGTGAGTACTCCTAGCAACAGAGAATTAGCTAAAAATGAAGATTTCAGCCCCAACATACCCATTGCTTCAGGCATTCTTTGTTTCTGCCTCTCATACTTCTAGTCTGCTTGCTGCCATCCCCTCAGACCATAGCCCTCTGCTTGGGCCATCATCCCTTGGCAGGGCTACATGTTCTACCTGTAGATTTTTTTTTTTTTTTTTTTTTTNTTTTTTTTTTTTTTTTTTTTTTTTTTTTTTTTTGCAGCAGTCTGTTTTTTCTTGGTTGTCCCCCGGAAAGGAATTTAATCAATAATATTTTTAGATGTTGTGATAATAATAAAATAGATCCCATTGTAGTTGAAGATTACTGGAAGGAAAAAAAATCTTGATTCAAACTCCATAAGTAGGAATATTGATCTGAGATGGGTTATTTTCCAAGACCCATCTTAACATAACAAGAAACATTAACAACCCAAGGAAGTTCTTCTGTTTGGAAAGGCTTTTTTCTTCTACCTGCTAAATTATTTCTCCTATTTGTGACGAAAAGTTCTCTTCGTGGAAAGTAAACATTGACTTAACTGACTCCTGTTAAATGACTCTATTTTCTGTAGGAGAAGCCAGCCTATTTAGTGCCTTGCCATTTCAACATGTGTTCATACACTTATTAGTTAATTTGCCAGATTCCCTGTTTTAAAGTCCCAGACTGCATTGTGTCTCTTGAAAATTGAAATCACGTACACAAACTATTTTCAAGTTAGGTGAGACATTAAAAAGGTCCTTCAATATTTCCCTAGAACCATTCCTTTCAGGGTCTTGGCACATGCTACATCATTAATGCATAGCCACCTGCTTTGGGATCAGGTGCAGCAAATTTTCCTCTGTTTCTACACTGAATGAGTCAGTGAGAGATTTGGTTCTAAAACATTCCAGCTGGACAGTGGTGAAGGCAGCATTTAGAACAGAGAGTTCTCCTCTCCCATAGCCAGTTCAAAGAGTTTTGTACCAAAAGTGCATTTGGTGACAGACTGTGGTAAATACCGAACTCATTAGGATTCAATTAAGTAGTACCATACCGTTTATTATTGTTTGAAAATCAATAGAACCATTAGAAATTGTTTTCAGCATTGTTTTAACATGAAATGCTAGAGTTGCCCACTGTGGGGTGCCAATACTTCAAGTGCATCATCCCTTTTCCAGGGTTGGTAAGTTCTCTTCTGTGCTGTAAAAACCTCCCTTGTCATCAAAACAAAAAATCACAGTGTCTGCTTTTTTAACTTCTGGGAAAGGTGAAACATATTGCAGGAGATTCAATAAAAGCTGGGTTACTAGGTATGTATTTGTGGATAAAATAGAGAAGCATGGACTGCACAGTTAAATAGTTGAACTGACTTCTGAATGGTTGGAAACAAACTGTGATGATTCTTAGGCTGGGCGTTGGGTGGTGGTTAGTTTCCCAAAGACATATGCTTGGTCCCCATTATTAACATTTTTAACAGTTACATAGGAAAAGATGTTGGAGGCCACATTTTTGCATCTGATATAAAATCAACAGGGTAATGATTTTCCACCAGAAGTATTCAAAAGTGGGCTGGTTAGAAATAGGATACACATTTCAATTTGATAGAGCAATGGGTCACATTAACTAGATTGCAGGGTTTTATTTGACTAAAAGCTAATTGCAAATAAATTTATTGATGAGGTTACTAAAAGACACTTTGTGATTTTAGTCTATAAAAGTAGATGCATAATATCTAGAATAAGGAAAAAGATAAACCTTCTATACTCTGAGCATCTGGAACATTACACTTAATTTTGGCATAAGTTATTTGACTAGATACAGATAAATTGGAATTCAGCAGTAAGCAGCCAGAATGATGAAAGACTTAAAGCTATAGAACAGTTTCAAAGAAAAGAAATGTTTCTTTTAACTAACCTGCAAAAGAGTGAAGGGAATAAACATTATCTCCCATGGGTGTTCAGACATCGATAACCAGAAAGATTCAAGCATGTGACAAAGTGTTTTGACAGGATAGTTTTCAGGGTCTTCCCCACCCTGGTCTCCTAGGAGGCCATGAATATGAATCCATCGATGTGTCATTTGTAAAATGGCATTATTTTTAAATTAAAAAAAAAGTTTTGGGACTTTTTAGTATTTTCATTAATTATCTGGATTGGAGGTGTCCAGTGCTTTATTGAGATGATAGAAATGTCTTTCTTTACTGTCCAACATGATAACCATTAGCCGCATGTGGCTGTCAAGCCTTGGAAATGTACCAGTCCAACTGAGAAACTTAATTTTAGTTTTATTTAAGTTTAAATCAAACATTTACATGGGACTGGTGGCTTTGCCCCAGGACAGTGCTGTTCAGTATACTGCCTTCCTCTTCCAGTTGGATTTTTTTTTTTTTTGTCTCTTTGAGATTCACCTGAAAACTTAAAAGCATAAGAACAATGAAATTAAAATCTAATTTCCAAATAACTAGATGTGGACTGTTTTTTATTTGTTTCTAGGTATATCCTAAATTCTATGCACAAATTCTTCAAATATCTTCTTACAAACAATGTCTGCTATAAGCACTTTCCCCTGTTGCTTACATGTTGAAATATTGACTACAGAAATTAAGTTCTGCTAGTGCTCTCCTTCTGGCAATACCTACATTCCATTCTATTGCCAAATCTCCAGAAACTGTGTTTTCTGTAAAGGACCTACATAAAATTGATTTGTATGATACGATAGGCCATCTCCCAAGGCTTACGAACAACTTGGAAGAACATATTTGATGGCTTTATTGTATATTCTTATTTGGTTTCGTAACTTTAAAAATGTGAACATATTTTTGGATTTGAAGACAAATTTAGTCTTGGTTTAATGTTAAGCTTCATGAACCCATTACTAAGTTCTCTGGTTCAGATAAATCACTAACATTTCTCTCCTGCAATTGCCAGATCCATCCAATTGGTTAGGAAAATATTCCATACTTTCCATTTGGAAGAAATCAATAGTATTTTCTATTTTCCTTTTCTTTTCTTTCTTTTTCTTTTTTGGTGATACAGGGTTTCACTGCATCACCCAGGCTGGAGTGCAGTGGAGTGATCATTGGCTCACAGCAGCCTTGATTTCCCAAGCTCAAAAAATCCTCTCATCTCAGCCTCCTAAGTAGCTGGGACTACAGGCATATGTCACTGTGCCTAATAATTATTAAATTTTTTTTTAGTAGAGATGAGGTCTCACTGTGTTGTGCAGTCTGCTTTCAAACTCCTGAGCTTAAGCAATCCTCTCAACTCAGCCTCCCAAAGCTCTGGGATTACAGATGTGAGCCACTGTGCTCAGCTGTATTTTTCATTTTCTTGAAATGGGATGTTAGCTACAAAATGATTTTTAATACAAAATGAAAAGTATTAATCAGATGTAAGCCTTTAGTTTTGTTTTTGTTGTCTTTTCATAACTTTTAAAACCTTTTAATTTTGAGATAATTGTAGATTTACATGGAGTTTTAAGAAATTATCTGTTCACTTGGTTTTCTTCAGTGGTAATACCATGTATAACTATAATACAATATCAAATAGGAAATTGACATTGATACAAGGATCCCTCGTACTGCCCTTTTAGAGAGACCACCACCTCCTGCTGTCCTTCCTTCTGTAATTCCTATAAACCACTAATTGTTCTTCATCTCTATAATTTTGTTATTTCAAAAATGTTATATAAACGAATTCATACTGTATATAACTTTTTTATTTTGGCTTTTTTCACTTAGCATAATTTCCTTGACATTCATCCAAGGTGTTGCTTGTGTCAATAGTTCATTCCTTTCATTGCTGGATAGTATTCTTTGGTATAAAATACAACACCTTTGTTTAACTGTTCACCTATTGAAAGATATTTGTTTCCAGATTTTGGAAGAATTCTTCATATAAATCTGCTATGAACATTCATGAGCAGATTTCTGAGTATATACAAGTTTTTATTTCTCTGGGATAAACGTTTAAGGATACAATTGCTGTATCATATAGGAAACAAAATTGTGGTTATCTTTAAAACATACGCATGTATTTTTTTTTATGTTGCAGTAACTATTTTTAGAGACTTCCAACTACCTAATCCTTTTATAGTATATGAAAATAGTCACTTTTCTCATATAAACTATTTTGTAATTTTAAGATACAAAAACTTTTAAATAAGTGTAATCCAAAGAGGACTCTTAAATTTATAACTCAACATTGTTATAATATGTAGACTTTTTTTTTCTCTTTTGTGGGCTTTAAAATGTAATATGGGAACAATGTGAGTATTTCCTTTTTCCTTATTTATTTTTCCTAATAAACAAAATATAATTTTGTTGACACAGACAACTAAATGTATTAACACAGATGACAAATTATTCCCGTATTCATTCCTCAAGAACTTTTTTATAGACAATAATCTACAAATCATTATCTGAGACTAAGTCTTCCTGTTTTACAGACCTTTAGACTTAGAGACCTAAGAGTATTTACATTTCAAATTTGGTTCTCATTAATTTTGAATATATGATCACCAATTATAGATGGGACAACCAAATTGAAGTTTATCTTTGTGCTATCTTGTTAAAGAAATTCCCAAACAAATTGTTGGTTTAATTATTATTACGCAGGAAATGTTTCAGTTACTCCTAAAAATAAGCCAGCTCAAACAAAGAGCAAGCACCCCTTGTAGACAAAGAATTGATTTACTAGTTACAATCCACTTGTGTATTTTAGTAAAGTAAGTTTTCTTGTGGGTTTGTAAGGCAACTTGGCCTAGTTTCATTTATTTATAAGAAACGAGGGGCCAGGCGCGGTGGCTCAAGCCTGTAATCCCAGCACTTTGGGAGGCCGAGGCGGGTGGATCACGAGGTCAAGAGAGCGAGACCATCCTGGTCAACATGGTGAAACCCCGTCTCTACTAAAAATACAAAAAATCAGCTGGGCATGGTGGCGCGTGCCTGTAATCCCAGCTACTCAGGAGGCTGAGGCAGGAGAATTGCCTGAACCCAGGAGGCGGAGGTTGCGGTGAGCCGAGATTGCGCCATTGCACTCCAGCCTGGGTAACAAGAGCGAAACTCCATCTCAAAAAAAAAAAAAGAAACGATATGTTTTATATTTTTCATTGCCTATGCTGGATTGTGACTCAGGAAAATTAGTGAAGTTTCAATGTGGAAGGAAATGTCTTCCCATTCAGCATGGGCTAAGGATATCCTAAAACATTTCATAGTCAGTGGCCATCTCTACCCTTAGTGGGAGAGAAGAGCCAATTTTGTTTCTTGGAAACTGTGCAGAGGGCCCTGTGGGGAGAGAGAATAATACTCGTGTATTTAATTAGTACATAATTGACCATTAGTACATAATTAGTATAAATGACCATACTCAGATACACAGTGAAACTATGAAAATAAAAACATTTCAGATTTTCAGTACTAATTAGCCTTTTTCACCTTGTGTGTTAAATACTTTTAAATAATTCAAAAGATACTGGGAAAGAATAATCACAGAAATAACATTAGGAGAGTTGGCAGGGCATTTTGTAAGTATCAATCTAAATAGTTACTAAGGAGAATATGGAGAAAAGAAAGAAACAGTAAAGAGGAAAATGTTTGTGTACCACAACAGACACATATCATTATTATTATTATATCAAATTTGCAACACCCACTATCAAAGAGAAACATGGGAAACGAAATAAGGTTATTGTCCAATTGTAAAAATTATAGCCTCATATAAATAATAAACAAGACTTAAATTTTCCAAGTAGAAAAACAAAGTCATTAAAAAAAATGAATAACAACTTATGTTCTTCCAAGAAGAAATAATAAACATTTTTTAAAAGTCTGACAGTGTTTTCCTGACTCATTTTATGTGATTCATGGAGTCTTACCTATTATTGTCATAGTAAAAACTTAACATCTAAACAAATTAAATTAAGGTAAAATTCAGTATCATCAGATGATAAAACCTTTAAGTGAAAAGTAAAATTTCCTTTTATATCCTTATTTATTTATGAAAATATAGGGACTCTTCTCCTTCATTCATTTGTTCATTTAACAAATATTTATTGAGCATGTTAATTTACTAGACTCTGGACATACAATGCAAAGAAAACAGGTAAGATTCCTGCCCTCACAGAGCTTAAAATTTTTCTTGAACACCTGTTTTTATCCAACTAATAAAGTGGATCTCTATACTCAAAGATTTCATACAGCTGTTAGAATGTTTCATTTTTGGAATATCACAGGGCCTCTTACAGGTAACATACATGCAAGTTGCTCAATTCTGTAAGTCAGGTGCAGTGAGAACAGACACATTGCGTTTAAAAAAGCTTTCTTGTCTACATGGGACTATTTTGGTTCATGGTCAGTGAAAGTGCCTCACCTTACTTTTAGATCTGTTTGACAGAATTTGTTTTTTGAGGTTGTGAGCACTTCGAGTTACCTTGTTTTAGAAACCTGAGGACTGAATTCAAAGCTTAGTTGAACTCAATCAGTCCCTCATTCACTCTCTCTTGAGGAAATACAAAGATCTCTACCATTATAAAACTTACATTCTGGCAGAGAAAGACAGATAAATAATGGTAGATGTACATGAAAAGTATCCTGGAAGCAAGGGAGTAGAGTGCCCTAAGGGGTGATGGGAAGTGGCAGTCAGAGTGGCAGGATGAAATGGCAAACGTAGAAGTGAGTCAGCATAGGCCCCACTGAGCAGAAATGTGAAGGACTTGAGGGAATGATGTGGGTACAATTTAGGAGGAAGAATGTTCCCAGCAGAAAAGAACGACTGGAGCAAAGGTCCCAAGGAGGAGCAGGCCTGGTGAACAGCAAGGAGACCAGTGTGGCTGGGGCAGACTGAGCCAGAGGGAGCACCAAAGGAGGGGAAGGCAGGGGTGGCTTGGTGGGAAGAGGGGTGGATTATGTAGAACTCCACAGCTTATTGTCTAGAGCAAGGGAAAGCTTCACAGTGTTCTGAGCAGAGGAATGACACAGCTGGACTTGTTTTTAAAGGGTGACTCCAGCTGCTTTGTTGCGAATACACTGAAGGAAAGCCTGCAGGCAGGGAGAGCTGGTAGTGGTATTTCCCTTGACCCCTTTGTAATACTTGTGAAGGGGTGGCTTATTTACTTAGCCGGCAGCTCTGAACCCATCACTGGAAGGGGAGTATGCAGGTGAGTGGGTGCAGGAGCCAGGGCAAACGAACATTGGAACTAGCTGGTCACTCCTCTCTGGTGGGAGCAGACTCTGTGCAGGACCCACAGCAGCATCCAAGCGCATTAAAATGCTCTTTTAGTGCTCCTGTCTGGGAAGGTGTGTCTGCTACTCCCAGAGTCCTACAAGGCGTGTGTTATCATCAGTGTTCTTTTAGCATTTTCCATATGCAGATGGCTAAGTGTTAACCAGCTCAGTGGAGGGTCAGGGTGGCAGTGTTTTACACCCTGCCCTCTTGGTACCCAACTTCTTGTCCAGCATCCAGAAGCATCAGCCCCACTCAAATTAATTGAAGGCTAGTGTATGCAGAGAATTTTGTTGAGAGGTAGAAGAGGCTCTCAGTGGGAAGGGGACCCGGAAGGGGAATAGAGTGGGAAGTTAATTTTCCCCTGAACAGCTGAATTCTTCTTGGAAATCCACCATCAAGCCACCCCCTGAAGTCAAGCTGCTTTTCCCTGTCCTCTCGCTGCTTTGCTCTCTTGCCACTGGAGCTTGGGGTTTTTATGGGTACAGGGTGGGCCAGGGTGGTTTTGGAAAAGGCAACATTCAGGTGGGAAAACAGGGATGTTAAAGTTCTCATTTTGGGCCACAGGTCCAGGCTTGAGGGTGGGGCCTTCACCAGGGACTGCCCTCTTCTACCTAGTATTTCCCTGCCTCCTGTCTGTATCAGTAGGATACTCTCACAGAAATCCCAGGAGAAAATGGTAGCTACCATTAGGCTGGTTGTAAAAACTGATTGGATTTTGTATGTGTTTAGAAGATGGAATCAATAGAATTTGCTGATGGATTGGATATGGCATGTAAGAGAAAGAGGAGGGTCAAGATGACTTCGCTTAGAAACATAGTACAAAATATACCAATCTGGAGGCCCTGACCTCCCTTTAGTTCTATATTTCTAGTGGCTTTGTTTTCTAATTTAGGAATCTAGTGGTTTTGGGTTTGGGTTTTTTTTTTTTTTTTTTT
>NW_016107664.1:1838079-1888047 GCF_001604975.1 Cebus imitator
TTTTAACGCTTTCAGCAGTTATTGATGGAATACTCATTATATGGTACATGCTGTGGAGGATACACAATGAACAAAACATTAATTTTGTTGTCAGCAAAGATCACAAGATAATGCAATTAGAAAGTGAGCTACAACATTGCAGAGAAGAAGATCAAATGTTATAGGAAGACAAAGAAGAAAGACGTTTCTTTGGACCATGGGAAAAGGGGAAGGCCCAACATAAAGTCAGCCTAAACAGAGCTTTGAGAATATGTAGACTTGAGGATTGCTAAGCTGAGATGCATTCCATTTTGGCACATAGACCCACACAGCATCAGGTCCAGAGGAGAGTAAGTGCCGTTTGGCTGGAGGAAACAGCTGGGAAAAAGGATTGAACAAGTTGCCCTCGTATTGCACAGTGCTTTGAACCAAGGGGATGGCAGAAAAGATCAGAATTGTGGGTGTGTATGAAAGACATTTTCAGAGATAGAACTGTGGGGCTAGCAAGGTGTAAGTAAGGCCAGAGATTCGAATGCTATTATTGAGAGGATTGAGGATAGTCATGGCAAAACTCAAATAGAGGCATAGAGAGAAACGACTGTCTCCTAAAACCTTTCCATCTGCACTGCATGGGCAAGGTGAAAGGGAAAAACTAAGATCAGTTCTTCAACAAATAATTAATACATTCCCATTTTCTTAGCAGCAGGTTTGGGGGCCTAATTTTCTTGATTCTGTCTTTGCTTGGAATATGACTGTGATTTGTGTGATCTTAGACTCTTGAGAAAGAATAGAAGATGGTTGATATAAGATTGATTCTTTTACTATAGTGACTAAGAAGTTCATAAATTAAATTACAAAAGACTAGCATCATCAGGTTTACAGAAAAACTTTTCAAAACTCATTTGAGGTAAGAGCCACAAATAACCACCTACTCCAGCTCTGTTTAGTTCCTCCCTTTAAAATGGAATCAAAATGTGATCTGGCTTCTCTGACTGGAAACTTCCGGTATTTTCCTTAATGGAGCACAGAGGCAGAGGAGGTGAGGAGCAGGTCACTACTTTGAAGGTCTATGAAGCTTAAAATATTCTGGCTATAGACTTCAGCTGAACCAATTTTGTTTTCTGTGGTGAAATCTAACCAAACAAAGTCTTGGGAATGCGCCCAAAGAGCTTGTATTGAATATTTGAATTCTAGAAGCAAAGAAGTGGAAGAATTGATTATTTTGGCAAAGAGCACATTGTCGGCAAGGTGTTTCTTCATTCTTTCGAGTGTTCACGAGTGTCTAAAATAATGAGAAGCCAACACTAGTGTTGGAAAAAACATTCATGAGAGAGCTTCTTTCAGTCCCACATTTTTCAGAGACCTCAGCGGAAGGCTTGGGTAGCATACTTTGAGGGGAGACAGCATGTTTACTAATGAATATGAATAGTATTTCCTTATGAGTCATATATTTTTCCAGTAGGAAATGGATAATCTACTATGACATTTCAGTGGGTTGAACAAGATAGATAAATCAAATGCAAGTTGCCCTGTTTCTTTTTCAAATGAAAGATAAATGCCTTAATGGATTAGCAATCATGAAATATATAAGTATTTATAATACAGTACTGCTTTATAACACCATCTGCTAAAGAATGGTATTTATCCAGCCACTGATATGAGAGCAGATTTTCTTCCACATTATGCAGGGAGGAAGTACATCTCAGTGTTAACGAGCATGCACTTTGTATTTAACCAGCCTAAGTTCTAATGAAATTCTTCAGTTGACAAGCTGTGTAATTTTAATACAGTTACTTAACCCCACTTTCTTCGTTAGGAAAATGGTATCATAATGATCTTACCTTTTAAATTCACTTAGCCTATCAAAGAAGGTAATATATAGAAAGCATTCCATCAAGTGCTTAACACATGTAAATTCTCAATAAATAATAGCTAGTATCACCATTCCACTGGCCAAAATTGGCTACACACAAAATGAGCTGTTTCAAAGTATTTGGAGTGTCTGGAATGAATGCTTTTTATGGGAGTGCCGAGGAACTGGATTAATGAGTTTCTCCTCTAGTCCAGGCAAGTGGGTCTCTACAGTGAAACTGGGGCATGGGATCAATCTTAATAGGCTGGTTTGTGGTAGGGTAACAAACAATTCCAAAATAACAGTATCTAAAAACAACACAAATGTATTCCTTGCTCACACTGCTTGTCCATCATGGGTTGACAGGTACCCAGGCTGGTGGAGCAGTCATCATTCTCACACACTGCCAAAGAGACAGGGAGACATAAAGGATCTTAAATCAGCAATTGAGGGTTCTATCCTGGAGATGACATATACATTTCTTCCTTCCTTCCTTCCTTCCTTCCTTCCTTCCTTCCTTCCTTCCTTCCTTCCTTTCCCTTTCTTTCCTTCCTTCCTTCCTTCCCTCTTTCTTTCTTTCTTTCTTTCTTTCTTTCTTTCTTTCTTTCTTTCTTTCTTTCTTTCTTCTTTCTTTCTTTCTTTCTTTTCTTTCTTTCTCCTTCCTTCCTTCCTTCCTTCCTTCCTTCCTTCCTTCCTTCCTTCCTTCCTTTCTCTTTCTTTTCTTTTCTTTTCTTTTCTTTTCTTTTCTTTTCTTCTCTTCTTTTCTTTTCTTTTCTTTTCTTTTCTTTCTTTCTTTCTTTCTTCTTTTTTTTGAGATGGAGTCTCGCTCTATTGTCCATGCTAGAGTTCAGTGGTGCGATCTTGGCTCACTGCAACCTCTGCCTTCTGGATTCAAGCGATTCTGCTGCCTCAGCCTCCTGAGTAGCTGGCATTACAGGCCTGTGCAACCATGCCCAGCTAATGTTTGTGTTTTTAGTAGAGACAGGGTTTTGCCACGTTGGCCAGGGAGGTCTCAAACTCTTGATCTCGTGATCAGCCCACCTCAGCCTCCCAAAGTGCTAGAATTATAGCCGTGAGCCACTGCATCCAGTCCGCATTTCTTTCATTCACCATTCATTGGGCTCACAGAGTTTTACCCAACCCCAAAGAGACCAGGGTGTGTAATACTGTCATATTCCTAGAAACTAATGTATAGGAAAGTAAAAAAAATCTCAGGACCCCCAAACTCTTTTGCAAAAGGGAATGTTAAGCCGTGAGGCTGAGTCATGCAATGCCCTTTTCCAAATGAATAGCTGTTACTGGCATTATATGTCAGCCTGATGTCCACAAGGTAAAAGGCCTTGCGCATCTATGAAGGATTGCTCTCACAGATCAATCATGGATAAATCTTTTGCTGGCCTCCCAGAAATAAGGGCGTGCCAATTGTAACTTTAGGTTTGCAATCTAAGTCTAGCTCTTAAATCTAAAGTCTGTTGGATTCTACACTACTGGTATAGATTACAAGCTTATTTTCCCAGGTGCAGAACAAAGACAAGAGGAGACCAATCATTTCCACCTACCCAAAGACACTTGCATAATTTACTCTTCCTTTCTTTTTTTTTTTTTCTCTTCAAACATTCACCTTAGTGCATGTAAAATGTATATTTACCTGGCACTAACTAAGGTCTCACAGGAATGTAACCATCTACCCTAGCTTGTACCTGGCCCCCTTCCTACATGCTTTCCCTCTCCTTTAAGGAAATGTATAAATACTCAACTGCCAGAAAACTTGGTCTGTGACTCGTGTTTTTCCTGGGTATACCCTAAAGCTGGCTTAATAAACCTCTGTGATTGAGACTTTTTCCTCAGTCCCTCATTATCGTTGTCAGCAGAAACTGGAAATTTAGCTAGTAACTATCACAGGGTCATTGATGAGGTTAAAAATAGACAACCTATAGATAGTGGCACTTTGAGGCCCTGTTTATTGAGTTAAAAAATAATGAGGCAAAATTTATTCAAGCAGTAGTGATATATGGCGTTTCTGAACTCTGAGTTCGACTAGAGACCTATCTACGTTGGTGGTACATACCACAAGATGCCTTGAGTTTCTGGGACGCCTGGTCCCGTAAGCAGTGCCATGGATTGAGTTCCTTTGTTAAAAATATCCAAAGCCATATTTATTCTCTATGGCCTTATCCTACCATTCCATTCTAGCTAAATAGCTTTATCTGTTTTTATCTCACATCTAATGGGTTTAATGTGTTCTAACTGTATGGCTCCATTTGGTGCGCTGGATGCTATGGCTGAGAGGTGCCATATAAAAATATTGTTATTGTTATGATGATGAGTTCAAGCACTGGAGGGGAAATTGTGCAATAACTTAGTACTGAACTACCATTATTTTCAGCAAAATGAAGTTTGGCTTCCTACTACCCTAGTAAGCCTTGAAGATTAAATGGTATCTACAGCATGTATCTTAGCAATGGGCCAAAGAAGTCTGAAGAAAAATGTTTGTCATAACAAACATTTCATATATTATAAAACAGATGTTCTCTTTTAAGTATTCTTGATACTTTAAGGAGTTGATGATATGCATGTCAGAAATTAAAAAAAAGAAAAATCAAATGAAAAAAATCCACACATTTATGGTATTTTTCCATTTATTAAATTTTATTCATTCTTATTTCCATTGTAATCAGAGTGGCCAGCTATGTTAATTAATTTAACCCGTAGTGCTGATCAGTTGCCAGATAGCTGTGAGGTTGAGCAATAGTTTGTTTCATTGCTGTAGAAATGCATCATTAGGATGGAAGGTGCATGGAGTTCTGGAAAAGGAACTATTGAGGTCCCTTCTCTCATGATGATGTGATATTATGTTCCCATTACTTGAATATTCATTATGGTTTCCCACATGTTTTTGGCTACCTCTGCTTCCTGCAACTGTTTACATTATTAAGTTGGTTTGGCTTATAGATATGTAGCTTGAACCTGTACACAGTTAGAGTAGCTTGGGATGTTTGCATAGATTGGGTAGATTCCCTTTTCACCCTAAAAGAATCATGGGAAGTTTCTCAAAGGAGGTGAGACGAAACAACTGGGGCCATGTTACAGAGGGGCCTCAAACCGCAAATGGAAAACAGCACAGAGCTAGTCTGGGGTGTTCTCGGGGGGCGCCAGACACTAAGTCCTCCTTGTGCTTTGATTCAGGAAACTTTCCACAGAGGGCATAGTGAAGGCTTCTGTCCTTTTAGGGTAAGTGGAGAGGGAGGCATCACAGAGCATCCCCTGACCCAGAGACATGAGAAATTGGCATGTATTGACAGTGCTGTAAGTCTATGACTTCCTACAGGGGGATAGGTGGCATGTGACAAATTCATTTGAAAATATGAGGTAATAACAAGTATTTATTGCACAAGGAATCTGGTGGACTCTGATCCAGAAAGATGGAAAGGACATACTGATTAGAAGATGAGGCCTCAAGTGACCCTTGGCATGTTCTACTTCAGAATCCCTGAGTTCAGTTTGAAGCTGAGATCGTTCTCTCCTTTCATTGCTGCTCTCTTTCACCAGAAAGTAGTGCGGTCCAGTGGCAAAGAGCTGGGATTCCAGCACAGGACTATCTGGGTGTGACTCATAGCTCTGCTCCTCACCCGCTCTGTGACCCTGAGCAAGTGATCACCTTTCTGTCTCTCAGTCTCCCCGATTTGTAAAGTGGAGATGATAATAGTGCCTTCTGGGGTTATTGTAAGAGCTGAGCAAAATAATGAGTGAAGCACATATAACAGTGTCTGGCACATAGTAAGTGCTTCCTAAATGAGTGAAAGAAGTCCCATGTTTCCACAGTTCCTTCAACTTAGCTAGTTAAAAGTTAAAAGGGCATAAAACAAATTTCTGGGATGTGTCCAGATGCTGTTGGAGACACTAAGTATGCACTTATAAGAAGTGTGACTTGGGTAACCATCCAACCTCCCTTGCCTTCCTTTTATTCTCTGTAGAAAGGGAAAAGATACCTATCTCAAGAGGTTGTAATGAGGAATAAGCAAAATAAATATTTGAAATGTGCTTTTTATATAACACATGCTTAAGAAATGGTTGATTCCTTCCTCCCTTTTCCCTTCACTTTAAACAACCTTGTCCCTAACAGTTAAAGATTTCTACAAGTTAAAACTTTTATCTTTAGCCTGGTCTCACAAATCTAAAATGCAGGTAACTTGCTAATGTTCTGGGAAGTCTAGGTCCAAAATTAGCAAGTGATAAAAGTTCTACGAGAGGTATCTAAGTTGCTAAGGTCATCACTGTCGCAGAGAAGAAAGAATAACATATATTGAGTATTTACTATGTGCCTGGTATTGTTCTCAGGGATTTGTAAGAAGCAACATTTTTATTTTTATTTATTTATTTATTTTTTTTTTTTGAGACGGAGTTTCACTCATGTTACCCAGGCTGGAGTGCAATGGCGCGATCTCGGCTCACCGCAACCTCCACCTCCTGGGTTCAGGCAATTCTCCTGCCTCAGCCTCCTGAGTAGCTGGGATTACAGGCATGCACCACCATGCCCAGCTAATTTTTTGTATTTTTAGTAGAGACGGGGTTTCACCATGTTGACCAGGATGGTCTCGATCTCTTGACCTTGTGATCCACCCGCCTCGGCCTCCCAAAGTGCTGGGATTACAGTCTTGAGCCACCGCGCCCGGCCGAAGCAACATTTTTAATTCTCACAGCTTTGTATGATAGGTACCAGTGTCACGCCCATTTCACTTGTAAAGATACTGAGGTGCAGGTTCATTAAGTAAATTACCCAAGGAGGTGGAGTCAGTAAATGGCAGAGCCAGGATGTGAACCTAGATACTCCAGTTCTAGAACCCACAGTCTTAACCACATTGCTGTGTCACTTCTCAAAAACAGCCACAGTGAAGTCAATAGATCAATATATGCCTCTGTCGTGTGCTCTTGTACACATTTCTTAACCTCTCTGAGCTCCATGGTCCTCTTTTGTGATTTAGAAACAAAATGCCCATTCATAAATGCAAAAAAATAGTTTAATGTTGTTGTGAGGATCACATCAGATAGCAAACACATAGGACCTCACCTCGGTGAGGTATGCAGTAAGCATTCGTTAAATAGTAGTTTCAGATGTTATCACATATGATTTAGAAACTGTGACAGGATCCTTCCACACCTACCTCTGCATTTTGTCTACTGCCAGCTCTCTAATTCTGGCTTCCATGAAGGTGATCAGTTTAGCCCCTCAGGTATGGGCATATGAAGCAGTTGAAGCAAAAAGCCTTTGTCATTGTTTTAGACCCCTCTGTAACCATCCCTTAGAGGACAACAGGCAGTTCACACACAGCCCTCGCTTAGAGGTAGGCATAACCTATAAGCACGGCTTATAGTAAAAGTAAAAGTACCCTAATTTATACCTGAAGTCCATAGAGATTTGTCTGTTGCAGGTTACAAATATGGACTTTCTTTTAAAGAAATGTACTTATCTCCAAAATTAGGAGCTTTAGAAATTAATTAATTTATTTATTTTGCCTCCTGTGGACATAAAATATTTCTGATGCAATAGCTTTTAGTAGAGACCTTAGATAGTAGAGAAAAGGCTGCATAAACAACTTATTTTTAAAACCTCAGCATCAGAGATGTTGGAATAAACAATTGCCGTGGAAATATGTTGTTTTGGAATGAGGACATTTAGATGGTAAATAACTTCTGATTTTATACATGCTGGCCAAAACTCTTCCTTTAATTTCAGACTTGCATAGCTAAAGACCAACTGACATCTCTCCTTGGATATCTCATAGGCATCTCAAACTTGACATGTCCAAAAAAAAATCTTGGCTTGTGCAAAACTTGTCCATGCAATCCATTCAATCTTCCCTATCTGTACATGAACCCAGAAACTCAGGATTCTTCTTTGTTTCTTTTCTTTTTATCCTGAACTACCTTTGCCCGTGTATTCATCAGTGTACCCTCTCATTATATCACCAGGATACTTCTAAAACACATCCACTTTTCTCAAACCCTAATGTACCATTCCAGTCAAGGCCACCATCCTCTCTTCCATCTACCTACAACAGCCTCCAAACTTATTACATTCTCTGCCTAGCACAAAAGCATTCCTTATTGCATGTCCTGTCACTGCTTTGCTTAAAGCTCCAGTAGCCTCCCACTGAACCCAGTATGAGATCCACTGTCATTACTACAGCCTATGCCCCGTGCATACTATCTCCTGCCACTCCCTACAACTTCATCTAGTACTTCTTTTCTATTAAATTATGTGCTAGCCACACTGGATCATTTTTTTTTTTTCCGTTCCTTGAACATCAGTCTTGTTCATGTTGCCTGAAATCTTCTTTCCACCATTGTTCATAATGATAGCTCAGCTTCTCACTCAGCTTAAGGATCATCTAATCAGCTTGGCCTCCTCTGCACATCCCATTTAGAAAAGCCCTTTCTTCCACCTCAGCCCCTCCCTACTGTGCTTGCAACATTTCCTTTTCAACTTGGTTTTTAATAATTTTATAAGTTTTAGCAAATTCTAGCGATTTATTTGCTTTTGTTTATTCATTGTCTGCCTCCCACATCAGCAAGTAAATTCCAGGATATTAGAGTCCAGGTGTGTTTTGTTTGCTAATATATATCTAGATCATATAGCCCAGATCCTAAAACTGAGATAGATACTCCACAATTATATGTAGAAAAAAATTGGTGGATACATACATTAATTAATATGATATGTATTACTATGTGTAGTAATATCACAGTATTTATTCCAATGTCTTTTATTGTTAGTAATTATTTGTTCAACAAATTTGTATTGATTGACAGATCATGAGCTATGGAGTCTAATACATAGAAGCTCTTATACCGGTTCTATCACTTAGCTGGATAACCGAGACAAATTAATTAACCCTTTAAAGAGCCTCAGTTTTCCCATCTGTAAAATGAGAGCTATAAAAGTATCTACATTACATAAATTGAAAAGTCCAATGAAATAATGTAATAAAAAGACATAGTCCACAGTCATAGCCAATATCTAAGAAAGAATGCTTGCCATTGATATCTTCATTTTATAGGGACCATGAAAAGCATTGAAGGCCCATTAGGAAATAGTTGACATTGTACCTGCCCCCATAGGGGATACAGGCATCTAAATAGACAATTTAATGCTGAGAGCTATTGAAGAGAATGCACAAGGTTATAAGTGCTACTCAAATGAATGTTCTTGGCATCAAGGTCAAATGAATTTTCTTTGTATATATTCCATCAATTACTTAAGATCTTGCCATATTTTGGATTGGCTTTATATTTGGATCTTGATTTTTCCATGCACAGTTTTTTTTTTTTTCTAGAATGTTGTTTTTTTCTGGCATGATGTAACTTTTTCTCATTATTATATTTTACCAACTTTTTAATTAGAGCAATTATACAATGAAGGCTCTTTTTTGCCTTCTTAAACTTCCCATTTGAAGGCCTCTGTCCTCCTTCTTCTTCTCTGCTTTTATTGTCTCTCCAGGTCTGAGGTGTCATCCTGGGTCCTTCTTTCCTTATGCTCCTTTGTATGTCCTCATTGTGTATCAAAATTTTCTTTATTTTTTTTTCACTGGATTCTATGCCTTACTGGAATCATACTCAAGAAACTTATTTCAGCATACTTACTTAGTCTTTGAGAGTTTGCACATATCTTCATATTTGATTAATCATTTGACTGGCCATACCATTCTAGGTTTAACAATATTTCCCTTTAAAAGTTGAAAGCTGGACATGGTCGCATGCTCCTGTATTCTTAGTTACTCAGGAGGCTAAGGTAGGAGGATGAGGCCAGAAGTTTGAGGCCAGCCTGGGCAACATAGCCAGAACCCCATCTCTAAATTTGTTTATAAAAGTCAGCCTGTTATGGTAGTACACTCCTGAAATTGTACTTACTCTAGAATTGAAAGTAGGAAGATCCCTTGAGTCCAGGAGTTCGAGGCTGCAGTGAGCTATGATGGTGCAATTGTACTCCAGCCTGGAAGACAGCATGAAACCCTGTGTTTTAAAAAAACAAAAAGTTGAAAGCATGTTCTACTTGTAGTTTTGAGTAGACACTAGTGAGGAGTTTGGTGCAGTCTAATTTTATTATTAAAAAACAACTAGTTTCCACCCTTCTGTCCCACTGCTTAGATCTGCCCCACTGCTTAGACCACTCCTCCACTTCCAAGAGTTTTCTGAGGTGTTTTTAATGCTGATATTCTGAATTTTATGTAACGTCAAGATGTAGATCTTTTCATCTATATTGTTAGATTCTCAGTTGACTCTTTTAATCTGAAAAATAATGCTCTCTTCTCTATTCCTCATATTCTTTGTTGAAAAATTTCTCCTCTTCTACTCTTTTTGACTCTTTTTTCCTGGGGTTCTTGTCTGTCTTATGAGAACTCCTAGCTTCTTTCTCACATTTGTAAGACAACCTATATTTTTCTCCCTGCATCCTTGGGAGCATCTTTTACTTTATTTTGAAAATTCCTAATTTTGACAATCATATTGGAAAATCTAAGTGCTAAATTTTGTTTCAATTGTGTTTTTTTGCATAGCATTCTGTTCTTGTTCTGTTCTGAGTTATCTTCATTGTTCCTATTTTTAAAATCCTTTATTTGGTTCTCATATTTCTAGTGATCCTCTGGTTGATCATTCTTTTATAGAAAAAAGATCTGGATGCCTGGCTTTGATTTTTCTCTGTTGTTAAGGATGTTTTCCACTCCTACTGGATCTACCCTGAATGAGAATGCTTGGAAGTGCTGGTGAAGGTAGTTTCACTGACAGTCTTTATGACATGGATGCACAGACATGCTATGGGCCTCTCATATGCAGGAGAATGGAGGACTTTGCACTGGGGCACAAAAATCTGTATTAAAAAATTTTAACTTTCCCTTTATAGCTTTCTTGAGTTTTTAAAAAGAACTGGTTGATGCTGGCTAAATGCTGGCTATACTCTCCTTTCACAAAGCTTGCTTAAATGTTAGTGCAGATCCAAATTGGACTACTTGTTCTATACTGAGACATTCAATCCTTCTTCTTAGTCCTATTTCTAGTCCCTGTTCTGTGTCTCTCATAATCACTGACTTTAAGATCAAAGGCTCTTGGGAGGCAAAACAGGCCAACTGGCATCCACTTGCTCTTACTCTCCTTCTAGAATGATTTAGGCTTCAGCTTTCTCTACCTCTTGTATCCATCAACATGATCTCATCCATGTGGCCTGTAAATTCATTGGAAAATCCCATTCATTAGTGATGCTCACTTCCATTCTTTTCGTTCATATGAAGTTTTTTCATTTGTTCAATTTTTATACTTTTATTTCAGTGGGGTTTCAGAGGAGTTTGAAGGCAATATATGTACTCAAAGCCAAAAATTAAATTATAACTTGAAATTACTATACAATTTCCCTATAATTTATTTAACCAGTGCCCAACTTTTGGACAAATCCTTCTAATAGTTTTCAACATTATAACTGTTTGACCTTTTTATTTGGAAAAGAGAGGTTAAAGATAGGCCTTCAGGGCAGTACATGAAATGACAAGAAGCTAAATGCCTAGTCTTAACAGAGGTAACCTTTGGAAGGAATGAACTGACAGAAAATTCAAGTTAAACCGAAGTTAGGGATCCCTTACAAAGAATTTTCATGGGCTGTTGGTTAGAATGCCATGTAAGAAGTCAAGAGCTCTTAAGAGTACTGGGAAGATTAAAAAATCTTTGTAGATCTTTGCCTGTGAAAATTGTGAACGTTCCTGATTATGTCCATAGAAAAAAAATTTAAAGTAGGATTTCTCCATCAAAGTATGTGAACACTTAAAAGTCTTGAAATTTAGTTGACAAATTTCCCCCAGAAGGGTTGCACCAATTTACACTCCTACCAACCACCAACCTTTTAAAATCGAACAAAAAATCCCACATGATTTGCTAATTTTATAAGCAAAATTTTATCTTGTTATTTTTATATACCTTTCTTAGATTATAACTGATATTGAATGTTATCTATATAATATTACACAGTGCTCAAACTGACCTTCAATAGGTATTGCTGACTTTGTCTTAGAAATGTGTAGACTGAGGCTCTGAGACCTTAAGAGTGCTGGAGTTCACACAGCTTGTACATATTTAAAAACAGATGAGAACAGAGATGTTACCTTGCCAAAACATTTCAGAACATGTGACTTACCTTGCTCATAATTTTTTAGATGGAAGATCAGATTAGTCATTTTCTTTGGACCTTAGATATAAATAATTATGTCAAATATTTTCTATTCTTTGAAACAAACGTATTTTGTGAGCCCTTTGTTTTCTGCATGCAAACGTTATTCAGAGAGGGATGTCCCTGCTATGTAGGATTATTGCACAGGGTTGCAAGAACAGATTTTCAAATGGCTCGTGGGAATTTAGCTTTCTCTGATATCTTGACATCACTTTATTTGTCCCATTGCAGTCTATGTCTTTATCCTAGCAAGTGTGAAAAAATTGCCAAGTAATACCATTTTACCAACCTAAATTCCTGATGTTTTATGCAAAAGGTCAAATACTCTTCATTCTAAACTGGTAGCATAGTCTTCAGTGTAGATTTGGAAGCTACCAGGAAAGTATGGCATACAGTGGGAGTAACATAAGTTGAACTGCTCTTCAAATTTACTTTGGCTGGACCTGAAGTATTAATTCCCTCATTCGGTCACTGCATGGAGGTTAAAAGTCCAGGATCTTAGTACTGATATGCACAATGTGGATGAATCTAAAAAATATTATGTTAAGTGAAAGAAGCCAGACACAAAAAGTCACAAATTATATATGATCCTATTTATAAGGAGTAGCCAGAATAGATAAATCCATAGGGACAGAAAGTAGATTAATGGTTGCCTGGATTTGGGAGGAATGAGGAGAAGCTGCTTGTTCACTTTAAAATGGTTAATTTTATGTTATGTAAGTTTTACCTCAATAAATTATTATTATTTTTTAATCCAAGTTCTTGAACCCAACAGACATGAAATTGGAATATGCCTCGATCATTTTCTGTGTAAACTTAGGCAAGTTCATTTTAATTACCTAACTTTAATACTTGCTTTAACACTTAAACCTGCATTCCCTGCAATCTCCTAATCTGGAAACAAAGATGACTGACAGCCTACCTACCAGACAGGATTTTTGTGAGAACTGTATGCAATGATATATTACTACATAGAGCCTTTGGTGCAGTGGTTGACACATCACAAGTTCTTAAGAAATGGTAGCTAGACTATGATAACTATTACTACTCCTGACTTGCTGTGACTACTACTATTACCAGCAGCAGCAGTGGCTGCAGGAGCTGTATTCCAACCCAGGTTCCTGATATATTCAAATGACTATTTTCCATTCTGTAGTCTGGTTTCAGGCAATTCACGTGGGGTAAAGTCACATGACATTGACTTCAGGGAGCATATATTGCCTCAATGGAGTTCTTCTTTTGAAAGATGGGTTTTAGATTAAAACTGTTTTTAATTAACGTCAAAATGGAACAGAGTTGGAGAGAGCAATGAATAAGATTCAGATCCCTAAACGATCACATTATTGGCATTCTTGGGAGAGCTGTGAACCTTGCCTCCCAATGTGTGCTATGGTTGATTTCTCCCTTACTTTTCAGTAAGGGACAGACCCTTGAAAAGGTGGTCATGCGCTGGGGAATTTAAAAGAAATGTGAGAAGAAAACAATGAATGTCCCTAAGCTTCAGAGAAGGGAAAACTTTAGCCATCAGTTGAAAGTCGTCTCTCTGTAGTGGATTGAATGTGCTACACAAAGGTGCATCTTGACGGTGTTAGGAGACCCATGTCCTCCATCACTGTCAACAATGGCATGTACAAAAGTACTTTTATTAATGAAATTCTCCAAAGAATTCAAAGCTCATTTGATGCTTTACTGATGGACATTCTTTTACCCACTCATGCTTTGGTTTTATTTGTTCTTCCTATGGGCTCCTCAAATCAAGAGAAAGCCAGAAAAAAAGTTTTGAGAGAGAAATGTCCTGTTTTATAAAATCTTCTTGTGACTACTATCTCATTTGTTCTCCTGAAGCTGAATCAAATGAGACAGAAAGCACAGCCAACATAAATACCACTTACTCAATGTGATAACAAAGGTAAAATTAGTTGAAACAACATGTTCCCCAGTGTCCAGCTTCTCCATGGAAGAGTGAGAAGTCAGAAGAGGCTGCTGATGTTATGGAAAGTGCATGGCCTTTAATGTGAGACAGTTCCAATGGACACAGATTTTCATCCAGGCCCTGTGATTAGCTATGTGGCCTTGAGCAAAACCTTAGGTTTTGGGGGCTTTCATGTCCTCATGGGAAGAATGGGGATAATAAAATCTATTTCCAACAGTTATTAAAAGCATTGCTCAATTCTGTCTAGATGAACTTAGTGCCCAGCACCCCTTTTCTCCTTCCACTTCAAGAAAGTAAGCTTCAAGAAAGATGATGTGGCAGCTTTTGTAATCATAGTAACCAACAAGTTTTTGTGCATTGTCATGGGTTAGGGAATGCTTAGTGCTTTCTGCCTATCATCGCAATTAAATCCTTACCTCAAGTCTATGTAGTAAACATCACACCCAGTTTCCGTTGTAAAACATGAGGCTCAAAGAAGTTCAGTGATTCATCCAAGACGGTTCTTCTAGAGAGCATAAGAGCTGAGAGCAAAGCCAAAGTTCTCTGACAGTGAAGCCTACACATATAACCTCCTCTGCCAGCAAAAGGTTTGAAATAGGGTCTAGCCGAAGTTTCAGTGATATCTGCAGTGAGTTGAACTAAAGCTTGGAACTATGCAATAGACACTGAGTAATCAACTTCCGGATTGCTTTCACCTGGGATCAAATTTCCAGCTTCAGAGAGACACTACATTTCTGTGGTCACTGTTCTTTTCTACCCAGAAAGTTCACTCGGTTGAGTGCCTTATCTCTGAGTCTTCATGATGGGAACACCAGCTTCCAAACAGGCCTGGCACATGTTAGCTTAATACGTGCAGCCCCACTGCATGGTGATGAGTGAGCCAGATGAGCACTGCACATTTGGATGAACCTGAGTCAAGAAAAGCCACATGCGAAAACACGTTTATTTCCAGAACAATGGTGCATCTGCCAGGGTGTGACTGGCACTCATTGATATTTTTGGCATTCGTGGAAAACACCCCAGGCCGCTTAGGTAATTAATTTCCTAGGGTTAGTCATTAACAGGCTTCCTGCTTTCCTTCTCCTTTGGCAGGCCCAGCTGTTAGATACAGTAAGTTCAAGATGTCAGAGGCCAGGCCGCCTCCCCTGCTTGGGCAGCACACAACGCACATCCTGAAGGAGGTCCTGAGGTATGATGACAGGGCCATCGAGGAGCTGCTCAGTGCTGGAGTGGTGGCCCAACATGAAACCCACTGACAAAGGAAAAGGGCTCCTCCTCATAGCCTTAATCCGAATACACTGGCAAACGCAACACTATGCTTGGACCCTTCTCCCCAGTTCTGATACCACCAAAAAGAAGATGCAGAGTAACTCCAGAATTCCTGCATGGTGTCTCCAGAATGGGTCTGGTATTAATGAATCTAATGCCTTTTAAATGTACCCTACTTTTGCTCCCTATGACTTTTTTTTCAGATAACAATTTAATTATGGATTTGTGGGATTTTTAAAAATAAAGATTTGAATGTTTTTCTGGAAAAATGCATTCTTCATTCTAATTACATTAACGTCCTAAACGTTTGTCTCCAGCCCCTTATGCCCCTACCCCGCCAGTCCACACAGGCCTGAAAAAGAGCAGATCTCTTGATACTTTCTACTTGTCCATAAAATCTGCATTTAAATTTGTGTTAGAGAGTCAAAGCAATAAGCAGAATGACAGTCTCTGTGATTGATTTTAAACAGAATAACTTAATTCTGAGCTCTTGAACCCTTTGTTAGTCTGTAATTTAAACCATGGATTTTGCTGATGTCCATTATAAGACTGAGCTCCATTCTCCCCTGCAGGGGTAAATATTTGCTTTATGTTGTATTTCTCTGGTGATTTTATGCTATGTGGCAGAAAATCAGTTTTCCCCAATGCATTTAGAGATGTAGGTATCTGTCTGCACAGGTAGGTGAGTAGTTCTACACTTGGTACCTTATTTTGAGCCCAGTGAAAATGCAACAGATTTTTTAAATGAATTAAACAAGTTCTTAAATGACTATCCAGGTATTAAATAATTTATACATGATAGCAAATAGAAGAATGACAGGAAGACACTGCTTTGTAATCTAAGCATCCACTGATTGAAGACTAGATTATGTCTTAGCTTTGAATATTTTAATGAATTTGAAGTATAAGAAACATCTCTGTTCAGTAAGTGAGAAATGATTACGATATATTCCAGGATAAATTGTTACTCAAGACTGCTAAGCCCAGTTATAGACCAGGGATCAGATGACCCCATGATCAGTTTATCTTATTCTGAGATAACCTCAACTCATGGTTTTTAGGTGCATCTATTTTAAAGCAATGTCATTATACACCAAGTGGTAATTGAAAACTAAATTACAAATGTTCATCTTTCAAACTGTGATTTAAAACTCATTTTCTTTTCATATTCTTCTTTATTAGAATGATTTGAGTCCTTTATCTATGCTGTAAGGCCCATGGTGTTTCTAGAACGAAGGATTCCAAACAAACAGGAAGCTTGCCTTCTCACAAGGCCTCCTGACAGCTTTCCAAAGAATGTTTACTAATTTTTGAAACAGTTATTGTCCTCTCTGCTTTGCTTTTTGTGGACAACTTATTCTGAAGAACTCCTGCAGTTATTCCACTAGTTAGAATCACGTCATACAAGGGTAATTGATGCCTTTTGCAGTGCTTTTCCTCCATTGGCTAATTCACAGATGCATACTCAGAGACATTTACTTCAGGCCAGGTATTGAAAAGACATTTCTTTATGCTTACACATTTAGTATGAAAAATGGTAAAAGATTAGATGGTAGCAAATTGGCAAAAACCACATGTCTTGAAAGATAGACCCAATCATTTCTTCTACTGATCTGGGTAGATATCTTGAAATGTAAATTTACCCAGTCACTGAGCAGACTCTAAATATCTGGGTAAAGATATGCAGGATGATCATGATCATTCGTAGGGGACAGAAAATTTGTCTGAAATTTTCAAAATTCGTCTAAAATGTTCAAATCCATGTAGACTGCAGTCTTCAGACATGATGCAGTCACCATTGAAACAGAAAGACTATGTCTCTAGTGAAATAATATATGTTTAGTATCTAGGTCTCCACATACGCAAGTCAAAATGATCCAGAACTTTGAACCTACTGGTCACCCAAAAGAAAGCATTTATTGTGCTCTACTAATTTAGTGAAAGAAATAACTTGGAATATATTTGAAGTTCAGATGAATAATTAGTCCTGAAAGAAACATCGTGCTTGCTAAAATTTCTAACAATATGCCCCAGATCAAGTTATGCTTATAAACAAATGTGCTGTTTTAATTATCAGGGCCTATTATCTTACACATTCCTGAAACAGAGCACACTGCTAATATACCATATGCTCAAGTTCAGTTTGTGTCAAGGCCTGCCTTCTGGCAGGTTTGTGTCTAAGGTTGACTTAGAAAATTTTCTGAAACATAGTGGGCTAATCGTTACAGAATTGGAAGTGTGTCCATAAGCAAATGAGCTTCTTTTTCTTGTTTTTTTCTTCAACTTTTTCATGATTTTCAGACTAATCAAGCATGGTATTTTCCAGAAAGCAATCTGATATGCTGAATGCTTCTCTAGGAGAAGAGAAATGAACATTGATTAACTTTGTGTGACTACCCCAATTACTTGGTGTGAGCATGTGTTTGATCCATCTCTTTGGGTGAGAAGTACAATCATGATTTAAGAAAACAAAGAGGGGCCAGGCATGGTGGCTTATGCCTGTAATCCCAGCATGTTGGGAGGCTGAGGCTCCTGGATCACTTGAAATCAGGAGTTCAAGACCAGCTCAGCCAACGTGGTGAAACCCCGTATTTACTAAAAATACAAAATTTAGCTTGGCCTAGTGGTGGGTGCCTGTAGTCCCAGCTACTTGGGCTACTGAGGCAAGAAAATCTCTCGAACCTGGGAGGCAGAGGTTGCAGTGAGCTGAGATGGCACCACTACACTCTAGCCTGGCTGACAGAGTGAGACTCCATATCAAAACAAAGAGGGTTTTATAGATGCTAGTTTATACCAAGACATTCGGCTGGATAGCACCACAAGGCAGGGCTTTGGCATGAAGTCTTCACAACTCCTGCCCTTGGAAAGCTTGCACTCTCTCATATCTCATCTGAGTTTGATATTTTACCACTGACTCTTCTGTGCCAAATGTTTGGCATGTTGTGTTTTAAAGGCTTTATAGATATGAAACTTGCTGGTCCCACATGGCTCAATGCTGCATTCATGAGTAGGATTCATACTCCAGATAATGGACCTAAAGAGTCTGAGAATGAAGGCCAGGTTCAGGCTGGACAGACTGTGCAGATCTTCAGCCTCTCCTCATAACTGTTCACCATGGATTCTCAATTGGCAAAGAAGTCGAGTAGGAAAATGCACACTCTTGCCTCCATACTCTAACTCTGGACTATTCATTTTCAAACTCGTTTCCCAAGATTAGGATAGCCTCCTTGCATTTGCTTCTGTGCATGGGAGATTTCCTGATATAGTGAGCCCTTCTAATTGATGGAATTCTTGAGGTGCAATAGGCCTAAAAAATAATTGCTCATCTTGATTATAGTATGAGTGATCTTTAGGAGGTCAGGATGTCAATCTCACTCCTCTTCCTTCTTGATCTAGTGGTACTAGTACTAGTGTATGTGTTTGATAAGGAATATGAAGAGATTCAGAAAAAAGGTACATATTTCCATTTCAGACAGCAATAAGGGAAAATAAAAAACCCACCACAGAGGCTCTTACATTGCAATCTAAAAGTTTTCTCAGGCATGGGATACAATTGAATTTCTTCTTCTTATCCCAGAATAACAATACTCGGGTTAAAAGTTTCATGAATTACTGCTTTCATAAGATGCTTAAGTAGTTGCTCTGTATAGACACACCATGCCATTTGCTGAACATGAATGGCCCTGAATGTTTCTTTCTTTTTTTTATTGCATTTTAGGTTTTGGGGTACATGTGAAGAACATGCAAGATTGTTGCATAGGTACACGCATGGCAGTGTGATTTGCTGCCTTCCTCCTCATCACCTATATCTGGCATTTCTCCCCATGCTATCTCTCTCCAACTCCCCACCCCGCAAATGTTTCCTTCAGCATCTCAGTTAACTAGGCTCTGTTGCTCAGACTGGAGTACAGTGGTGTGAGCTTCACTCACTGCAACTTCTGCCTTCCAGGTTCAAATTATTCTCATGCCTCAACTTCCCAAGTAGCTGGGACTACAGGCGCACACCACCACTGCCCAGCTAAGTTTTGTATTTTTAGTAGAGACAGGGTTTCACCATGTTGGCCAGGCTGGTCTTGAACTTTTGACCTCAATTGATCCACCAACCTTGGCCTCCCAAAGTGCTGGGATTGCAGAAATGAGCCATCATGCCCAGAATGCCCTGAGCTTTTAAACAAGGTGGACAGTATGCAGGACAGGCTTACGTGGTGGGATTAGTGGACCAGAAGCAACTCCACTAGACATGTTTCCCCCAACACCCATTCAAAAATATGTCTTCCAGTATCACTTTAGGAGGTTAAAGTATTACAGGCAAAGGAATGCAAATACTTTGCACTAATACATTTATTCCACACACTAGAGAAAACAAGTACAAAAAAGGAGAGATTTGGAGGAATGGGAACTGGAATAGGCAAATTTGATCAGGAGGAAAGGGAAAGAGAGAGCACATCCAAGAGCAGCAGATCCAAGGGCACATTGCCTTGGAAGACTCTGGAAGCCACAGGCAGGATGAACCCAGACTAATATGTTGGTGCCAAGACGGAGGGGCAGGCACTAGAAAGAGCTCAAACACTACTGAGATCACAGAATTTACTCACCTCAATTTTTCACAAGAAGCAGCTCTTTTTTCTCATTCATTACGACCTTAGGGTTAGAAGCACAGGACAGGAAAGTCGCTTCTTTGCAACGTGAACAATTTTTGCCTCCCCACTCTTCCATTTTCACCTCTTTCTCCCTTTGTTCTGATTACTCCCATTCTTACCTGTCTTTTTTCCCATCTTTTGAACATCTTTCCTTCACTCTCCTTCTCTGTGGTAAAAATCTTTTTCCTCCTCTCCTTTTATTTTCCTACCTCTCCTCCTCCTCTTTCTTCTCTCCTTTCTTCATCTCCTCATCCTTTTTTTTCTCTCTCTCTCCACACACAGACATGCACACAGAGTTATAGATTCATGTTGTACAAATGTAAATACCAAAACCTGTGTCCAACCTTCAGAAAAAAATAGGACTTGCTCAGTCATTAGGAAGATAACTATTGGTAATTCGCACCATGATTTCACCCCCACAAGCAATCTTGAATCAATCTCTAGGTGGGGCAGATCTTTAATAACTAGCTGCCACTTCTTGTCCCTTGAAACAGAGGGAAAGAAATGAAAGGGTGTTCAAATGCCACTCTGGTCTGTGGCAGAGTTCTCAAGCATATTGGCTCTATGTCACATGCCCCCAGTTCTAAGGGGGAAAACCTAAAGTAAATAAAATAGAATGCAGAGCAGAGTCTAGACTCTTCATTCCAGCCCCAGACACTTTGTTCCAGCCCCAGTCACTGGAGCTGAGCAGCAAGGGTCTTGCTGATGTGGTTACAGAGGAAGTTCCATTAGGGAAGGAGCAGGGAGAGTGTGATGGTGTGATGGGGGACTGTTCTGCTCTAGCATCAGGCTGGGTCTTGGACTTTGCTTCTTGCCCTTTCTTAGAGAAGAAAACTTACTTGACCTTCAGGTGGTGATGGATGGTTGGTCCCTGGCCATTTTAGTCCAATGGCCTTCACAAGATAGGTGCTCTCACCTCTACCTTGTTAAATAGGGTGATTCCATTCTCATGTTCCCTTCACTTTCTTCTAACAGGCTGAAAACACTTTACCACATTTCTCCCTGTGCCTCCTCCTTTTCTCTTTCTTTGCAGATTAACCACATGACGGTCTGTTCAACTCCAATTGGCTTCTTTGGCTCCTGACCATATAGATTGGGGGAACAGTGTTTTCCTGCTTTGCATCCCATCATCCACACCCCTTCCTCCCGCCTAGAACTTTGCACGAGTACTCACCATAAAACAGGAATCTCAGCTTGCAAAGACGAAACTGGGATATTGAACGAAAAGAAATTAATGTCAAACTGCCACAGGGAAATGCCTTTCTTTCCACCCCTCTTACTTCTTTGTGAACCCTCAACAGTTAGGATCTCTATAGCATCTCTTGGTATGAGATGTGGCAACATGTGTTAACATGCATTCACCCTGACAATCCTGGATTTATGTTCTTAGATTTTACAAAAAACTTCTGGCTGTTCCTGATAGAAGCTTTGAAATGTACTCCTGATGAACATAATTGTATTCTTTTCTTGGAGAGGGTCAAGAAAATTATAGCTTCCATTTTGGGAGGACAGTTGAAGAATCACTATCTCTAGAGGTAGAAAAATGAACTTTCTTTTCCTATCTAGGATTGCCTCTTCACGTAGCCAAATGTGCTTGCAATGGCATTAACACAGGCCACAGGGAAGGACAGAAATGCAGTGACTCACAAGTCCACATGTGCAATGGGAGAGGTCTGAGGCCACAGCAGACTGAAGCCTCCATTCTCAGAAACACGACAGAGCCAAAGTAGCCAGTGACTTGGGCTCCCACCTCCAAGACCATGTTTCCCATATGCTGAGTGCCAAAAGTCTTATCTCATTCTCTAGCTTTACTTTCCAGAGTCCGGGAAAACCAGTGAAAGGATGTAAGCCCAGCATGCAGGCCAGAGGTGGTGCTCAAGGCTTGCTAAGTGAATCGTTAGCTGAACTCACTGACAAACCACGGAGAGATGACAACGATCCAAACTCGACGTTTTATGCAACTACTCTCACACAACCTGGGTGACATGAGGTGAAATGAGTAGCTTGGTGGGTCTCTGTGTGGGTGCATTTCTGGGGGAAGGTTTATTAGCTTGGCAAAAAAAAGCTCTCAGATCTAGAATAAGCCCAGATGGGGGGAGAGTTGTCAGAGTTATTACCTTTAATTTCCTGAACAAAGTGGAAGTAGATTTACAAGACGCATCCATGTAAAATAAGAACTCTTTATCTATATATAAAATAAGATTAATTAGATAAAATAAGAACTTTCCCCTTATATATATGTTTATGTTTCTCTATCACATGCCCCCATATATGTGACTCTATCTCTCTCCCTATATATATAATACATGATATATATTATAAGCTTATAGGAACATCTCTTATAAGCTTGTAAAACATTTTCAAATATTTGAGCATGTATACATACATGCTTGCTCTCTCTCTCTGTGTGTGTATATATATATATATATATATATATATATATATATATATATATGAAGAGAGCAAGAGAGAGAGAGCATCTCTTATAAGCTTATAAACTCTGGCTTACCAAACATTCTGAAAAATGTTAGAAAATGAGTGAAACGTATTTTCAATTAAATTTCAGATTCTTGGACAAATAAGAAGTATGAGAGATGTCTAGAATTATATATATGACTCCAGTAGTAGTTTAAAAATTGTATTAGTAGGAAAACGTGCATTTACATAAAAACCTACTCTGTAAACAAATTAAACAAAAAATGTAGTCCCACAAAATGAGAAGGTATAGTACTGAATTGAACAGATAACTTCTTTTGGTTTTTGTTTGTTGAAACATTTTCAAATATTGGAGCAGAAGCAGGAAAGAAGTACATCTTCATGTTTGTCCATTAAGCCATGATTGAAACTCTTCCCGATCAGCACAATTAGAAGTGCTCTCTGCATGTTGTTTGCTATCTTAGTCCCCTGTGCTTACCTGACCAGAACAGCTGTCACACATTGAGCTATCGTTACCTGGGTACTGGTGCTTCTCTTCTATTAAAGTAGAATGTAATTGTGGGTATTGTAGTCACTATTGTATCTGCAGTTGTTATCATAGCGCCTCCTCTATAGGAGATACATAACAAATATCTGCTGAATCAATATCCTCTCACCCACCAGATTACAAGTTCTATGAGACAGAAATTGGTCATATTTATTTTATTACTCATAGTGTGTGTAATAGCCTTCAAGGATGGTCACCATCAATTCCTCCCTCCCTATATGCACATGTTCCTCTTCCTTTCAAGAGATGCGCTTTAATTCTCCTTCCCTTGACACCGAGCTAGTCTTTTTTTTTTTTCTTTATTTATTCTAAACAAACAAACAAACAAAAATGGGATACATGTGCAGAATGTGCACGTTTGTTACTTAGGTATGATTGTGCCATGGTAGTTTGCTGTACCTATCGACCCATCCTTTAAGTTCCCTCCCCTTACCCCCCACCCATCAACAGTCCCTGGTGTGTGTTGTTCCCCTCTCTGTGTCCATGTGTTCTTATTGTTCAGCTCCCACTTATGATTGAGAACATGGGGTGTTTGGTTTTCTGTTCCTGTGTTAGTTTTCTGAGGATGATGGCTTCCAGCTTCATCCACATCCCTGCAAAGGACATGATCTCATTCCTTTTTATGGCTGCATAGTATTCCATGACACTGAGCTAGTCTTGTGACTTGCTTTGTTTTTGTTTGTTTGTTTTAAGAGGTGAGCTCTTTTTCTGTCATCCAGGAGTGCAGTGGCACAAGCATAGCACACTGGTGTCTCAAACTCCTGGGCTCAAGCGATCTTCTACCTTGCCTTCCTGAGTAGTTGGGACTACAGGCATGCACCACCATGCAGAGCTAATTTTTATATTTTTTGTAGAAGTGGGGGTCTCACTATGTTGGCCAGCACAGCCTCAAACTCTTGACCTCAAGTGATCCTCTCACCTCATCCTCCAAAATGCTGGGATTACAGGTGTGAGCCACTGAGCCTGGCCATGACTTGCTTTTTTTTTAAAAAAAAAACTTTTTTCTTTAATTTTAGATTTACAAAAAAAATGCCAAAAATGGTACATAGAATTCCCATGTACATTCATCTAGTTTCTATAACCAATGTAACATTATGTAAGCTGGAAAATTAACATTGATGTAATACTGTTAACTAACCTATAAACACTATTCAAATTTTATCAGTTGTCTCACTTGGGTAGGCAGAATTCTAAGATGGTCCCCAAGATTCTCAGCCACTGATGTACACACACTCTCTCCCAGTTAACCAATCAAACACTAAATAAGTGCTGCTATGAAAGGAATTTGTAGATATAATGAAGGTCCAAAATCAGTTGATCTTAATATAGAGAGACTAGGTGGGACTGAGCTAATCACATGAGTCCTTTAAGCCTGGGTCTAGAGGTCAAACTCAGTAGGCATCAGATTTGAAACACAAAGGCGATTTGACATGGGAAAAGCCCCCATGCCTGGAAGTAGTCGCATGGCAAGGAATGCAGGTGGCCTCTAGGAGCTGAGAGAGGACCCAACTGACGGCCAGCAAGAAAACAGGGACCTCAGTCCTACAACCACAAGGGGCTGAATTCTGCCAACCACCTGAATGAATTTGAATGTGAATCCATTTTCAGAGCTTCAGACAAGAACACAGCCAAGCCAGCTTGATTTCAGTCTTGTGATACCCTCTGTAGAGATATACCGTGCTGAAATACTGACCTAAGGAACTGAAATCTTGTAAATGGCTGCTGTTTGAAGCCTCCAAGCTGGAAGTAATTTGCTATGCAGTGATAGAAAATGAATATATCCACTAATGTCACTTCTTTTTTTCTCATCCAGGATCAATTCCAGGATCTCACATCACATTTAGTTGTAATTTTTTCCTAGTCTTCTCCAATCTGGGTCAGTCTCCAATCTTTCTTTGTTTTGTGACCTTCAGTGTATTGTGCAGTTATTTTGTAGAATGTCCATTAATTTGGTTTTGTGTGAAATGCGTCATTATTGGATCGAGATTATGCATTTTTGGCAAGAAATTTCAGAGGTGATTTTGGATTCTTACAGTATATCATAACAGGAGGTACAGGATGTTAAGATATTGTATATCTGGTCATTTTAACCTTGATCATATAGTAAAGGTGGCATGTTCCAAGTTCCGTTTACAAGTCCTGGGTTTGTTTTTGTTTGTTTGTTTCTGTAATTAGTAAGTATATTGTGGGGAAATATTCTGAGACTGTATTAGTCCACTTTGGCCACTGTAACAAATTAGCACACATGTAGTCATGTAAAACAATAGAACTTAATTCTCCCACAAATCTGGAGGTCAGAAGTCTTTGGATTTGATTCTGATCAATATCACTGAACGGAAAGAAAAGTGTTAGAGGGCTGTGCTCTCTGTGGAGGCTCTAGAAATGAATTCCGTTCCTCACATATTCCAGCATCTCAAGCTGTATTCCTTGCATTCCTTGGCCCATAGCCATTTATCCACCTTCACAGACAGTGGTGTAACATCTTCTCTCTCTCACTCTGCTTTCTTCCTCCTCCTTTACATGATCTTCTGTGTGTCATCAAATCTCCTTCTGCTTGTCTCTTGTAAGGAAACTTGTGGTTCTATTCAAGGCCCACCCACACAATCCAAAATAACCCCTCCATCTCAAGATCTTTAACTTAATCACATCCATGAAGTCTTTGCCATGTAAGGTAACATTTATAGGTTTCAGGGATTAGATAGAATGTGTTAGCTTTTGAGGAGGCATTTTCTAGCCTACTGTAGAAAATATGCACATATTCTCTTTTTCATTATAGTTTTGCCCACTAATTTCAGCATATGTCAGTGATTCTTGCCTTAAACAATTATTTTGGTATTCTACTTCTATTTTTTCTGTTTTTAGATTTATTAACTGTCATTTCAGTGTAAGAGTTGCCCATTCTCCATTTGATTATTTATTCAATCACTTATTTTTATCAATATGGACCAGTTGATATTCATTTTATTTTGTGGGTTATAATTTATTGTAGTCATTATTTTGTTGCTTAAATTGCCACAGATCTGGCCATTGGGAGCTTCTTTAGCATGACTTGAATGTCCCTTCAACACGCTCCTACCTTTTCATGAACACTTTCTTACCTTCTGTCAATACAAGATGTTTGGGATCATGTTGTACTTTTCCTGCTATAGCTCTGGAATTAATCATTTCTCCAAAAAGCCCTTGTTCCTTTTGTTAGAAAATGGTATTTAGAAACCGAGATCTGAATGCTAGATGTGTTCATTGTTACTGGAATATCATTATGACTAGGTTTCCTTTACAGACGAAGGGGGAATTCCTACATACACACACACACACACAGTCACACATTTATATTTGTTTCTGTATCTATCCTGCACATATTTTTAAAACCACATGCCAATTCTAAGCTATGTGTTTAAGAGGTCTGCCATCTTCCTTTTTTGCTCTTGGAAATCAACTAGCATTCTAGATGTCTGAACATCATCCTCGGAAGAAGCCCAAGCTAGTTATATGGAGAAAGAGGGGGCTATTTGGAGGAGCACCAGTATACCAGATATGTGAGTGAAGCTTTCTTGAATATCCAGCTCATCTCAGAAACCAAGGGAACACAACTGAATGAGTGACCCCAGCCAGTGCCACATGGAGTAGAAGAACTGCCCAGCTGAATCTTGACCAAATTTCTGACCCACCTAAATTGACATTGTTTTAATCCACTAAATTTTAGGTAGTTTGTTATATAGCAATACATAATTAATTATAAACTCAGAGAAGAGTTTAACTTCTTGAGTGGTTTCTGCAGTAGGCCACCTTTATGGTGCCCCCCTTCCCCCCGACAGTGAACCTTACCCCCTGGTATTCACATCTCTTAATGATCTCCACTCTTTGTCAAACCTAGTCTGGAGGAGACATTATGAAGGGGCAGCGTTTGCTGTATGTTAACCTCTTTGGAGGAGCTCGATAGGAATTACAGCAGTAATGGTAGAGTAGGTGGTAAAGGATATGGAACACAAACACTAATGAGAAACTTCTGCAATGACCTCCCAGAATAACCTCCATGTTCCAGACCAGTGGTTCTCTGGAGACATTCTTGGTTCTCATAACTGGGGGTACCATGGAGGGGGATTGGATTGCTAGTGGCATCCAGGGAGTAGAGGCTGGGGATACTGGGTACTGATAAACATCCAGCAATGCACAGCACAGCCCCACAGCAAAAACTGAGCCTAAAATGCCAGTAATGCTGCTCCAGAGAAACACTATTCTCAAGGAAGCTAATTCTTGAGGTGGGAGAGCAGGTACCTGACCATCCTGTTTAGTCATATTTTTTTTACATTATATAAGTTTAAGGGAAAATACAGGTGGGCTCATTAAAATGTAATTGATCCACAGATAAAACTTACCAAAATTGTTTTTTGATGAAAAATTCTTGTTCTGACTTCTTGTGAAATTCTTATTTTGGCTTCTTTCAGTGAGTATGTTTCAAATGTGGAGGGAGCAAAACATTCTATCTAAAGAAGTTTCCTCATTAATTGTTCTTCAAATTTGCAGTTACATTAGGGAAATGAGTCCAGTTACAGGAACAATCTTTGTTTTTAATATAATTAGAGAACTGTAAGTTGTCTAAGTGACACCGACCAGGCTGAATACCCCTTCTTGGTCACAGATTACTCTGATGAGTCAGGAGCTCTGAAGACATAATTTCTAAAATCCATATTTTGAGTTCTGCCATTCTTATTTCTTTCATACTGTGGATACACAGAGAATGGCGTAAGTGTAAAGAAAACAGATGGACAGTTTTGAACAGTGAAGCTTAAAGGAGAAAGACACTTTAAATGAAGGCTTAACTGTACCCCTTTTGGGTATCTGGTAACTCAGAACTGTAGGGAAGTTGAGTGTTTACAAATTTAAGAAATATCAAGTGAGAGAATTCATACCTTCCTTGGCACATCTTCCTAACCGTTTGATGTATACACTCTACAGATGTCTGCCCTGGAGAAAAACTGAGGTGGATTAAGGCTAAAGCATTGAGCGTGAAAGGCGTCTGAGGTCAGGGCTTGCTGACTGGGTCAGAGCTGTGCAGCCACAGCAGAACCTGGCTGATCTCTTGATCAGAACATAACAGTAACCTATACTACCCCACTGAAAACCTGCAGCTCTAGAAGTCATGGGGTCTTTTTTACAACATGGAACTTTAGAGAGGGTTTTGAGGACATGAAAAAGGATAAATACATGTGCAAAATAATAATCAACATTTGCAGTTCTGTCCAATTGTTTTAACAAGGTTAAAATGAGGACCAAAAAACTCACCAACAAGCTTCCCATTGGAAAAAGTTACTTTGCCAAAGGAAATGGTATTTTAAAGAATTGAATGGAAAAAAATATTTAAAGGTCATAAGATAGAATTTGAGCCTACATGATGACTTTTTCTTGGCCCTAATTATCAACTCTATAGACCTAAGCAAGTTACACCTAGAAGATATGCAATGGGAAGGGCATCTGGCAACCAGACTTCTGCACTGGTTTGTTGATTTTATTGCGCTATCAGAACGTGGCCAGGTTCCCGGGCCCACCCATTTCATGTCCACATTCTTTTCTATGTCCACAGCCACCATTTTAACCTACGCCCTTCTTGCTTCCTCCTTCTCACACTTCAGTCATTCCTGCCCTTTCTTCCAAATCCAATTTTAAAAGTCAGCAGTCTAGTAAACCTTTAAAAAATTAGTTCCAGTTTATTCTGGTTATAACTGATTACTTCTTTACTCGGCTCAATACTTTATGCCTGACTTTATACTGCCATGAACAGCATTGTTGAAGATTTTGTGTTTGTTAAGCTTTGGGTACAGAGGATTAGGCAGGTACTGAAGATCAAGGAACTTAAAACCAAGGTGGGGAGGCAAGACACATAAACTTGATGCATGATAACTCATCCTATCACCTAAGAAATGCCAGTGCTGTTGGAGTTCAGAGATGGGAATGACTCTGTAAACTGCTGTGCTTAGGAAAATAATTTTGTAGGAAATGAGCCTTCATCTTCAAATAAAAACAAGACTCATATAAGTAGAGGCACAGAGAGTATTACATGCAGATGTGAGCGGGCTATGGAGGCAGGAACATCACTGGCATATTTGGAAATAGAAATCTTAAGTAAACAAATTTAGTCAAAGGAGCCATTTGGGTGGTGAAAGAGGGCCACTATATGGAAATAGATTGGAAGACTGAAAAGAAGCAGATTTCAGATGATAGTGGGGACCTTGAAAGTCAAGAGGGTAATTTTTCTGTAGGCACTGATAGTATTATAGGTTTTCCACCAAGAAAATGACATGTCCAAAGCTATACCATGTGAAGATGGCCCTGACAGTTGTGTATAGAGAGGACCAAAATTAAGCCTAAAGAACCAACTGTCATAATCTGTCTTTGAGACAGTAGGGGCCTAGATGAGAGGTAATAGTCTTGTATGTTCCTTTATACGTTTTTTTCTATATATCTCTGTTGTATTAAGTTAACAGATTATAAATGTATGGTAAGCCAGACCCATTTTCTTTTCAGTTTTATATCATATCTCTTCTTGCCTATGCAGTGCTCTGAATTAAGTGACTGCTGGTGATTAACTATTGCTGTTATTATCACCCTGTAAATTTTTATCAGGCTTAGCTTCTCCAAATGAGTTATAGATAGGTAGAACTGATATAGGCATGTAAGAATTTGTGATGTAGAATATATTCTTTGTATAACATTTTCTCTAAGGCCAAGGGTGCAGAGCCACTTTGGTAGATCAATGCTGTTCAACTGGAAATCCTAAGAGTTGTGTTGGAAGACGGTGCAGGAGCCTGAGAAGCCACTACCACACTTAGTGTTCTAGAAACCTACCTCCTCATCAGGCCTCAAGATCCATCCTTTTCTGGAAGAATGTATATTTATACAAGGTCACAGTAGTGGTTATGATTAGTACATGGAAGAAATTGAGCCAAATCTGAAAAACTCAGGCCATCTGTCTGCCTGCTCCATGAAAAGTATCAGTCCCTATTACAGATTTAGGCAGAGCCCGTATGCCACTCTGCCAAACAGCACTGCACTTAATTATGGGATTCTCCCTGGTCAAGTTAGTCATGGCCAATTAAAATGGCGGTAGCAATTTCCTTGCGTTCTGAGTTCTAGATGGTGTTTTCCACTATTAACCCTTTACTGCTCACATGTTTTGTTTCTGAGATAGACTGGAAATGTCTTAAGGGTAGAGTTTGTGTCTTACACATCTTCTGTATCCTGCTTAGCACCTGGCACAACACAGGAAATAAGTTAGTGCTCAGGAAATAGTCGTTGAATTGGACTGTTGAGAAAACTCATTTTCTCAGAAATCTTTTTCTCAGAAATTAATTTTTCCATGGGGAAGATGTGCTTCTGGTTTTAGTCAGAAAGGCCTGTGGACATACTAGTGAAGTTTCATATTGTTTAAAGTTTAAAAGGTGGCAGAGTAAAACAGTATAAATGAAACAGAACCCAGTTTTTCAGTCCTACCCATGGCATCAATGAGGCCATATCTTCCATTCCAGGCCAATTCCTATAACTAATCATTTTTCCTTCTCCTCCCCAGCACAGTTGGGATCCCTGAATCCTTCTTACATATCGCTTTAGGCAGCCACTAGAAATCAATCTGAAGTGACACAACAAATAAAATGTGTTTGTCATTTCAAGACCTTTGCGGCAATAACCAGTTACATCTTTAGAAAAGCTTCCTGTAAATCTACAAATGCATTCATAATGTAGACACTAATGCTAATAAAAACTAACCTTTACAGAATCTGTAAGTAATCTTCCCCTTCATCCATCTCTCCTGCAAAGATGAGTCTGTGCTAGGCTTGGTGATCCTGGTCTCCCTGTAGTGATTATTTTAGAATGAGCACAGGATGCGGGAAGTCTCCTGGAAAGCTTCTGGGAAAGTTTGCCTCACCCTTTCTTACTGAACATGAACAAGAAATAATGCTAAAGGTGGTCATAATGCTGTCCATGGGCTGCCATTATGTGACCAAAATAGAGAGCAGCATTGGGATGAAAGCAATGACATGAATAGCGTAGAAGAGAGGAAAAGAACCTGGATTTTCGGGCAACCCATTGAATTGTCAATCATTTTGTGCTGAAGCCTGCTTTTCTGGATTCCAAGTTATATGAAACATACATTTATTTATTGTTTTCACTATTTTGAATTGCAGGTTTCTCTTTTTTTTAATTGCAGGCATAAAACCTCCGGGCAGAGGAATATCCCAACTTTGTTGAGATCATCTCAATCCTCATAAACACTCCGTAAGGTTGACACTGTCTTCATCTCTACTTCAGGTGGGCAGATTGAAAATTAGTTTGCTTAAGTAACATTCTTAAGGTCATGGAACCCATGCGTGCCGGAGCTTTCATTGAACACGTAGGTAATCAGACTCTAGAACATACACTCTTAAAACATTATTCTTAAACTCACACTCTTACAGCTGTTTGTCAATTTATTCCATGGAAATAACAGAAGTATCATTCTAGAAAATATACAGGTTGGGCATATTGATGTTCTAGAAAATTATTTAAATACTTCAAAGGAAAGGGTATCCTGTGTGTATGCCAAGTTGAAGATATAACTTAGGTGCAAATGCCACCCATGGCTTAGAAGTCTGTGTATGAGAAGTGTTTCATTTGCCTTCTTTCCTTCTAGCAGGTTGGAAAGAAAGGAAAGCTTCACCATCATAAATCAGAGGCTCTCCAAATTTGTCCTAGGTTGTCTCAGGCCCATGGAAGGTGGGGTCGGTGTGTGGGGCTGGTGAAGGCCTTTGGGGTGGTTTGGTGAATAACCACACTGAATGGATTTGTATGTGTGCCTCCATCTCCTGGCTGCAGCTTAGAGCCACAGGTTCCTGCTGTGAACAGACACTGGTTGTGCAGCTGCTGCTCCTGGAGCGGCCTGTGCAGCTGGGAGACTTTCCAGGACTCCCCAGCATCCGTGGTCTAATTTCCCCCGAGATTAGCCATTTTTTTTTGACAGTATCCTTTCTTAGAATTCATAAAAGCCTTTCCTTTTTAATATACACATGGATTATTTTCTTTTTCACTTAAAGCCTAGACAAAGTTCAAAATCATTTAAAGTTAATATCAACTCAACTTTGTTTTCAAGAAATCTCTTCTTTTGTATATTGATCACTTCAACTTTCTGGAGCTCCCTTCAACCAGAGCATGTGCTCAAATGAGCAATTTCTTTTGAAATATGGCCTGTAATCAAAATGTTAAATAGTCTTTAGATCAAATGTAATAAACAACTTAGCATGAGCTTTCTAAGAATACCTTTCATGTTATACTCAAATGTGTGTCTGTGTGTGTTTACCGGAAATGACATGTGATTTCAAAGTTCATTATTGGATATTTTTTCCCCAAATCATTAGCCATGGGTTCTATACACTTTGATAAGCATTTTTTTAGACTTAACCAGTGTAAAGGTAATTTTGGCATATTCTTTAGTTTTTTGATAATGTACTACAGGGAATTCATATGTACTCAATGAGTGAGGAGTATGTATGAATGGAGTTTTTATCAGCACACTAACATTTTCTTTTTATAAAAATTTCAAACATTGCTTTCATATGAAAACCACTTAGTTTTAACTTTCAAAACCAAAATGATGGGAACTTCCCCAGCTAGTTTATGTCCCTGTGGGAGATTCTTAATTTGTTTTTAATCTTAAACTATATACACCAAGAGCTATATTAAACTATAGTTAAGAGCTATCTTAAACTATATACACCAATGAATGTAGAGACTAGATTTTGAGATTCTCGGTTCTAGAAATAAAAACCTGGCCGAGTTATTAGATACTTGAGGATTTACTCCATATGCTGCTGAATCTTCTTTGGTTTTACGTTTCTAGAATATGCTCATCACATTAAATTGCTTCTGCACATGTGCACGTCATATAGTCTGAAACGACATGGTGACAAAACCAGACATGATGAAAACACTGAAGATCTAAACTAAGCTCTAGAGTTCCACCATTCTGTCAGATAAATGACTATTCTATTCTTCTCTTATCCACTTCAGTTTCTTCCCACTTCTAGGTTCCCCAAATGTTTCCTTCACTTTCCCAGTGATAGAAAGTATCAGATTTCTCTTTCCTTTCTCAGAGGTACTCTATTATATAATTTTTTCTTGTTTCTTCTTCTTTTTTAAAAACAGAGCAGGGGTAGGAGTTGGGATTGAATTTTAATTTCCAGCAGTCCTTTCTTTACCACTAATTTTTCCTTTTTCATAGAATTCTACTCTTGTTTTATGAAGATTATCTTGTTTCAGTATCTTTGAGAATGCTAACTGAAAGATTTTCTTTTTAAAAAAAATACATTATCCTGTTTCCTAGTTATTTCTGTTTTCTCTGGTGTCACTTTTCCTGTGTTTATCTCTGTTGTGCTGCAAATTTCCCCAACTGTACAGTGACTCTTCATAGTCCGTTCGCACCTAAGAATAAGGCAATATTGGTCGTTTGTCAATCCTCTGTGGACAGGGCTGATTGTCTGGTGGGCTTCACTTTAGGGTGAACACAGGAGGAGCTGATTATTGGGCTGAAAAGCCCTAGATGCTACATTTTGGAGTGCTTTTCTCTTGGGCACCAGTACCCATATTAGCTGCCCTAGTTTTCCTTAGACAGGTTTTGCTTTGTTTAAAGGAAAAGGAAGCCTGTTATTTTTCACTTGGAAAGCAAATGCATTGCCAGATATCCTTCTGTGTGCAGATGGCTGGATGGGTGAATGTGGTAAAGTTGTCGACTTCATGCTGTGCTCTCCAGGGCAGATCAACACCCTCCACCATAAAAACCCCTGCCACCCTCTACCACACATGCACATAATTGAGAATGAACCTTTCTCAACCTTACTTTCTAAGTTACCACTCATCCAACCACTTTATATCTCTAATTTTGTCTACTGATGACTTCCTTCATATCCTGTCATGGATATGATATCCATGATATCCCCAAAGTGACATTTTATAGTTTGAATTGAGGCCCAACCATGGTTTAAGGAATGTCTTCAACGGTTACATTTCTTCAGTTTTTTTTTTAATTCTATATAATTCTTCCTTTTGCATATGATTTTTCCATATTACATTTACCTGCTTTATTGTGGCAACAAATGACCACAAAATCTCAATAGCTATAACACAAAGAATTAAATTTTTAAATTTCTGGACCACAGTGTACATTGTCTGCAGTTGGGCAGTACTTTGGCCTCTCCCCATGTGTCTTGTTTTTCCGGGACTCAGGCTATTTGTGACAGGATGTTCTTGTGGCAGAAATAAAAGGTCAAGAAAGCTGGTGATGGCATAGCTGACACAACTTTGCTTGGACATGGCATAGTCTCTGCTACTTGCCAGTGGTCAATGCAAGTCATGAGGTCCAGCCAGCACCAACGGGACAGGAACATATTCTGTTTTTTGAGAATGGCCAGCCAAGGAGCAATACACATGAATGTATAATCCTCTCACAGGAAAAATGAGTGAATAATTGGGCAATAATCCAGCCCACTGCATATTCTTTTGATCAATTGGAGAAACTAGGACATTTGTTCTGTAGACTGTCCTACATTCTGAATTTGGCTGATTGCTTCCTCATGGTATTGTTTGATTTACTCTTTTATGACCCATAGTTCCTGGAAACTGATGCGGTTAGATTTCCTGGAAACTAAAGATTTGGGTTTATTTAGTTGTTTATTTTTTCAGGCAAAAGTACTTCATAGCTTGTGCTCTGGACTCCCTGCTGCAACTCCTCTGAAAGTACACATAGCTGATTAACCCATTTTTACTAATAATAGGTATGACGACTGGGCTCTGTTGATGTCAGCCTGACCTCTGCATTGTGAGGCTCCCCATCAATTTTTCATCTTTTGATTTCAGCACCCATTCATGGTTACTGCCTAAATCCATGGCTTCATTAGGGACTGCAAAACAATGGTTTTCTTTTTCTGATTCTACTATCTATATTTATTTCCTGGGTAAAATTAATAAAAAGTTGTGATCAAAATGCCAAGTTGTATCATAGCCACTGTATTTTATATTTTGATTAAAATTTCATTGGAAAAAACTTTTTATGAAAAACAGTTTAAAAAAATTCCTGGGCCAGAGAATCTCTTGGTTACCTTCCAACTGTAATGGTTTATGATTCGGTGACCTGTGCTGAACCAATGTTTAATGACAAGAAAAAGGAGTACAGCTGATAGAAGTTCTGTTGTAAGTGTCCAAAGGTAGCCAGTTAGATTTTTCCTCTGGCCTAGAAGAGATAGGATATTGATGGAACCATGGAGGATAATCTGGGCAACAGTTTATTGTGAGGTGGAGAGAGAAGGACTCTCAAGCATTTGTCCTTGGAAGCTATGCGGAATGATTATGAGGCCAAGTTGTACAAGCATATGTACCTCACACCAATGTAGAATGTAAAACTGGGATTACAGAACATAACAGAACATAATTTCTACCTTATCCCTTTACCACCTCATTCTCCACTATGAGATTTTCAGTTTCTTATAAAGTAGCTTGCCTCTGTTCTCATGTTTTCATGGGGTAACATGTTCTCCCATGTTCTCAGAAACATGGAGGCATCCATCATTAACTTCTTATGACCCGTCAACCAAAGCCTTGGCTCCTTTGAAACCATAATCTGCTACTGCTATAGAACACAACTCTTCTATGTTTTCTACATTTCCTGGTATGCTAAAGCTGCTACCATTCCCTTTGAAGTGGGAAGAATTCTTCTTTGTATTGGTGTTCCGTTCATTACAAGAAAAGAAAAGCAATTCTTCTGGGGACTCAAGGATTTACAGGGATTTTAGTGAAACCTCTCTCTCAAGTTGAGTCCCCTCCCCCTTCTCCCTTAAAAGTCAGGTACATGTTTACAGGGCTTGGGAGGATGGGTCTTCTGAGTAACAGCCACTTTATTGCATATCAAATGCTCCTTTTATTGTTTTGGCTGGAAGATGGGGGTGGCCCCATGTCCTGATATAAAAAAGGATATTGTTTAGCCCTTTCTTAACATGATAGTTGCATGCCAAGTAAAGCAGTAGCCTGGGAAATAACCCTGATCTCTTCCAGATCTCAGGCACAGTGGCATCCTTCACCATGTGGAAGTTGACACTGGCTTCTGCAACATAGTATGGTTCTGGAGAGAGTCAAAGTGAAGTCCTGTTGATAGGAGAACTGTGTTTATTCTGAAGTCCTTGCCCCCACCCCAGGGAAAGCCGATTACAGAAGGAGGAGCTCAACAAACTAAAGGGTAAACCCAGAAAATAGCATAATCTAAGGTAACATTAAGGACTACAGTAGTAAAAATGCTCATATGAAAACCATCACAAAGAAGGTCATTTGGTTTACTAAGTAAATCAACATTGGCTCTAATATTTGCGTCCCTGAGAAAGGTACCTTTCCTCATACCTTTGTTTGCTTCCTAGTTTCCTTTTAGACAAAGTCTTGGAAGTTATGAAATGTCCTTGTTATAGAGAGCAACTCACTAGATCTGTCATACACAGAAATGTCTCCCATTGTCCCCCCAAGCATCAGAAGATGATCCATTGGGCTGCAAATGATGGAGGAAAAATTCATTAATTTATGAAGGTTTTGAAATATCCAACACTAAAGTTGAAGTTCTTGAAGTCTGGCCAGTATAAACAATTACATAAAGCTCTGCTTATTTCTATTTAGAAGCAGTCAAAATGACCCAGTTGTTCTGTGGAGCATGGGGCTCTGTTGTCTGTCATCCACTGGTTGGATTTCTTTATGGTCAGGTTATAAAGAGGATCATCTTAGCTACTTCCTGCTATAAAATTTTATCCTCTTTTCTCCTATGGAAGGCAGTATTGGTGGTCCCTTTAGAATGCATGTTATTGGTAGCACACAACAAGGCTGTGTGTGTTGTGTCTGCGTGTGTGCTCTCAAGATCCCCACTGTCATTAACAGAAGAGGACTATCAATATACTTCCTGTTAGAATACACAATAAAGCTCTTTGATTGAGGCTCACACTAATTGCATGTGAAGTCTGCTACTTGTTGAATTCACATTAAAGCTAAAAGTAATAAAGATGTTACAGGTGTACATTGGCCTTACACACACACACACACACACACACACACACACACACACACACAATGAAATTACATAAATTTAATTGATGAGAAAAAACAATGAAACAAATTAATGAATATGTCATTAATTTTCCTGATTCAAGTTTGAAGTCAAGAACAGTAAAAGACAGGTAATCAGAATTGGTGTTTTATCAGGTAAAACTGGATTCATATTATTTTATTTATTCTAGGAGCAACAATTCATCCTTGGTTATTTCTTAGAATGATTTCATATTGTTTTGAAACTCAAATACTTGAGCCCATATCCATCTGTTCCTTTGTTTAGCTTTGAAAACCTTTCTATGCTCCTAGTATATGTGGATCAGCCTGCTTTCTCCTCTTTCTTCCTAGGACTCTTTTGCTGCCTTGGTTTTTGGCTCTGACAACATTTTGGCTTAGTTGTCCTGCCTAACTGAAAGCATGAGATTAAACCAAGGCAATAAGAACTTGGTGTTCCCAACTTAAGTTTGTGTGGTCAGTTTATCAGGACCCACTATGCTTTGTTCTTAACAATACAGCCTTCTTAATTAAGTATCTGTCCAGCTCATGAGCTGCAAGAGGTGACGACCTTTCCCATGTATATTTAGAATAAAAAACAGCTTGCTTCTGGTGGTTTAGAACCTTGGCCCCAGTAACTCAGCTGTTCTTTGTTCCTACCGCCTACCTTCATGTGTAACTTTGAGAATCTCAAGGGTTAGAGAATAGGGAACAACAATTAAATTGGGACTCTTAGAGTTTCTTTTATCTGATCCTTAGTATCAGATAAAAGCTAATAGCATGGGCCCTGGAGTTTAACAGCCTAAGGTCAGATCTTTGCTCTGACCCATATTCTGTATGAACTTAGAAAAATTCCTTTTTCTCTCTGTCAGTTTTACCTACAAGATAGGCATAATATAGCTATTTATCTCATAGAATTGTCAGGATGATTGAGTGACACAATACATGCAAAATGCTTAGTACAGATTAAAGCCTTGTTAAATGTTAGCTACTATCATTGTTGTAAATAGTGTTAAATTGGCCTTCTAGAAGTTAAGGGTGGCTCTTTCCAGGATGTACTTTACCTGTTTTAATGTTTCGGAATGCAGGTGCTTTGAATGAATTTTGTAATGTGAAACATTACAAACTTAACTTCCCATGTAATTTACTATAAGAATAAGCAGTTGATTGATTTATCCCTGTCTTGGTCCTGAAAGATCAGTCAATCTTTGTCTACCTACTTTGGGGCATATCCCACTGAACTGGCTCCCAACTGTGTGAGCAAGATATGCAACCACAGACAGAGCTCCAGTAAATTCAGTTTCCATGAGCTTAAATCACAGAAACACTTTGCAATGCCAAGTTTGTTCCAGAAAGAGAAATACTATGATCATAGCTCACAAAATCAGGCTGAATTTTCACATTCTTTCTTGTATCACTAGTGAAAAAAAAATCTTACTGTCAAGGAATCTCCACCCTAGGCAAGATTTATGTTCCACTTTCCTGACATTGGTGCTTTTCCTGGGATCAGACTCATTCCAATATGTTTATGCTTGAAGAGTCCACTGGAAAACTTTCCAAGCCAGCAATAGGAAACTGCTACCTGGCTGATTCTCCCCTTGGCTGCTGGCATGGCAGAGAAAAGACTTCAGGAACCTTCAGCAGATTGTCTCCCTGTCCAGATTTGTATCAACATTAATGCTTTGCTCATGATTGAAAAGTATGTTCAGGCTTCCAGACTCAAATATGTTTCCTTTGCTTATAACCCTCTGGTGAGAGAACAAATGGTTTTGGATCCCTGGAGAGATGGGATGTCCCTTTATGACTGAGTTTCCCTAAACTCAGTAGGCTGCTATGGGCTCTCTGGATGCCATTATGATGAGGTTGGATATGATCCTTGCTTGGCTTAATCCTCACATGTTAGTATTTGGCCCACCTGTTCTGCAGTGATAGATATTGAGGGATGAGAGTTTTTTTCTGAAATTTTTTCTTGTGTTTTTCAAGCAGAGGTCACAATGACCTGCTGAGAAGGCAAGAATGGCTATAACAATTTAGAAGAAACATGACAATCACCTCTTGCTTGGTAGAAATAGGCAAGGGAGTGATAGCCCCAAGGGATAAGTAGAGAGACTGGTTATTCTAAAGAGTGTGATGAAGTCACTGAAAGTATGAGTGATCAGGAAAGGAGTAGTTGGGGATGAAAGGGATGAGAGATGTGAAGCAGGACTTATCCTTACTTTTTGGTTTGTTGTTTGTTAATCTGAACTCTCCTTCTCTGCCCCAAAGGGACCTTTCATTTGTCATAGTGGTTAAAAGCAGAGCCTTGGTGTCAGATGCACCTGGATAAGAGCTCAGCCACTTAGAATTATGCCTTGATCAACTTTCCTGGCCTTTCTAAACCTTAGTTTCCTCATTATTAAAGAGAATAATTCCTGTTATATACATTAATGAAAAGTAAACATAGATCACCTATAATGAGAGCTGCCAAATAATTCGATGACACTAAAGAGTGGCTAGTGATAGTGGTGGTGGTAGTGGGAAAAGTGGCTGAGGTTATGGTATTGGTGTTGAGGTTGGTGGTAATGGCAGTACAAGCAGAAGAGGCAGTAAGACTTGCAGGCTCCAGTGTTTTCACCATATGATTCAACAGTCCTCCAAGGGCGCCACAGCAGATGTACTGGCTTGGAGAGAAACCAGAGGTTGTTGGCCTCACTGCTCTACTGCCTCGTCAAAAGTACACTTTTTCCACCACTTCTGCCTTCTTTTAGTGGAACCAGAATTACAAATGGAAAAAAAAAAAAAAAAAAAAAAACTGGCCCATATTTCTGACACCTGCCTCACCTGTGCTCCTCAGAGACTTGGCAGTGAAGATTTCCCAAGGGCCATGGCAGAAACTCGTCTACGAGTCTTCCTCTTTGGGGACCCTTGTTTCCTTTCCTGGATCCCCAGCCAGACAGACCAGGTGGTTTTTCATGCCATCAGACTCAGTTCTTAAAGAAAAAGGTACCATTTCCTTTTACCAGTCCCTGGAGGCCCCCTCCATCCTATGATTGGCCTTCTCCCAGAATGACTCATCAACCCAGAGTTTGTCCTTGTGCTGACCCCTGACGTCTTCCTGAGATGGGTTGAGACCTGCTGGGAGGAAAGGCAATCATTAAATCATCCCAAGCTGAGGCTACATAAACACTTCCCTTCTCTAATGAATGGGCTCCAAAGGGCAGGCTGACTTGTCTTGGTGTGGCCCTCCTAGGCCAAGGGTGGGGATGAGAATTTAAGCTAATGTTGGTGTTGGGAACATTTAGATATCAATTTCCCAACTTTTTCTCATTATAACAGACTGTTAATGCTTTTGTGAAAGGACCTTTCTTTACCTCCCCCCACCCCACCCTTTTAAGAGACTTTACAGAAGCAGAATAGGAAACGATTCTATTAACAGTGTGTGGCCTGGAAAGTGTCCGTGCTTCGCATACTGTGGAGGCCTGGAATATATGAATATGAGCCTCAAGAATATGGAGAGTCATGCTTTGAAATGAGGCAACATAGTGCAACAGCTAAGACAATGCATGATAGAGAAGAACAAATGTGGGCTTGAATGGTGAATGTGGACATGCTGCTTCATTTTCTAGGCTTCAATTTCCTCATGGGCAAACTGGGGATATTGATGGTACCTATCTCATAGATACTATGTTAGATAAGGCTTATAAAATGCTTAGCATGGTGCCTGGTGTAGAGACGGTACTCAATCCATGGTAGGAGGTGGCAAAGCCCACTAGTGGGAGATGAGCACCATCACCTGGAGTCCCAAGGAGAGAACACTAAGCTACTCTTGGGATGAACACTTAGATTCAGGTATTCATGAGCTGACATTCAGACTGGGACTTGAAGAAGTGTGTTGCTTCCACAGTGGCTAAAGAAGTACCATAGGTAGAGAATGAAAACAAAGCTGTGAAAGGTAAATTCATCAAGCAATGAATGGTATGTGGGTAGAAAGATGCTTGTGTGTGGGTAGAATAGTGAATAAAGAAATAAGGTGGGCTAAAATGTTGGAAGGCTTGACTAATACACTAACAAATTCTTCTAGAATGTGATGCCTCCATATTGGTCCATTCTCTCAGGTCTGCTAGCTAACCAACTCTAAGAATTATTAACCCCAATAAGCAAGATAATTTAGAGATACCCATGTTGGTATGCAGCGAGCATCCTAGCACATGCTTTAGGATTGTTTCCACCCCTGTAATTCAGACCTACTGGCAGGTCTGAACTATTGGAAGGACAGGGCCAGAAGAGTCTATTTATATAAGAAATCAGGGTACTGCCAGGAAAAATAACTATTCCAGGAACTTGGCTCTTGGTCAAATATGTAGCTTGAGAGAGTAGGAGCAATTATAAATCCATGGGATCTCTTACTTGAGTCTCCCTCGGACCTATTCCCGAGTCCTATATTAGATAAAGATCCAATAAACCAGAAATGGCAGGGAGTCCTAAGCTCATGGAATAGAAACTTTGAGGACTTTAAGGTGGAAAAGAGGTCCAGTATAACCAGTGGCTGGAAGAGTGGCATGTAGCGAAGTTGAAGATTGAGGCAGAGTCCAGATGATAAAGAACATTCTAAATCCTGAAGGAATAGTCTGAATTTATTAATATTTCTAAGTAAAATGGGAAGTTACCAAGGGGAATTTAAGCAGCTGAGTGACATGACATACTTATGAATTAAAGACCACACTTATTTGGAGACTATGTTCGGTAGGAGGAGGTCTGGAAGCTGGAAACTAGTTAGGAAACTACTGTAGCAGTAAGAGTAAGACGTTGTGATGACCTTCATTGCTACGAGGATAGGGGAAGAAGTCATGGAGACAAGTATAGATTCAAAATATCTTTTTAACATAGAACAACAGAGCTCAGTAACAGATTCGAAGAGAAGTGAAGTCAGAGAGGTTGGAGTCAAGAAAGTCTCCTAAGTTTCTGGATTCAGCAACCAGGCCAACAGTGGTGCTATTGACTGAGACGGAATACACAGGGATGAGGAAGTGCTTTGGCTGGAAGATGCGAGAGTTCTGATTTTGAGAAGTTCAAATAGGTCCTCAAGTAGGCATATGTTTATCCAAGACCTTTCAATGCCCTGGGAGTGGTGTGGACTAGAGAGACAAAGGTGGGAGGGCTGAGCTTCCTGAAAGAAAGGAAAAAGACAGGGCTCTGGAACTAACCTCCAGCAACTCCAAAATTTTGTGTTTGGAAGGAGAAGGCAGAGCCAGTAAAGGATACTGAAAAGAAGTGAACAACAAATCTGGATGAAAAGCAGGGGAATGTGGTATTGGAAAGTGGGGATTGAGAGTGCTTTCAAACAAGGGAGGGCTCAGCAGAGTCAGGTGCCACTAAAGGGCTCACTGTGGCAAGTGTGGCACTAAGCATTCTACATGTAGCATCTTATTTTATCTCTGAAGTGGCAGAGCTGGGGTTGAAAACAAGGTACATCTGATTCCAAGGCCAATGTCTTTTCTACTACCCTATGCTCCATAGGCATCCATGCCCTCATTTTGTAGATAAGATACTGAATATCAGAGGATAAAGCAACTATACAGACAAATAGGAACTCATGTTGGACTGAAACCTGGGGCATCTCCCTCCTAAACCTATGTCTCTTCTCCTAAAGCAGGCTTCCTCTCCTACTCTGTTCCAACATGGACTTGGAAAACTCTGGGGATATATGCGAATGGTTCCCCATGAAGTAGAAAGAAAGGTACCATTTCTACCACAAAAGGTAGAGATATACCCAACATCAGGTTTTCCAGCAGTGTTTTTGAAAAATTAAAATAAGCTTGATGTTCATAGGAAGCAAAAATGAATGACATTCTAAGTTTTGTGCTTTAAGGCACATTCATATGTTTTTAAAAAAAACCATGTCACATAATAAAGCAAGGTGCACTTTGGGTGTGGTAGACAGGAACATCCAAGCCGGGACCACAGGCATGGGTTGGGAGCACCTGCACATTTGGGAGGATTTATGGCAGACCACAGATAGGTACTGCTCACTGCATCAGTCAGGGCCATGGAATTCCAGGTGGAAGACAGGTGTCAAGGAGGAAGTCTGAGAAGAACCCAGGTCCTCTACTCCTGAGTATGCTTTCGAAAGGTTACTCAGATGCACCTGGGTGTGGTAGTATCCACTTCTGTTTCTGGAACCAGAGCCATGGCTGTTGCACAGCTAGGCTGGCTTTACTGCTCTCCTCCCTGAGCTGTCAGAGTCAGTTAGGCTGAGACAAAAATCCTGTGTCCTGTTACTACTGCATGGATTGTATCTTATTTGACTGATTTTATTTTGGCACAAAAGTGGGAAGAAAATGCAAATGCACTGCAGCTTGACTGTGATGAATGGGGCAGGAGGGTGGCAGGGAGAGGGCTGGTCCAGGAGTTAAGCTGTGCCTTGAGGCAGTCGATGGGCTGGGCAGGCAATGGTGGATCACAGCTGATAAAAGCATGGATCCTGGTGGGTAGGCCAGCTAGGCTTCCATGGCTCTCGAGGGATATCTGGAAAGAACAGGGGATCAGTCTGTGGCTTTTAGCTAGACTTGATGGTCTTGAAACACATGGGCTGAAGTATTTCCTTGAAGGACTGCTAGTTGCAATCCTTGAGGGTTATGTGCTCTGCAGATCCAGCTTACTGGAGGAGAGGGTGTCTCAGAGTAGTGTTAAGTTTGGAGTAGGCCTTAAAACAGGATTTTGGAAAGCTTTTGCCTTATCCCAAGCACCCAAATACCATCAAGAGTGGTTCTCAGGGGCCTTTTTAAGGGTCTGATCATGAACCTTAGCTGTTTTCAGAATCAGAAACAGAGTACATACCCAGGCCCTCATAATTCACTACCAGAGGGCCTGAGAGTAGATTCTTATCCCCCAGACTGAGATCTCTTTCTGTGGAATCCCACATGGACACATAACAAATTCTTCATCACCAATATCTTGCCTAACAAACTCCCCTCAAATTCCATTTGACTTATTAATATAGGTTATTGCCTACTGACCACAGTTCTCACAGTTCTATTCCACTGGAACTTTTCCAAGCAAAACTTCAGCAAAAGACTATCCCTGTTATTCACCGAGTTCAAACTCCTCCTGTCTGAAATTGCCAATGGGCAGGAGTGAGAAAAGGTGTTCAGTGAAGAGATCTTTCCTGCTTTTTCCTCTTGGGAAATAGTAGTTCCTTCCACTCCGTGGAAATGTATAGTATGATGAATGCATAGCCCCCAATCTAGAATGCTAGTTCCTCAGATTCTGCATGGCTTTTAGGTCTCTATTCAAACTTACCTGCCCAAGAAGTCTAAGTCTTATGCACTATACAAAATAGCCCCACAACTCAGGTTCTACCCTTCTACTCCCCTTGTTTTCTGCATGATACCTGATGACCATGTTATTTGGATGTTTGTGTTTATTGCCCCCTTTGTCCTATAGAATGCAGGTTCCATGAGGTCAGTTATTGCATCTTTCATTCAGCAGTGACAGCATACCTGGCATATAATAGTTGTTCAATGAATACTGATTCAATCATTGAGTGAATAAAGGGTCTGGTCTGTGTTGCTGCCATACAGGGCATGATGAGGAGACAGGTGAGCAACTGGAGAGGTAAACCTAAGCATGTGTAAGCTACTGAGTGTTGTGTTAATATATTTAGGCTTTCAGCCCTGTGGACTCAGGCTCTAGGGATGCCTCCCATGTCCAGGCCACTTCCCTGTCACATGCTTTTGGCTCACCCTCATTCACCCAGGCTTCTGTCCCATCTGAGGACTCGGTCATCAGGCTCATTCCAGTGGACCCTAGCACCAGGCCAGCCCCTTTGGGCTTATGCTCCAGGCCTGCTCACCTGCTGACTCAGGCATCAGGCCATCATGCCTGAAGACTCCAGCAGCAAGCCTGCACACAAGGCCCACCAGTTAGCCTACCCAGAATCCCTCCACAGGCTGACTGGTAAAAGGCTTTTCCTGGTGAAGATGGTCTACAAAGATTAGAGGAGGTACTTACTTCTTCAGATGCATACAAGGCCACAAAAAACATGAGTAATCAGAAAAACGTAACACCAACAAAAGAACAAAATGAAGCACCAGTAACCTAAAACAATGGATATCTATGAACCTTTTGACAAAGGATTCAAACTAATATTCTTAAAGAAGTTCAGTGAGATACAAGTGAATACTGATAGAAAACTAAATAAAACTAAGAAAACAATACAGAACATAATTAGAAATTCAACAAAGAGAGACAACCCATAAAAAAGAACAAAACATTTCTAGAATTTAAGAGCATAATGCTTAAACTGAAAAATTGCATAAAGAGCTCAACGGCAGACTCAATCAAGCAAAAGGGAGAATTAGAAAGCTCAAAGGCAGGTAGGTCATTTGGAATTTCCCAAGCAAAGGTATTAAAAAAAGGAGTCAAGAAAGTCTGTGGAACTTATGAGACACCATCAAGGGAACATTTTATAAGCATTATGGGAGTTCTGATGGAGCAGAGAAAGAGAAAGGGACAGAAAGCATATTTTAAAAAATAATGACAGAAAACATCTCACATCTGGAATGGGAAATAAATATCCAGATCTACTAAGTCCAAAAAACCCCAAATAGGTTAAACATAAGGAGATATTTACTGAGGCACATTGTAATTACATTTTCAAAAGTCAAAGTCAAAGAAAAAAATTATCAAAGCAGCACAAGAGAAGCAACTTATCACTTAAAAGGGAACCCTCCTCAGACTATCTACAGATTTCTCAGCAGAAACCTTGCAAGCCAGGAGAAAGTGAGATGATATATAAAGTACTGGAAAAAAAAAGGAACAAAAACTGCCAACCAGGAATATTATCCCCAGCAAAGCCATTCTCCAAAAATTAAGGAGAGATAAAGACTTTCTCAGACAAACAAAACCTGAGGGAGTTCATTACCGCTAGATCTACTTTACAAGAAGCACTGAAGAGAGTTCAAGTTGAAAAAAATGAGGCTAACTAACCTTAAAACATATGAAAACATAAAATTCACTGTAAGGGTAAAAATATAGTCAAACTCAGAATAATACTGTCAAGGTGGTGAATAAGTCACTTTTAAATCCAGTATAAAGCTAAAAGATAAATGTATTAATAATAACTATAGCTATAATAATTTGTTAATGGATACAGAACATATAAAAGATGTAAATTTTGACATCAATAGCAAAGTGTAGAGGGATAAGAAGTTAAAGTGTAGAATTTTTATATGTGGTGATATGTTATTATCAATTGAAATTGGGTTTTATAACTATAAGATGTTTAATGTAACCACATGGTGCATGAAATTGGATTTTATAACTATAAGATATTTAATGTAACCAACTCATGGTAACCANAAAAAAAAAAAAAAAACAAACAAAGAACTATAGTACATACACAAAAGATAAAGTGACAGAAATCAAATTACACTACTATAAAAATTTATCAAATCATAAAAGAAGACAGGAAGAGGGAAAATGAATAAAGGAACTGTAATACTATCAGAAAACAATAAACAAAATGTCAACATTATGTTCTTACTGCTCAGTATTACTTATTTTGTAATTAAAATTAAATTAAAGCTTTTTTAGAGAGAAGATCTTGCTTTGTCACCCAGGCTATAGTGCAATGCTGTGATCATAGCTCACTGCAGTCTCAAACTCCTGGGTTCAAGCAATCCTCCTCAGCCTCTCAAGTAGCTAAGACTGCAGGTACGTACCACCACACTTGACTAATTAAAAAATTGTGTGTGTGTGTGTGTGTCTTGCTCTGTTGCCCAGGCTGCTGTCAAACTCCTGTCCTCAAATGATCTTCTCATCCTGACCTCTCCAACTGCTGGGATTGCAGTCATGAGCCACTGTGCCCAGACTTGGTAATTACTTTTAAATGTAAATTGACAGAGTGGATGAATAGATTTTGAAAAATAAGATCTAACTATATGTTGACTACAAGAGACTCACTTTAGCTTTAAGGAGGCACACAGGCGGAAAGAGAAGGAGTAGGAAAAAATATTTTGTGCAAATGGTAACCAAAAGGGAGCAGAAGTGGTTATATTTATATCTGACAAAATCAACTTCAAGTCAAAACTGTCCCAAGAGAAAAAGATCATCATAAAATGATAAAGGGCTCAATTCATCAAGAAGATATATCAATTATAAATATATATACATCAAATATCAAGGCCCCTCAATATATAAAGCTGATAGTAACAGAAGAAAAAATAAGTAGACGTTTATACGGTAACAGTAGGGGACTTCAATACCCCACTCTCAACAATGATTAGATTATCTGGACAGAAAACCAGTAAGGAAACAGTGGATTTGAGCAATACTGTTCAAATGTTATAGATCAAATAGGTCAAACAGGTATAAAAATAATATTCTGTCCATCAAAAGCAGAATACACATTCTTTTCAAATGCACATGGAACATTCTTCTGGATAAATCAAAGGTTAGGTAGGCCACAAAGTAAGTTGTAACAAATTCAAGAAGACTAAAGCCATATCCAGTATCTTGTCTGACCATAATTATATCAAACTAATAATAGAAAACAATATCATGAGGAAAATTGGTAAATTAACCAATATATGGACACTAAACAACATACCAGTGAACAACAAATGAGTCAAAAAAAATCAAAAAAGAAAGAAGTTATTTAAAAATATTCACAGAATTAGAAAAAAAAAAACTGTTTTAAAATTCGTATGGAGCCAAAAAAGAGCCTGAATAGGCAAGGCAATCCTAAGCAAAAAGAACAAACCTGGCTGCATTAATTTACCTGACTTCAAACTATACTACAAGGGGCTGGGCATGGTGGCTCACACCTGTAATCCCAGCACTTTGGGAGGCCTAGATGGGGAGATCACCTGAGGTCACGAGTTCAAAACCAACCTGGCAAACATGGCAAAACTCCATCTCTACTAAAAAATGCAAAAATTAGCCAGGCATGGTGGCAGGTGCCTGTAATCCCAGCTACTCAGGAGACTGAGGCATGAGAATCACTTGAACCTGGGAGGCAGAGGTTGCAGTGAACCAAGATCACGCCACTGCACTCCAGCCCAGGTGACAGAGAGAGACTCTGTCTCAAGAAAACAACAACAGCAAAAGCAAACAAAAACAAAAACAAAAACAAAAAACTATATTACAAGGTTGAGATTATAGAAATCAAAACATCATGGTACTGATACAAGAACAGGCACATAGACCAATGAAACAGCATGAAGTCCAGAAATAATCCTGCACACCTATAGCCATCCAATTGTCAGCAAAGCTGACAAAAATAAGCATTACAGAAAGGGATCCCTATCCAAATAAAATAGTGCTGGCATATCTGACTCGCCATATGCAGAAGATTGAAACTGAACCCTTTCCTTACACCATATACAAAAATCAACTCAAGATGAATTAAAGACTTAAATGGAAGATTTAAGATTGTAAAAATCCTGAAAGAAAATCTAGGAAATACCATTCTGGACATAGGACCTGGCAAACATTTCATGATGAAGATGCTAAAAGCAATTGCAACAAAAACAAAAAGTGACAAATGGGACCTAATTAAACTGAAGAACTTCTGCACAAAAAAGAAAACATCAACAGAGTAAACAGACAACCTACAGAATGTGAGAAAATATATGCAAAGTGTGCATCCAACAAAGGTCTAGTATCCAGAATCTATAATAATCTTAAATCAACAAGCAAAAAACCACCTCACTAAAAAGTAGACAAAGAACATGAACAGACACTTTTCAAAAGAAGATATACATGTGACCAAGAAGCATATCAACATCACTAATCATTAGAGAAATGCAAATCAAAACTACATTGAGATACCATCGTATACCCAGTCAGAATGGCTAATATTAAAAGATCAGAAAATAACAGATGCTGGTGAGGTTTCAGAGAAAAGAGAGCACTTATACACTGCTGTTGGGAATATAAATTAGTTTCACCATGTGGAAAGCAGCGTAGAAACTCCTTAAAGAACTTAAAACAGAAATACTATTTTAACCCAGCAATCCCATTATTGAGTATATAACCAAAATAATATAAATTGTTCTATCATAAATACACATGAATGTGTATGTTCATTGCAGTACTACTCACAATAACAAAGACATGGAATCAACCTAGATGCCTGCCTGCGGTAGAGTGGATAAAGAAAATGTACATATTCACCATGGAATAGTACACAGCCATAAAAAAGAATGAAATCATGCACGACCTTTGCAGCAACATAGATAGAACTAGAGACCATTATCCTAAGCAAACTAACACAGGAACAGAAAACCAAATATCACGTGTGCCTCACTTATAAGTGGTAGACAATGAGGATACATGGACACCAAGAGGAGAAAATACACACTGAGGCCTTCTTGAGGGTGGAGGGTGAAACAAGGGAGAGGATCGGAAAAAATACCTATTGGGTACTATTTTTATTGCTGGGTGACAAAATAATCTGTACATCAAACCCCACTGACATTCAATTTAACTATATATTAATAACAAACCTGCACACATATCCTGAATCTAAAATAAAATTTAAAAAAAGATGCACACATTATGATCAAGTGGAATTTATCCATGGGATACAAGGATAGTTCAACATATGCAAATAGGTAAATGTGATACACCATATTAACAGAATGAAATGCAAATTATTGATTAAATAGATATAGAAAAACATTTGAAAAACTTTAACATCTTTTTATAATAAAAACCCTCAACAAATTAGACATAAAAGAAAATAGGGGAAAAAAAAGCCTAAAATGTGTATGAAATTACAAAGTCCTCAAGTAGCAAAAACAATCTTGAACAAAAAGAACAAAACTGGAGGGATCACACAATCTGACTTCAAGATATAGTACAAAGCTATTGTAATCAACACAGTATGGTACTATGGGCCTCAACATAATATAAGCCACATAATAAAATCTAACAGCTAATATCATTTTCAATGCCCAAAAGCTGAAAACTTTTCTTTTAGGGTCAGAAGTAAGATATGGCTGTCTACTCTTTTTTTTTTTTTTTTTT